>NC_089652.1:22661428-22968035 GCF_037042795.1 Molothrus aeneus
TGTGGGACCTGGGCTAGGACAGCTGCCCTCAGTTGATGCAAATTATGTTCTTCAAATACAAGGTGCCATGCTCTCCAGAGTCTTATTCCTGTATTGAACACCAGTAGTGAAAAGAAGCAGTCACTGCCTTACTGTGTGATCACTTGTGCTGTTACGTTTTCATTTGTTCCTGTCTATAGATGTGCAGAGTTCATCCCCACTGGATGGGCTGAGTTGTGTGGTGATGAATGCTGCTTCAGGGCAGTGGCAGAGTTACCACTGTGGGGCTCAGCTTCCATATGCTTGCAAGAAGTCACTCAATGAAGTTTCAAGCATTCCAGGTAGGACAGTTTGCATTTTTGAGTTTTGTATGTTAATGCAAGTATAATGTTCACTTATGGAATCATTCTCTTCCCTCCCAAGCCTTTTCAGGCATCTCTGCCAAAACATTTTCACAACAGCTTTGGTTTTTTAGCAGAGCAGAAGCAAACTCTGTTTCTTCAGTGTCAAGATGATGCATCACAAACAGTTTTCATTTTTTGCAGCTTTCTCATTCACACATAAAGCATTTTGCAGCAGTCCTGCCCTTTTCATCACATTTTCCTCCATGGCTTGTGCCTTCTTTCATGTATTACTGAAAGTCTGGAACTGGCAGTTGCATCCCAAACCTTTCCACCTTTGCTTTAAGCCCATTTCTCTTGCTCTTGGTGTGTATTGACATGAAGTGGGACTTACCTGGGTCTTGGATCAAACTCTGTTAAATTCAAGTAGAAGCAGTCAGGTAACCTTACTGTCCTCTGAAACCAGGCCAAGCACTGAAAATCAGAGTGCAGGAGTTGGTAGTTTGCTCAGTGTGTAATCTTTACTGGACCATAACAGCTCTTACAAGATAATAATTCCTTTATCTCGACCTACACACACAGACAGAGGCCTTCAGTGTTTACAGTGACATGTAACTGCTTCCATGCTTTTGGCCATTTATCTACACCTGAATGTCCAACCCTTCCCATGGCCATGACCTGTTCTTCTATGCATGCTTTGGCCTTACCCAGTTCCCAGGGCTCTCCTGCAAAAACTTTTAGTAAAAAGTAATTGTCCTTGAATGACAGGGAGGTCTAGAGGAGAAGGGGTGTGGAGTATCTCTGGCTAAGGCATGTTGTCTCCAGCTTCCCCTGAAGAGGTGTGTACATTTGAAGAAGAGACAGTAATCAGTTTCAATTTAACTGAGCTGGTTCAAATTTTGCAGTGACACTCTGAAAGCTAGTTGTCAGTTAACAATTCTTGTCTGTTCTCTGGTTCCTCAGTGGGGTATGTAGAGTTATTACCAGTGTGTATATAGTGTTTTATTTATTAAAAAACAAAATTCCTGTGGCTGGAGTATTTTATAGTGTGTTTTGAACCAGAAAGGCTATTAGTATATACCTTTTCAGCATCCAAAAACTAGTTAGAATTCTTGAATATCTTGAGAAGAAAAAAAATATTTAAATCTAGGCATTTGTTGAGTTGTGTGTTTCTTTCCTGCAATGAATCAACTTGATTTGTATTCAGTTGCTTTTGAAATCTTGCTTACAATTACTTTTGAACCTTTCACTTACACTAAGACTAGCTTAATGTAATGCACTCCTGCCTTTTGCTTCCACTCCCACTAACTTCTTTCTCCTTCAGTCTTCTTCATGGCCCCAAAATATTATGAGTTCTCCTAATGCTGTATTGAAGTCTATTTGTTTGGCTAAGCTGTGACCCTTTCTTTCATGAACGGAGGGATATGAACACATTCTGATTGCTGCCTTCTGGCTATTTTCAAGGTGCTGCTGACTTTAAAGCTAACCCTTTGCACTAGGCAATGTAAAACAAAAGCCTCTAATTCAATTTCTCTTCATTATTAGAGTTTTGGAGACACTTGGATACTCGCTGTGATCCGGGCTGGCTCCCCCATGATGGCTTTTGCTACTTGCTGATAAACAACCAGGCACCTTGGAGTTCAGCAGATGAGTTGTGCAAAGCAAATAAGAGTAACCTCATCAGCATTCACTCATTAGCAGATGTTGAACTGGTTGTTACAAAGCTCCATAATGGTGAGTTGGGGTAGTTGTAAGGGTCAAGCACCAAGTGCTGCGCACCATAAATTACAAACTGCTTTCCACGTTCTAGCATACACTTGTCATAATCTCTATCTTTTAAGAGTGGGTGTTAAAGCTGAGCTTGTACCCAGGCTACTGTTGAATGTTGCTGTGCAGATCCAGGCCCCCTGTGTTAGGACTTGTTCTGGTTCAGTCTAATTATTTATTTATTTACTGAGCTAACCTACTTCTAGTTTTGTAATACTTTGTGGTTAATTTGCTCATTCAAAGAGAGTAGTAGATAGTTGGGTCAATATTTTGACTGCTGAGTCACTGCACTAATAAATAGTACTGATAGTGTTTGATGTTATGTCTTTGCATACACTCTAAATTTGGTTGAGGGTATTTTGGTTTTTTGCTTTCTTGTGTGTTCCTTATTTCTGTTTGTTTGTGGTTGGGTTTTTTTCCCTGTTTGTTCCTTCTCTGTTAAGCTTACTCATGGTCATGTGACTATAAGTTAAGAAACAAGACAACAAACATATGGTCTCTTCTCACTGTAATAGTATCACTATACTGCTGCACAGTATGGTAAAAAATTTAATTTTGCTAATAACACATTGCTTTCCTGTTAGTTTGAATATTATATTGAAACAGAAATGTTGTCCTAATTTTAAATTACAGATGTTGAAGAGGAAATTTGGTTGGGTCTCAAGAATGACGATGTGCCAACCTTGTTCAAGTGGTCAGATCACTCGCCTGTGGTTTTTACCTACTGGGATCAGAATGAACCAAGAGTTCCCTTTAACAGCACTCCTAACTGCGTGTCATATTCAGGCAAGGTAGGAATACACTGTTGAGTTTGTTTTTTAGTTGGTATTTTTTCATCGTAGTAGAGGGAACATTGGTGTGTGTTAAAGTCAAGGAGGGGATAAAGCAGCTAGCTGATCTTATTTCTGGAATAATCTTTAAAATTCATTTTTCTACAAGCAAATTTCTTAGAATTATTTAGCTGGAACTTTGTAGCTGTATTCTGCAAAGAATGGAAGAAATGACTCCTAGCTCTGAGACTAACGCATTGTTGGCCAGACTGTATTTTGGGTTACTGTATTTGTGCATGTCTCTGGCAGAAAGGTGGGAAGGAGGAGATATCTGTGTTCAGTCATCTCCCAGACCAGTTTGGGTCACCCAGTCTGAGGATGGAATGTTCTAAAAAGGGTTGTTGGTGAAGGAAGGAGGTCACTAAGAGTGGGAAGCAGGCTGTATCCCATCCTGCAGATTCATTAGAAAAGTGGAGCATGCATTTGCCTGCTGTGTCAGCAGCCTGGCACTGGAGTTTGTGCTCAGCTCCTCTGAGCTGTCTCTGAGCTACTTCCACATTACACTGAGCACACCTCCTGCACCTATTCCCTTGCTGATCTAAGAGAGTTTGCACCACCCTGACCTTTTCTTTCCTTTCTGGGTGTGATCCAGAATCCTCCCATCTGCATGTGTGTCAGCTTTCTCTCTCCCTTCCAAACATGTACCTGTGCATATAATCCAGGGCATCCCACCCAATATCTCTACTGGAGGCATTTTGGCTTTCTCGCAATGGAAACAGCCCCTGCAAACACAGACATTCAAAGATGGTTAGAATTTAAAACATTTCTTTTTCCTTTCATTCTTACAGCTGGGACAGTGGAGGGTCAAATCCTGTGAAGAAAAATTGAAATATGTTTGCAAGAAAAATGGAGAGATTTTGAATGAAACAAAATCAGATAAAAGTTGTTCATTGGAAGAGGTAATAGGAAGCTTCTATTTCTTTTATTGTCATTTAGCTCTGAAACTTGCTTGAAAACACTTACTTCCTCTACTTCAATTTCTTTCTTGTCTGTTCAGTAAAGTCTGTAAAACATTTTATTTGAAAAAGGACATTTATATAGCATAAACCAAATTTCACATTCTTCCAAGCAGGCTCAGGATGTATTATCAGTTTGTTTATTGATGAAAGTATTATGAGTTTGGACCCAGGAAAGGTTGTGTTTTATTTATTTATTTAAAAGAATTTGATTTTATTAGAAATATTATTGATAACACCACTTGTTCTGTTGTTTTTGCTCAAGTTATGTTTTAAAATTTAGAATAAGCACGTTGCAACGTAAAGATATGCAGAGATTGTTAACTGGGATTATGTTTCTTGCACTTCACTGGCTCTCATTTTTGTTCTATGACTTGAATTAAGGTGGGGGCTTTTTTGGGTTTTTTTTGTTTGTTTTTTTACAGTACAACATCTTATTGCTTAAATAAAGCTCTTGTCTTTTGAGCTAGCTTGGGATGGTATTGCTAGCTATTTCAGAGTTACTTGGTTCAGTTTTGTGTGGCATATTGCTTGCAACAGGAAAGATATTTACCCCTTATCTTTCTTTCTACATGACCTTTTTACTCTGTCTTTTCAGAGACTTCCAGCACGTAGAGTTACAGCTTTCTGTGCTACTCAGACACCAGTGGCATTGCTAGGCTAGAAAAGAGTTAACACATTAATGGTTCTTGAAATTTCAGTGTAAATATGGGGAGAAATGTTTGAACAATAGAGAAATTTTGTAAGTTCACACATTTTCAGTATCAAGTATTTTTCTCAGAAGTAAAGAGACACTGGTGTATGCCTTCCTAGTATTCTTGTGTTTGAATCCTGGCGTTGGTGGAACAGCATGAAAACTCCTATTGTTTTGAATAGGACTGGGCTGTTGCCCTTGTGTTTCTCTGTAAATGCAATAGTGGTCAGAAGACTCTGCCCAGGCAAGCTAAAACAGTGGTGTATTTTATTCCTGTGGCTGCATTATTTTTTATAACTGTGAATCTGAGAGTTGATGATAGTGGACCTTGTGTGCGACACAGTGCATTTCTTTCTTGTATATGCTGTGCCAGCTTGTGGGCACCAGCCACTGTTGGCAATGATTTATTTTCTTCTGTAGGTAATGCCTAAATTAGGTTGTTTTGTATAAATGTGGGTTTTGTTCTCTAACCAGGGATGGGAGAGACATGGAAACTACTGTTACAAGATTGATAAAATGGAAGTTTCATTTGGAGCCCAGTGCAATCTTACAGTGATGAACAGGTAAAGCACATTTGTAATTTATGAGCAAATTTAACATCACAATCCTGGAGATAAAATCAGAGATTAAAACTGTTTTATGATAACTAATGGTTTATAAAGAAAATGTAGAGAGAGAATTGCTTTTGCCAAGAACTAGAAATGTGTAACAATGGTAAAACTACAATGTGAAACCTTTCTGGAAGTATGAGAATTCCCAGCCTGCTGACCCCATGTTGAATATGGGACTTCCTGGATGACTGCTTGAACTGATTTTTAAGTTTTCTCAGTAGTTTGTTATCTTTAAAATATTGACTCTGATTAATCTGTGAATTTTCAGATTTGAACAAGAATTTATTAACAGTCTAATTAGAAAGCACACAAAAGTTGAAGAAAAATACTTCTGGACTGGTTTGCAAGATATCAGCCAGTCAGGAATATATTCCTGGGGTACAGTGAATGGGGAAACACCTGAAGCTGTGGCATACACTAACTGGAATTCCATGCAACCAGGTAAATTTGAAAACTAAAAACACCTAAAAATACTGTCCTTTTCTATTGAGCAAGCACTGGAGTAGCGTGTTACAGAACTCCAAGCATGCAATAAAGTAGTAATTCACAATTATGTCAGGTTTTTTTTGGAAACCAGCCAATGGTTTTAAATGTGGTTTTGGTGGCTCTAATTTTAGAGTTTTCAGGAGGATGTGTGGCCATGTCCAGTGGAAATTCTCTTGGAAAGTGGGAAACTAAGGATTGTAAAACCACTAAAGCATTTTCTGTCTGCAAAAAATATATTGGGAAGCCCAAGGAGCCAGAAGTGCTCCCAAAGCCAACTGATCCCTGTCCCCCCGGGTGGCATAATGGATCCGGCCTTGCCTGCTACAAGGTAAAATGTTATTCCTGTTTGCTGTTAATTGCTGATTACTGTCTTGGAGGAAGTGAGTGATCAGACATTTTGTGGGCATAGCAGTTCTTGAGGGTATTTTCAAGGTGCTCTCACCAGGAGAGGGAATTGGTGTTGATTCAGATTGGCTGCCTGTAGATTAGATACTGCCCTGCATCATCCTCTGCCATTCCTGGAAGGTGCATTGTGCCTCTTCTGTGGGCAGCTGACTGGGGCCACAGCACTGGCCCTGTACTGCTGCCCTCAGGCATGCACAGACACCTGGTTAGGGAAGGAAAGCACTGTGCATCACCTTCCCTTGCCCTTTTCCTTTCTGTACTCCAAGAGTATAGATAGGAGAGGTAGGATTTTCTCTATTTTGAATACGAATATATAGAAACATTCAGCCTCAGCTGTATTTTACTGTTTTGAGATGACCATTGGAAGCAAGCAGCTGTGCTGTTTAGCTGGAATGGCTTAAATAAAATTTTATTTAGAAATGCAGGGGTTTTTCCCTTCTATTAAAAATTAAATCAAGTTAAAACTGAGGCTGTTCATTGGATTCATTATTTTTTGACTCAGTGTCTGCAATGAACTGTTTCTTGTAAACAGCTCTTATAGCAAAGTGGGGAAACCCAGCTTGAATAACAAGGGTGTGGGGAAGCACTCTGAAGGGATAGGTCTGTGCTGCTGTGCAGCATAGCTGTCCCATAGCTGATGGACATGACAGCTGGCCCTGGCACATTCTCCACAACTGCTGTTGACCAAATGCAGCATGTCTGTGCAGAGAGATCCAGCTGATGGAACTTGTCTTGGACTGAAACCAAGGGGATCAAGTGGATGTGTTAGCTGAGGTGTACGAGCCAAACTTGCACCTCAGATGCATACAGGTTTCCAAGGGTGTGCCAAAGAACTTTCTTCATGCACAGCACTTAAGTGAGACTAGTTTAAGTGAACATTAGGCTTTGTAGTTCACCATAAATTTGAAAGAACAACATCCCTTAAAACTTATAACTTGACTTACAGTTATGGAATGAGCTAGCTGGTGGTTTCTAAAATCTTTCTGGTAAAGAACAGCAGAGAAAGTCTATCATGTGGAATATGTTGTGTTTGAAACAAATTTTGTCAGCTAAACTTCAGAGTCTGGCTGCTGTCAAGCAAACTGAAAGAAAAAATGTTAAAAAGTCAAGTTCTTTCCCTATGGAAATACCAGTTATTGACTCTCAGGTGGCCATATTTTAGTAGAACAGGAGTGTTTTAAAAATACTGCCTTGTGTCATTTTCTGCTCTGACATTTGGCTGTTGTGAAGTTCTTCCATAGTGAAAGAGTGCTGCGAACCAGGACCTGGGAAGAGGCAGAAAGGTTCTGTGAAGCCCTTGGAGGCCATCTGCCTAGTTTTAGCCACTCAGAAGAAATTAAGGCACTTCATTCTATCCTGAGGAAAATGATCAGGTAACAAACTAGCCATGTTCTGAAGTTTTGATTCTGCAGTGGATCGCAAATGCTGCTGGTGACCAAAAATGGCAAATACGAGATAGTGTGTGACACCTGTGTTTCCCACAGAACACTTTGATGTGGCATTTGAACTGCCTTGCTGGAAAATGTCACAGGAGTACAGCTTGGGCTGATATTTCACAGTGCTAGAGGCAGCACAGGAAGAGAAATTTATGTAATAGAAAATGCTCAAAGCTCAAATCTAAGTCTGTTGTTACAATAAATTATTCCTTCTCTGTGTTGAATTTTGGCACACCTAGATGGTAAATGTACCTACTCTTTACTGGTACATTCTTTAGAGATGAGTTATTATTTCAGTTTTTCAAACACATCTCATTTTTATTCATGAAATGCTTCCTGAATAAACTGGGTGCTAACTTTTGAAAATGTGAATAATGTAGTGTCCAGCAATCTGGTTGGCACAGATCCTATTTGGCATAGCTACACTGACACTATATGGGCATTAGATGGGTGTGCTGACTGTTCTGGTATCAACAGATTAAATGCTAAATAATTTATGAGTTTAAAGCTTTATTTTTAATCAAATGAACTGTCACTGCAAAGCTTTATTGGGCATTGGTGTGATGTCAGATCCTTGTGTAATATGGTTTTTTTGATTGACAGTGTGTTTTTTCAGAATTTTTTGCCTTCTAAAAATCAAATGCTGCCAGTTATGTGATGTAAATTTTTTCATCAACAAACTAAATTAGGATTATTGCAGAAGCTGCCAGCATACAGCAGTGATTAAATTTTTAGACCTGATGACTGAAGTGGTGCCTTCTTGAGAAACCAGTGAACTTTTTTTAGAAGTGCACAAGTCATGAAAATTACTCAGTGTTTATGTTAATAAGAGACAAAACCAAACTTGTATGCTCTATATATAGATAGCATGGCTTGTGTAAAATCCATTTGTAATTCCTTTGCTAAACTGGCTGAAGTCCCACAATAAAAATCAGTGCGCAAGTTATTTCTAGCTGCAGACTTTATTAGATGGTTTTTCAATTGCAAATTTTGTTTTAGTGCACCTAATCTACAATGATATGTGAATAAAGAAGTCACATTTTCTTTTCCTACAAGTACTTAGAGCTGCTTTTCAGCTTGAAGACTGTCTGAGGTATTAATTACATTTTCTGTTAGGAGTTTAAAGGTGGAGACTTCTGTCTTTCCAGGAAGTCAGTTGAAACAGAATGCTCCTGCATTTCCCATAGTTCAGAAATTTCAAACTTAGTCTGAAAGCTAATAAGTCCCAGTGTTTCAATATTATTCCAGCAGAACTTAAAATGAGGAGCAATATATTGAACCTGGTAGAAATTGACTCTGCAGTTAGTGTTGCAGTAACTGCTCATATCAAATATAACTGAAAACACAGTATTTTCTTCTGGGCTAACCCCTTTCTGAGCACTTCAGAACATTCTGAACTGAAATACTACATAGTTGATATTGCCTGAGGTATTTTAAATAATGTTTGTTTAGATAATATGATGAATTGTTGAAGATAGTTATGCTTTTAAATTACTCAGAGGTGTTGATTACATAAAATATTTTGGAGGTCAGGTGTCAAGGGTAGTTAATATAAAAATCAAGCTCATTTGAGATAGGAAACCATGTGAATTATTTCACCAAGAGCAAATACTTTAGCTAACTGGGAGAAATCACGCTAAGGTGATATTAGATATGATTAGCTGCTGGAGTGTGCTGGCATGCAGTTTGTTCATATTCTCTGTATTTATTCAGTGCAAACTCCAACCTAAAGCATTCATTCAGTGCATTCATTTCAGTTTGGGGAAGGAACCACACCTCGACTCTCTTGGTTTCAGGTTTTTTCCCCTTGCACAGTTCTCTGGTGACTCATTGAGAGTTGTTTGTTTTTAAATGTTAGCAGGAGTCATTTTGGTTCACCAGGAAAAGGGCAGCTTGCCTAGTCCATTCTGTTCTTTACTCAGATTCCACCTTAGAGTCAAATAAGAGCCAGAATCGCTCCAGCCAAGTCAGGCTATTGCCATTGGAAAGGAAAATAAAATTTGCCTGCCAGCCTTCCCCTCTCTGGAAGAAGTAGGATAACCTCTTTTGGCTTTAAGGGATGTGATACAGGCAGTTCAGCTACTTCATTCTTTTTGGACTGTGTGAGCATTCTGCATCTTATAGCTGGCAGCAATGCTGGACACAGGAGGAGAAACAGCTTGGACTGGTTAGAAGCGACATTTCAGCAAGGATGCCTTACTGGAAAGAAATCCAGGTTGCCTTTTATATGAACGGTTCTGCTGCTGTAATTTATTTGCATCTAGAAAGCCTCACAAACACTTGAGTTTGAAAGAAAAAAATCACCTTAACAGAATGGCCAAAACAGCAATAAAGCTGAGATGCAAGCTGTAGTAATTGCATTAATTCAACTTCTCTTTTCTTCCACTCAAAAGCAGGTAATTAGCAGGATGTGATTTAGCTAGTGCAGTAGCCTGTTACAGCAGGGACAACAAGGTGGCCCAATGGGCTTCATGCAGAGTTTTAGGCCAGCACTGCCTTAGATTAAATGTGCCTTAAATTGCACCATTAAGGAGTTGGCCCAGATGTATACTTTGCCTCTTGTCAAGAACTAGGTTGACCTACAAGCCCTAAAAACTTCACTCTTAATCTTGTGTTGGAGCTGTTATAAAGGACAGAGAAAATAATTTTCTATTTTGGCAGTTAGAATATGATCAGAAAAATTACAGGTTTATAGTCCCTTCAGCATCTGAACTGTATTTATTCACTCCTGCAGTATTTGACTTTTATGAATGTTTAGCTCTGTGTAAAGAAAAACCAGCAGTATTCTGCAGGGGATGCTAGAGATTTAGGGTCTTTCAGTGTCAGTGTGGAGTCCATTGTAAAGCACAAATTGCATGTATGTTTTAGTTTAAAACTCAGGATTTTTTATTTAGGTTTTTAGACACAGTTCCAGGAGTGTAGCTCAAAGAATACTCTGTCACTGAAAAATCCATTTTGATATCAGTCCACAGGATGAATTTTAATGCTATGCAATGAGGAGACAGATACTTGAAGCACAAGCAAATTCCTTGCTGCAAGCTTAATTGCAATAGGGAGTCTGAATTTATCTTTGTCTTAAATAGCTGGTGGGATTCTTTCCTATGATGAGATGACAGTATAATTTCAGAGGGTTATCAGAAGGCTTTACTGAAGCTTAAAAGTACTGTCAAGTGTGGTGTAGCAGTTACTAAATTACTCATGGTCATGTCTGAACAATTCCAAAAGAAGCAAAAACGATACAAAAAAGTATAAGAGCCCAGTCAGCTGAAAATATTGTTCTGTTTGCAGGCTAGTGATTGTAAATTGGAAGATAAGCTGGAGAAATTCTTGACCTGGAACCCTTCTTGGTTTTAATTTATTTATTGTGTAATAGCCAAATACAAATTAAAAGAGTTTGAAAAATTGCTCTTGAGCCTCAGGTAATTGCTGCAAATTGTTTCAAAATGAGTGTCTCAAATTTTCTTTTTAGTAGATATTCCTGTGTGGTGATCAACTGCTTAAACTGTGCTAAGTCTGTAGGTGACATTTAGGACAGGATCTCTGCCTCTTAGTTGGAGGAACAGCCACAGAAAAATGAACTCCTAAAGGCAAATAGCCAAAAGTCACTTAGCTGTTTGACAGCTGTGAATGTTTGGCTCACTGCAGTTTTCCACTGCAGTGGTATGGGGCATTTAAGCTCTTTAAAGCTCCTTAGTTGTATCATTGAAAGACTAAAGATTGATCAATATGATAAAATCACACTAGAGTGATCACACTATCTCACCAGTGTCAGAAAACTATTACTGGAGTTGAGAATAAGGAACAAAAAAAAATAATCTGTTGATGGCTGATACTTTCTTCCTAAAGGAAACTTTACCAAGTAAAGTACTGTTGCCCTTCTTGGATTTCACATACTTAGCTCACAAACCCTGGGTTAAGCTGTTTTGGTAGTAAAGTAATTTTCATAAACTTTCCAAATTCTGGCTTCAAATCACAGTTTGTCAGCACTACTCTGGGGAGCCTTTTACAAACTCTGACCTCTGCTGGTCAAATGTCTCTGTCCAGTTTTGAGCTTAAATTTATTTTTGAGTTGTGGTTCCCTCACACGTGATGTTCTTTTTGCTCAAATCACTCCTCTTCTTCCAGGTTTAGTCTCCTAAAATATATTACAAAGAATAATTCTATCCTTTCCCTGTCTTTCTTTGGGAAGACTATACAAGAAAATCCTTAATCCTTGTTAATAGCCTAAGCTCCTAATTTCCTCAAATGTCCTGTGTTCCTTCTTTGTATTTGGTGCATCCTGATGGGATATTGCTCCTGATACAGTTCTACAGGAGCCCTGCAGTTTGGCATCAATGCTTTTTTTTTGCTTTCAGACCATCTTGATGAGAGTGCCTTTTCCACAGCTCTTTTGCAGTAGGGTTTGATGTAGTCTGTGATTTCAGAAGAAACTCATGATCTTTCTCCCCTCTGCTGCTTCCAGCTGATACAGTCATTCAGAGCAGTGTCTATTGACTTTACTGGGCAGGGTATTGGATTGGAGTGAGTTATCATAAAGTTCAGTTTATGGGCCCTGCACACAATTTAATCTTTGTGAATTTGCAGTACAAAACTAACCTTGCAGTTGGACTAGCACCTTTATCTTTGTTACAGGATCTTTAGATTCATAAGCAAAAGATTATTGTAAAGGTTCTTACTACAGATTTGAATATTTACATTGTAAACCTGTTTTTTTCAGGTAATTTTGTATCTTTGAACATAACTGAAATTTTAGATTTAAGTGTCTGCTGCTTTTGAAAAATGAGGAAGTAAAATCTAGGAAAAAACCCAGTTCTGACAGGACTAAAATTTCTACTGCCACTTGTTCATGCAGCCATTGAAGTCAGTGGTGTTAGGTGCTGATTTATGTTTATGCCTCATTTGTGAGGGTTCATAATTGAAATAGGTGCCCATGTTTAGTGTGTTTATACCACTTACAAAGTTAAGGAAAATAGGCCAGTTCTTTGAGTAGAAGCTTTTGTGTGATTTGAGGAAGAGTGAATTTGAGCTGATGGTATTTGGGAGATAGCCCAAGGTGGACAAGAGAAAGGGAACCAAACTATATAAACACCATGTGTGTGGGTTCTGGAAGAAAAGAGACCATTATATCAAATGACAACAGATGAAGTGGTGATGCAGCCCACAAAAAGTTAGTTTTCTTCTGTACAGAAGAGGTCCCAGCCCTTCTGTCTATTTTCTCTTTGACCTGCTACAACTAAAACCTTGGTTTTGCTGCTAGTTCCTAAATAATGCCATGCCATAGGTCAGTCTTCCTGTTAAATGAGCTGAACCATATGCTTGGCATAAGATTGTATCTTATTTATTTACAGCAATGACAGATGGGTCTGGATTGGAATGAATAAGAGGAGTCCTGATTCTTTGGGAACCTGGCAATGGAGTGATAACAAACCAGTAAGTTAACTTTTAATCAGGAAGTGTCACATACTGATTTGTTTCAACTAGGACTGCATTGAAAGTAAATTGATAAATATTTTAATTAAAATTTGTCAAGTCTTTCAACAGATTAATAATTCAGAAGAAGATTGTGTCATGCAAGCAGATTTCCAATTAAAAATGTATCTTTAACAAGGCTAACCTGATTTCCATCTCCATTATATTAAAGTAATTTCACAGAAATGTAGTAGTAAACATCCAAGAGATGGTGGAGAAAACAAGGTGTCTTCATACCACAACAGAAGGGAGGGTTTATCAGCTCATTTCCTTGTTGTCAGACTTTTCCAAAAATATCTTCCTCACTGTAATTGCTTTATTTGTCTGAAATTGTGAGTTCTTCCTCCTCCCCTCCAAAAAACAGACATGGAGACTCAAAACTGAAGGAGTAACTGCCATTCAACACATATTTTAATAGTAATAAACATAATGGGACCCCAGGTTTGAAAGGTTATCTCTTGGGATTGCCACAGCAGAATGTCAGATGCTGATTCTTTCACCCTGTCACTCATCCTGTAGGTAACCAGTGTTGTTATGCCACTTGACTATCTGGAAGATGAGTATGATACAAGAGACTGTGCTGCATTAAAGGTTAGTTTCAAGGTTTTTAGTAATGTGTGTTTTTACTTGGAGGTACTTGGAAAAAATAATTTTTCCAGTTGCAAACTGAATTTAGGTTTAGATGTTTTCTAAGGATAGTGAAAAAGCTGTATTGTTCCTTTATCAATCTACACCTATTACAAACTTTCCCTTAATTAAGTATTTTTATGAGACGAGTGCTATGTTAATGATAACCTTTCATAGGACTTCTTTTGTATCTTTTTAACTACAAATGATTTTAGTAACAATGGTATTTTGTATTGCCTAGTGCCATACTATGGATCTCTTGTTTACATATAATTCTTAAGGATGTGTCATGGAGTCGAAAAGAAAAAAGCACAGAGAGCCCTACCAGTAATTTTGAAAAAATCTATACTAGCTTTTCTGATTAAGAAAAAATTTAAAGCCTGAAGAGGAATGCAGTAGCCAGGACAGAGCATGTGTTCATGTTTATTGTGTGTATTTCCTTGTTTACTTGTGAAATAGACTGTATGTTCTCTGTTGGTTTCTAATTTCAAATGTCAGACCTCAGCTTGATTCCTGATTAAGCTCTTCAATACTTAATTTAGTCTTGATGGCATGAGTTTTAAAATAGCCTTTTATTTTTCTGAAGTATCATCTGACTTTTTGCAGTACCTACCATCCCTTTTAACCTAAATAGAACCACTTCTGCTTTTAGGATTTACTGGGGGAAAGGATAATTGCATCCCTTTCCTTCTGTTCACAGCCATTTCCCTTATTTGCTTTTCCTGTCTTCATGACCCCAGACTGAGAACCTGGTCAGCACTGAGCTCCTAAAATTTTAGACCCCAGAGAGCACTTTGAAGGGAATGCTGTGAACATAGTAACTTTCCTCTCCTGCCTGCTAGATTTAGACATGCCATTTCAGTAAGTGATAAAAAATTCTCTTTACTGGAGAGACCAGCAGGAGTGAAGTCAGTTCTTCAAGTTTGATTGTAAGAAATAATTTTAAATAAGAATGATTGTTTCTGTGCCAGTTCAGATGGTGGTTTCTTTTCAGCAGATATGAGATTCATTTCAGGGGAACAAGTTGCAATAGATAATTTAATAATAAGCATCTATGAGAAACTGGGCACTACAAAAACCCTAAGAAACATTAGTTCTAGAAAAACCTTCTTAGATGTTTGTGTGTAGATGATCTTAAGCCCTTTATGTTATTGCTTCACAGCATTAGCTAACATGAAGAGTTATAGTTGAAGTTATAGCTGCTCTTTTATTTGCAAAATAAATTGTGTGGCTAACAACACACTAAAATACACTGACTTTGCCAAAGGACCTTTTTATTACAGTTTAATTTTACATTTCAAAGGCCTATGCTATCCTAACTCAGTTCTCTGTTTCTATTTTTATGCAGACCTCACAGTTTTCACGGAGATCATTTTGGAGATTTTACTTCCATGAAGCCAGAGACCTTGAATTTTACTTCAGGCCTTTTGATTGTGAAGCTAGGCTTGAATGGGTCTGCCAGATAACAAAAGGTAAACTGCAGTTACATCCATTTGTTTGTATAAAGAGTTTAATACAATGAGTTGTAATTATTGCCCTATAATAGAAACTTTGTAAACAGTATTTTGTTGTTTCCTCTCTGAACTGCTAAAGAGGACAGTACATGAAATGTCTCATGGATGTCACATACAAACAGATGTACACTTAGAAACTGACCTTGAGGAGAATGCAGTATCAGTGCTCTTGTATTCTTTCTAGTCCCATGAAGTAAGTGGTTTCTTGTGTGTTGATATAAGCCACTGAGTTGCAGCACTTGTGGACTTGACTTAATGTTTCTTAGTGATATTTTTAACTAAATCACCACAAGTATTTTGGGCGTACAGTTTGCTTCAACCTTAGGTCAACTAGCCTTCTTGTAGAACAGGTGTAGTAGCTCCTCATTGTAGTGAGGAGTGGGAATACCAAAGAATAGCATGGTATATCTGCACAGATCCAGGTTTTTTCATGCAGTATGTAATCCAGTAGACTTTTACATTTGGGTTGTTGATTAAAAGGTGTCTTGGGATGAAACTTTCTTGTTGGGGTGAGATTCTGGTGGAAATACTACTTTGATGCTTGAGAGATGAAAGAACCACAGATATGTAAGATGGAGGTATGCAGTACTCCCATTCATTTTATATTAGCTAATTTTAAACTATTAAACCCGTGTATGATTTCATTCTCCTTTCTTTTCATCATGAATGCTGAGAAGTATGAGTGCTAACCATCACTTCTATTATTGGTGGCCACAGTCTTGTTAGAAAGTGAATTCAGTGACTTTTCCTTTTTTCTTCTGAACAGGTAGCACTCCAAAGACACCAGAGTGGTATATACCAGGTAATTTGACTTCTTCTGTATTTTTCCACTATGTTGTAGGGTTGTTTGTACTCAGTATCTTTTATTAGGTTTGTTACATTGCTACTGCAATGCCTATTTCATTCCAGAAAAGATTATGACTGATAGAATTTGGTTTTGAGAAAGTTCAAAATGCAGAGCATTGACTCTTCCCAGTGTCAAATTGAGATTCCTTAATAAATTCAGAAAAATAAAAGATTTGTATTTCAGAATTCATTTCTTACTCATGTGATATTTCTTCTGTGTAGATGAAATTGGAATTCATGGACCCCCACTTGTTGTTGATGGAGCAGAGCTGTGGTTTGTACCAGATAAAAACCTGAGCTACCAGGAAGCTATTTCCTACTGTCAAAAAAATGATAGTGATTTAGCCTCTATAGAGTCTTACCCAAAATTCAGGACAATACTATCTCAAATAGAAAAGGTAAGGGGGTGTAATCTGTTTTTACAGTTACTTTCCCTTGCAGGGAAATTTACTTGCCAAGTTTTCCAGTATAAGAAAATGTTAATCCTAATTTCTTTCTTTTTCCTGTTGGCCTGAATGGTTTTCAATTGTACTTAAAAGGAAAAGATGGGATAAAAGAGAATTATTTTAATGTCAGTCTGGTAAAAGAATTTTTAAATTTAAAAGTAGGTTTAACAACATTAAAAAAACACAAAGCTCTCTGAATGGGGAAAAAGTGTCATAGCAGGCCCACCATGCAAGCATCCCATTGTCTGCAAATATTTCATTAACAATTGTGCTAGTTCTTAATTTTGTGCACAGGACAACATATAGTTTTTCACCTGGTGAGAGGATTTAATTAGAAATGCTGGATGATCTGATAGGCTTTATGGAAGGGGTTTGTGTTGTACATGGCATAAAAGTACATTCTTGTAAGGCATCTGAGAAAAACATGTCAAGTTTCAGTACCTCTGTGTCTAATTTTGTCACATTGTTCTATGTTTGGTAGAGTCAGGAGCTCTTTCTCTGTGGGTTGTAAAACACTGGGTTTTGTTCTTTCTTTCCACAGTTATCAAACAGCGAACAGAAGTGGTGGCTGAAGTTTATTGATTATGGCTACAGCTATCATTCACCGTATGTAGAATAATTATGAGATGCTTTATTGTAAGCTTTATTTTGTGCTTTTTAGGAATTGTTAAGTGGAGTCGTTAATTCATAGTAATTTTATTGTAACTGAGTTAGTCATCCATTTCTTATGCGTGTTATCAGAGCCTCTAGATTTTGGGCTGTTGGGCATGGCCATCTTAGTCTTCTTGTGTGAATCCTTGAAATGTGTGATCCTAGTAGCTAATGTATTCCCTTGATCTTTGAAATGCTTTTATTGGGGTTTTGGGCAAACTTCTGTGTTCTGCTAAGATTTGGAGAACTGACCAAAAAAAAGTGCCCAGTCTGTTGACTCTGAGGATTGAGGAATACCCAAGAACAGGAAATAGGAAATTGGTTTAAGACATCACTCTTCTAGTTAGGTAATGCCAAAGTGTTGGAGGACTTTTAGTATAACCTTGTAGAGCTGAGATGACTCACAGCAAATCTTGCATCATTCCCTTCTTGGCTGCAGGGAAGATTCATAGGCTTTTTACAAGGAAAGTCCTTCACTTTCCAAAATACTATAGCAATGCACTATTGTGAAAAGGAAACCAGAGCTATTTCCTATTCCCTTCACTTGTCCTGGCAATGTGCTGTGATTGCAGCATGGTGATAAATAATCTCATTCTGCACATTTCAAAAAGTTAATTTGGGCACAATATATAAATGCTGAACCTGCCACTTATTTATTTCTAGCCTAGTTTGTGTAGGGCATCTAGAAACAGTTAATAGCCCAAATTTTTGTTTGCACTGACACTGTTGCTATCAGAGTTTCTCCGTGAAGGTCACATTGGATTGGAGATTAACTGAAATATTTATATCCAGTTTACAGTTATTTCCACGCTTCCATGATAGATTACTGAGAGATTGCTGGTACATTTCCAGAAAGAACTGGTATAGAGGTAAGGTTGTTTTTATTTTTCCCCCCCTCTCCTATTGCTGTGTTTGTTTGAAAAGAAAAAAAGTAGTAATTACTGTTCTACCCAAGCTCTTCTATTTTGGTATCAATCTGCAATTAATAGGAGTGAATGGCTTCTTCATGATAATCTGATTGACTGTTGAATCATTTATTACTTCCTCATGGTAGAATCCATGGTAATAATTCTTAATGGCCAGAGGCAAACCTGAATTCTAATGGCAATTTTTTATGATAGCTTGTCACTCTTTTTGCAACAGAAATAAATCTGGTTTTGGTGGCTACCTTTTTGTGTTTATGCCACATGTTCTGAGGTCTGGAGTTTGTCTGAGAGCTGTTTGTTAGAGAGCTTAACTCTGTACTTGCAACCGTGTACATATCTGAAGACACAAATTCCATTAACTGTTGGAGTCATATTGTAAGGGATAGACAGAGTAATGAAAAAGCCTCCTGGTGGTACTTGAAGTGTATTGCTTCCTTTCTTCAACACTTTTATGTTGAGGAAAATGTATAACCTCCAGAGAACAAGAGGCTCCTCCTGTCTTCTACCATTTCTATTTAAAGCATGTTTCCCCCATTATTCAGTTGTTTGCTGCTGAACTGTTTTCATCTCTGTTAGCTAAAAATTGCTCTAGATCAGAAAGTCAGTCCATTTATGACTGCAGGAGTCATGTAAAGCAGTGCAGGTCAGATGCTCTCCATGTAGATGTTGAAGGATTCCTTTTGGCTTTTTTTGACAATTAGGTGTACCCTCTTTGCCAGAATACAAGGTTAGTCCTCATATACAAAATCTTTTTTTCAATAATATTCTGTTTTCAAATTCTCTCTGCCTATACAAACTGGTAATACTGGAAGTAAGAGTGAGACTCTGGATCTTTAGGAATATTGTACTACTGTCTGATATAAATGATTTATGCTTGCCTTCTGCTCTACTGCTATTTTTAATGCTTTCAATTGCACAATAGTTCACTGTGGTTGCACCAAAACGGATTTCCCTTCAGACTGGTCCTTGTCATGTCATAAAGTATGGAGAGCAACTGGAGTGTGATAGGCATTACCGTAACTGTTTTTTAAACTTTTATTTCTGCAGACTACCCAGTTAACTGTAATGTGAAACTACCCTTCATCTGTGAAAAAAACAATGCCTCCTTACTAGAGAAACATGATCCCAGTTACCGCCCAGTCCAAGGAGGTTGCCCTAAAGGCTGGCATCAGTTCCGGAATAAGGTACAGAGATAACACAGATTCATCATCCTTGCCTATTCTTCACAGTCCAGTAAGCTGGAATGCCTTTCTGAAAGAAAGGAGGAGGTAGCCCCTCTGTTGAGGAATAGACTAGAAATGGACTTTTGAAAACTAACTGTAGTGATGAAAATAATCTCGTCCCCTTTTTGTCCCTTGTTCAGGATTGATGGCTTCTTAAATTCAAAGCATTCATTTTCAGATTGTTTTGCTTTCCCATTGCCACACATTTAGGTCCAAAAACATTGGTTGTAGTATCTAGTCTTGGGCTCCTTCTTTGGATGAAGAGAAGGATTTGAAAGGGAGAGGATGAGGTTTCTGTGGCAGAAGCATGCTGCGTCTGTTCTGGAGTAATCATAGGCAGGCAGCAAGTTGGCAGACACTATTTCCTGAGTTGCCTTAATGATTAAATTTACGTAAGAATCAGTGAGCAGCTTTTAAGAATTAACCAACAAGTCAGAATCCATAGAATAATTAATTATTTCAGTACTATGTTTTAAGGCAGTCATCTAAAGTCTTAGCGAGACTCATTCCTGTTGTTTGCTCCACCATTATTCTTTACATGTGCATCAAATCTTCAAATCTGCACGTTACGTTGTGCCAAGGTTTGCAAACTTACTTCACATCATTGCAGAATAGACCTTGGAGTTCCCAAGTAGTTTTTCCCTAAAGGTAGCTTATTTCAAGTTCCTGACCAGCACTATTTGACTGCAGAGTTCATGTGTGAGTTGTCATTCCTAAAACAGTACATGATTCTGAGGTGGCAAATAAGAATTACTGAGTATGAGTGAGGCATTAGTCAGGGAGATTGTTTATATTTAACTACTCTGCTGAACCAAATAAATGTTTGCAACTATTATCATGTCCCTTGCTTTCTGCAAAAAAAATGTTATATTTTATTGCAGGAAATGAGAAGTGAGTTTTTAGGGTTGGTTTAAGATTTTTGATTTATGTCTTAGGCAGAATGGTATGATAAAAATAATTTTCATTATATTTATTTTGCAGTGTTTTCTAAAGATGAAACCTGAACATTTAACATTTAATGCAGCTAATGAAAAATGTGTAACTTTTGGAGGCTCTCTTCCATCTATCTCAGATCAAGCTGACCAAGGTATGGTGGTGGACTGGGGGCACTTTAGTGTGCAGCTTCTCTTCTATATTCAAAATAGTTCTGCTTAAGAGCTTGAGCATAAATCACTTGGTTATCCACAGGCATACTTAGGAGCATTCTAAAAATCCAGGACTGATTAAAAATGTGTTGTCTGTTGTTTGCATCACTGGAAACATAACATGGAAATGCAGTTACCAGATACTTGAACCAGTCAGTTTGAAGAGCAGCTTCTTTATATGATCTTAACCCATTACAAAAAGAAAAAAGTTGCAAAACCTTGTTGAGAGAGTTGAGCATAAAATGGTCATCACTGAATGAAGAATTGTTTGGCTTTCCTAGCTAAAGCATAACTGAGACTGTAGACTTTGCACTGTGAAAAACCACCTTAGAAGCTGCTTCCAAGAGAAGCTCAGCTCTGTGTGTGGGAATGAGGTGGCAAATACAGTGCCACCTGGAGCACAGGACCCTCTGTTTCTGCATGTGCAGCTTAATGTGGCAATGTGTCCAAAGTGACCCCCTTTGAGCTCTTCAGGACACTGATGAGAGGATTGGAAGCAGGAGGACTGGAAGACAGAACTGTTTCACCTAAATCAACTAAGGTCAATGAGAGAAATGCAGTGAGGAAGAAATGGGTTCACATTGGCTGCAAGTAATGTTCAGCAATAAACTGATGAATGATATGGCTGAATTTGCAACTATATTCTTGTGGATAATTAAGAGTTCTCTTGAGGGTGTATCTGAAGTAGCTCAGTTGAATTCTGCAGTGCCCACAGTGCATATTTTCTTTATAAGCAAATAACCTCTTGCCAAACAAAATATGGTAAATAGACTAGAGAAGTCAAGAGTGTACCTACAGGCAGCAGCTTAATGGTAATTTTCTTTCACTGCTGTTATTGGGGAGGAATAGGGTTATGTACAGGAATATACATGTCTCAGACCTGGGTGTTTTTGTATGTATTTAAGGTTGGAAAAGCACAGCCATTCTGAAATGTAACATAGCAGGATCCCTCGTGTGATTTGGTGCAATTGGAAGTGTTTGTTATTTTGTCTTGTTTGTTTTTCTTTTCTCTGTGTAGTGGAGACCACCTATATGGAAAGGAGACACAGTCCTCTTAAAATGTGCTTCTTTCTGTGGGCTGCCTCTACCCCTCCTGGTGGTATTGGGGGCTAGCCCTGACCTGCAAATCTACAGTGGCTTTGTCTTGTTCAGAAAATAGGCTGTGGCTAGTCTGGCATGTGACCAATAGCTGAAACATGTCAGCAGTAGCTAATTACACAGCTTTGATTTGTCTTCCTAAATTAGTCAAGTTTAGTGAATGTCTTTGGTGCCTGGGGCATTACCAGAGCCCATTGTTTCTTCCCAGAATGCTCACTAAGAGGGGTCTGATACAAGATTTACCTGGCTGAATTTTTTTTCAGCTAAATCTGACTTCCTTTGACCTGTCCTGCTGTCTCTGATGGTGGGGTGGACAAAGTCTGCCAGAATCCAAAAAACGTTCTGATTTATGATATGTAAAATAGAAAGATGGGAGACTTTGTCCATCAATTCAGAAAGGGCAGCAAGACAAGAGAAGATCTTGCAGGCTTGTGGAAAAGCAGCTTCTTAAATTTGTGTGTGAATAAAAGACTGCCAATTAGTGGGCAAAGGAACAGTTTTAATCACCTAATTTCTCCTCAGCTCAGAATTTGAAGGGCAAATACCAACTGCTCCTTTCAGATAAAATCACTATGAAAGGTGTTATCAAATGGAAGGACGGAATGATAAGCATTCATCAGTCATGAAGGCTGGAAAAATTAAATTAACACAAACAGGGATTACATTGTCTTACTTAGATGAAGTCTTCTTTTGGAGGTTTACTGTTGTTTTCCTAACCACAATATGTACATTTACTCTTCTGTCCAACAGATTATATAACATCGTTGCTTCCTGGCCTGCCAAAAGATATTTGGATTGGTTTACAGTTCCTCTTCAGTACAAGGGAAAATAAATGGATAGATGAGAGTAGACTGTTGTATAGTAACTTTCACCCACTCCTGACAGGGAGGTTAAGGAAAATTCCACTGGATGTAAGTTCTGACTTTTGACTTCTTTTGCCTATTGAGTAATGAAATTTGGAATGTTGTGTCAAAAAAAAACCCCATGTGTAACAGACCAAATTCCCCAGTTAGTCATTTTAATTGGCCAACAGGGTGGCTGACAGTACTGGAGTTCTGTTTACCTTAGTTGGATGACAACTTCTGAAAGGTATTTAGCTTAGGAAAACTTTCTGAGTCCAGGCACCTGGTAGTGTCTGTAAAGCAGGTAAGCTGTATAAGCTGTATTGCACCACTCCTTTGAAACTTCTTAAACAAGTTCAGACAGCTGGGGATCTCCTAGGCTCATGTTACTTCACCTCTACACAAGTATGTTTTTACCCTATTTGAGTCTGATAAGGATATTTCTGTTTCTCAGCTTTTTGATGAAGAATTTAACAATCAGTGTGGTGTAATCCTCAATGATCCCAAATCACAATATGTTGGAACATGGAATTTCACTGCTTGTGCTGACAGGCACTTCTTGGGTATATGCCAGCGGTCTGTAGGTAAGTCTGAAGAGTCAAAATAAATTGCAGCCAGAGTTTAAAGGTGCATGTGCCAGGAGACTTCAATGCATGTAAATGATTTCACTTGAAGAGCAAGATTCTTGTAGAGACTGAGCAGGTAAATTCTAGAAAAGCAGAGTGTAGAGGATGATCTGGGGCCTGTTTTGTCAGCCATTCAGAATTTTCCCTATTGTGTTTCATAGGCCAGCTCAGGGAGAATCTCTTTTCCTGAGAGACTTTGTGCAGTCTCAGTGGAATTACACTTCAGCAGATGGGTCTTTAATGTTCTGTGTGTATAGAGGTCATGTACACTGAGGGATGGAACAAGTGATTCCTTTTCAGAACTGTGGAAGTGAGAAGCCCTAGGAAGGAATCGCACAATATTTATATCCTCCTTAAATACATCCTCTGTCTTTTAGTTCTATGAGAATATAAAGTATCATAGACTTTAAATGTTGAAGTTGGTCTCTCCCCAGAAAAAACTTGAGAGTTGGTGTGAGTGGTATTTTTTAATCTGAACTAAAAATAATATTCAGATGTCCCCATGTGGGTTGGCAAATACCAATTACTGGAATAAGATCAAACGCATATAGTTATTATGTGCATTTAATTACTGCTATGGGCTAATGTTCAGCATACCCACTTCTGAGTAGGTTCCTTTATATAAATAATCCTTTTAAGTGATGAACATGCTATCTTCTAAAAAAGAATCAAACACAAAGAAACCTAGGTGTACAAAACGCCCAAGACTACACCCACCTTCTTTAGTCTCCAATAGGCAGAGATTTCCACCTCCCACCTCCATTTAACATACAAAATCCTCTTTACTCAGTGCCAAATACTCCAGAAATTCTAAGTGTTAAGATTAGAAGTTTGGATGGAAGAGATGTCATAAAAATGTGAAAAGGAGACTTTTACGAATTGGAGGTTGACAATGTATCTGTTTATATCAATCTCTTATTAGTCTGGAGTGACTAAATACTCAATGTTTCTTTGCCACAGCTGTAGAAGGTTTAATGAGAAAGGTTTTTGGAGTGACAGAGAATGTGTCCTGCTATGGTCTGGTCTTATACTGTGTTAGGAATCTAAGCATAGTTTGGGCTGGGAGGGACCTCAGCAGGTTGTAGGGACAGCTGTGTGAGAGTCGAAGCTGTCTAGGGCTTTATCATCAGGAAAAAGATGATTCATGTTCATTGGAAATCTTGGCATGACTGTGTTTTGCAGAATTTCTTGAGATGGTAATCATCAGCAATTATTTTTTCAGAAATGAACATTTTGCTTACTGCCTTGTTTCCAATTTGGTACCCTTTGATGTGTGATGGCACCCTGGGTTCCATGGTTCTCTTTTGTAGCTGTTTACTAAGTGAAAGCATTTGGCAGCAGACAAACTACTTGAAACAATCTGTTTGAGCCTTGTCAGTTTTCTGATCTACTGAAAGCTGTAAATATCAAATTAATATTGTGTTTCTGTTGTCATGTGTTTTGGAAAATGGCCCTGTCAGCCAATCAATCAGCCATTTATATACTGGTATTTATAGTGATGCCTCCCCTCACCCCTTGCAGGCATTTTTCTACTTCAAGTGTTTTAAATATTGGGAGGGTTCTGCCTTTTGCAGAATGAGTTTCTTTTTGGTTGTGTATAAAGCTTTTGGGGTTACCATTTGTATGCTTAACCCTACCACCCATGGGAATATTTGCACCTTCTATTTACTGCAGTAGCCAAGCATCACTGAGCTGTGCCTTCAGGTGTGGGGCAGGTAACTGTGATAACACTCTGTGCTCAGAGCACAAATAGTGAATTATCTCCCTCCCTATGCAAGCTGGATTTTCTGCAGTTAGTTAAGTGGAGGTGAAAACAGTTCTCACTATATTCATGGATGGCAATAAGGAGTTCTGGGACTGTGCTGTACCAAGATCTGCATAGACGGGTTCTGTGGCCCAATAGATTTGCATAACCATAAATCCACAGGCTCCACAGAGATGAATGAGTCATGTTTCGCTGTTGCTACATTACAGCAGAGAGCACTTGCTCTCTCATGTTTGTGTATAATTGAAGTTATAGAATATGTTTTTAATTCAATAAATTAATTAGCAATTAATTTAAAATAACATGTAAAAATAAATGAACCTAAATTGAGAAAAAGATATTTAATAATACATTGGCTGAAAATAATAATTATTTTTAATATATATTTTTCTATATAAGATATCAATGATGTTTGCTTCTAACTATAATTATCAGCATAATCTACTATCTAAGATTTTTTTTCCCAAGCGTAGTCAAACAGGTTTTTCTGATTGTTACAGAGATATTTGGAGTTTAAAATGTATTACAGTATTTAACTACCTAATTACTGGACTTCTTTTCTTATGTATAGGTACTGCTGATAACCAGACAGAGCAAGTCATTAATGAAACATTGAGCTATCAAAATGTTCAATACATGTTAATTCTGAAGAATTTGTCCTGGAATGATGCAATGGCTGCATGCATAAATAACAAGATGCAGCTGGTTAGCATTACAGATCAGTTCCAGCAGGCTTTTCTTGCTGTTCAGGCTGCTCTTCATAATTACCCACTCTGGACTGGACTCTTCAGCAGAGATGTAAGTTTTGTTTTTTCCTCAAACTGTGGCTTAAGGTAATTTCTACAGTTGTGTGAAACAAAACCTGAGTTAAAGAAATTCAGTAACAAATTACTCTCTGGGCTAAAAGTTGTTTTAATTTAGGGATAACCATCTCAAGATAAATGTTTTGAACCTTCAGTTCTCCAAGTTACATATTCTTGAACTCCGCTGGATGAATTGATGATGATGATAAAATTATTTTAAAACACTGATGATGAAGGGATATATTGTAGGGTGGCAGCAACATAGGTTACTGAGTCATCTCTTTTGTTTACAAATGAGTAATGAGTGTTGCCATTTAATATCATCACCACTGTTTACAGTACCACTCTAGAAAGATGACCCAAAAATCTGTTTTGGAAGGGCGAAACTACAAGTGGCAAATAAAATTCAAAATGAATCATTGAATATTTGTGGAGATACATTTTTGAAGTTTAACTTAGATTCTATTGTTACTTCATGTTATTTATACCTGTGTTGTGAGTCTGAGGGAGGCATCTCTGAGACAGGTTAGTGTGTTTTTCTTTCTCCCTATGGTTTTTATTTGGTAAAAAAAATAAAATAATGCAGGAGGGGCTGCTTTTTATCTTTATTAGCTGGAGGACCTCTTGAAAATCTTTATTGTGGATTGAGAGGTGTCTCAGCTGTTAATGGGATGGCTTGGGCTTTCTGGCCAGGTTTATCTCTTTTGTCACACACATAAGTCTGGAGATAATTGCAAGAAAAAAGTTAGAATTTTTTTAGAGGTGCCTTACCTACACAGTATGGTGGTGTTCATGCAGCACTGTGGTGTTATGTTCTGCTATTGTCACTTCTGGGCTACTGGATACTTTAGCAAATAGGGGAAAACAGAAATTTGAGTATATACTTTATGGAGAATATTTTTAAATTTTTAAATGAAACAACCATTTAATCTTAGTGAAAATGGGGAAACCAGACAACCTATTTTCCCCATCTCTTTTGATTTTTTTATCTGTAAGTGAAGATCAAATGATTCATTTTGTGGCATATAGCTCAGGCATGCACTGGCTCTTCACTATTGCAACACTTCATTATTTAGGCACAATTAAAATGTCACATGAAAGTATATTATAATGCAACTGGTCAACAGAACTTGTTACTCCAGTGCTGAAATCAAGACACAAAAGAAAGATATAAGACAAATTACACAACAGTAGGGGGATTTCCCAAAGACTTTCAAATGTAAGGTTTTTTAAAGATAGCATGCTGCTTGTTATGTGGAGTTTTTTTTTCCTACATCCTCCAGGGCAGGAACATCAATTAAGTATTTAATAATTACTTTCAACTCAATATAGAGTAACTGAGACTGGACTTTCTTCTCAGTTATTAGCAGTTTTCCAAGATTAGGAGATGATATCCACCATTGCTTTGCAGATGCAAATGATGCAGTTTGGACATCCCATTGCTAGGCCTGCCTCCCTAAGAACAGTAGTGAGACATTACCTTTGGATAATTTACCATTCAGCTAATTTGTATTTTTCCAACTGCAGAACTTAAAATAACAAAGCTTGTTATATTATAAGCAGGAAATCAGCTCATGAGGGCAGTGGAACACTTACAGTTCTCATCAGAGACACTGAAAATGTCTAGCCAATGTAAATGTATTATCATACCATTTTCTGCACCTTATTTTTTTTTTTTCTGTGTAAGCTCATTCCTTTTGCTTAAATAATGCTAGGGTGGAAAACATTATGGCTGGCTGGATGGGAAGCATGTGAGTTTTAGTCGCTGGTCTGAAGATGATGAAGACACAAATGAAGAATGTGTGTTTTTGGATACTGATGGCTTCTGGAAAACTTCTGACTGCTCCTCTGAAAATCGAGGAGCTATTTGCTATGCATCAGAAAGTATGTATGCAACCATCATTTTTAGAAAAGTTGACTTTTATTTTATTATGAAATGAATTCAATGATTTCAGCTTGTAACTTCAAAATTACAACATTTTAAAACTTACATTTTCTCCAACAGTCTGATTTCTATGCCCTTAAAAAAAAAACTGGCTTCAAAGGCAGGGGACATGCACCTGTTGGTCTTAATCTAATTGTACCTTAGAAATAAATTCAGCATGGATGCATTGGGTTAATGCCCTTATTGCCAACTGATCCTATCTTTGCACTGCTTCTCTAAGATTGTTGCATACTAATCTCTCCCACTTGCCTGTGGGAGAAGATTAAAATATCTCTGTATTGTTTACATCTTAATATTGGAACCTCCTGAAATCTATTCAGACATGGAAATCTTCTACAGGGAGAAGGTACATGGCTATATGGAGAAGGGTAGAAGGTTGACACTGAATTGAAAATCATCATCTGAAGTTCACAAAACCTTTCTAAATACCTACTAATTATAACAAGACAGGAATGTAGTAGGATTTGGTTTTTTTACTTCCAGGAAAGAGCTGTGCTAGTAATGTATCCTTCAGAAAAAGATTTTTCTGAGAGATCATCACAGACTTTTTCTCTATGAGACCATGATGATTTCTTTTGGTTTTATTCTTTGAGGGGACACAAGCCACTGTACATCCTGAGTCACAGTAAAGTGTGGTGTTATGACATCATTAACTGGTTTGTGCTTACAGGCCAGGGAACTGCAGGAATAGTTAATGATGTCATACTCCCACTCCTCAAATATTAGATAAAGCCTTAGAACTAAGAGGTGTTGCTAGCTGTGAAGTAGCTTATTTGTTACAGTGATCTGCCCTGCACTAGAGGCAGTAAGAGCTTTTGATTATTGGCCTACACTTAGCACTTTTATGTAAGGATTTTGTTTTTAAACCTATTTAAAATAACTGTGAAAACTTGCAAGTATCTGTATTCTTTAGTAGAGCTTACTGCTGGTTTGTTACTTTAAAAAAATCACTATAATGAAGAAACTGAAAATAACACATTTAAAGGATGACAACTTAATTTGTCTTACATGTTTTTAAGTGGTACCTGAAAGTGCTTTGTGGGATGCCAGGCCAGGTGGTGCTATTAGTAATTCATGTCCTGATGTTGTCTTGTCTTTTTTTAGAGAAGACTGAAAAAGAACAAGTTACACAAGTGAAATGCCCACATAAGATTAAAAATACACCCTGGATATCATTTAGAAACAATTGTTACACTTTTATGATAACAAAAAATAGATGGAGAGAACTGAAGCCTCACGAAGCTCATCATTTATGCAGGAACATGAGTAAGTAGTTTGTCATACTGCAGGTATTTATGGACTTGGATCAGCTTGGAGGAGATGAGTGTTAGATCTGAGTCACTGTCTTACAATGACAGAGGGCAGAGTGAATGTGGGGAAAGGCTGTAGCAGTAATGCAGCAGTGTAGCACTGCCTGATGCTGTTTGCTTTTGCACTCCCCTGATAAAAAGTGCCAGAGCATGGATAGGAGAGTTGAGGAAAGAGGCAGCTTGGAGCTACTGAGCTCTGAAATCTGAAAAATGGCAAGGTTTTGTGTTTGTTTGGGGGTTTTATTATAATGTGCCAGTTTTAAATAGTTTGGGTAATTGTTAAACCCTTGGCAACATTCTGGCTTTACAGTTACATTTACTTCGTGGTTTCCTGCTACCTCCAGCTTTGCTGTGTGGAACATCCTGAATAAAGTATAACCTCAGGAACAGATTTCCTCTTGTATTAAACCTTCAGACATTCATCTTTCCAAAAATTATTTTAATTTTTTTTAACTGATTTCAATTCAGTCTTTTTCCTAATACTGTTTCTCTGATAGAGCAGTTCAAGCATGAAAGTTCGCTGGTATTTTTATGTTCTATGCAGAGAACTTTTGCTACATACAACTTGTTTGTGGGTCCTACTGTCACTTCATCTGTGGAGCTGAAATCTTTCACTTATCCACAAAACCAGGGATAGAACCATTGATAATACATTTGAAAATTGGTTTTGCACTGTTCAATTAGTTATGTTGTAAAGATCTGGCCTTTACGGAGGTTGACTTATCTGTAATAATTGTTAACATTATTAGAAAAAAAAAGTTTATTTTTTAACTTAAAGGTGGATTTGTAAGAAAGTAATGTAAAAAATGTTTCAACAGACCCCGAATCATTTGTTCTGAGTATTCGAGATGAAGAGGAGAATAACTTTGTTATTGAGCAGCTTCATTCATTCAGCGGTCTGGCTCTGTGGGTCTGGCTGGGTGTGATTTATGATGACAGTGGTAAGATTTAAGGGTTTGGTTTTTTCTCATTATCTGAATCAGAGACAAAATTTGCAGCGTTAAGTGTACATTCCTTGCATGTTTCAGTTTATAACTAAAGTAAAAGTGAATGCAAACCTGTAATAATGATTTATATTTGTACTTATCTTCTAGAAGAAAATAACCTGACATGCTCTCTGTTTGAGTGATAATTAGATCCAATATGTTCTGTTTAGTTTAGATTTAATTTCCCTGGAAAGCAGGATGTAAAGTGGCCAGGATGAGTAATGCTAACATATTTAGCATTGGATATGAAACTGATTTAGAATAATTTTCAGTATCCCAGCATTTTTTCCAAAGTGAAGATCTCTTAATATCAATAATATATTCAAAGTTAAATGGTGTTTGTATACATAATGCCAGTGGCTTAATAAATATGAAATATTTTCCACAGATAAAGTTCTCAAGTGGTATGATGAAACTCATCTGACTTACAATAACTGGAGGCTGGGAAGACCTATCATAAAGAAGAACAATTTTTTTGCTGGTGTAAATCTTGATGGGTTTTGGGATATTTATAATTATTCTCAAAGTTGGCATGCTAATCACTACAACATGTACAGTATTCTCGCCTGTAAAATCGAAAGGGGTGAGTAGTATTGGAGTGTTGGGTGAGGGGTCATAATTTAAATCATAGTTCCTGCTGAATAAGGCTTTGGTTTTGCTCCTAGTGAAACACATGGCACAGCTGTCTTGAGCATCTGGGGTCATCTGGTCAGTCTGCATCACTGCTGTAATACTCTGATCAGGAGAAATGTGTTTGCTGTGCTCATCCAGTAACTGCTGAACTCAGTGCTCCAAGTAGCAAAAGTAAACTTAACTTGATAGAAGTGGCTTGTAGTGAGCACTTTAATGCTTGAGTTACACTGACATAGATGGATTTTAATGCTTTCTGTATTTTTCCTAGTAACATGAAAGAAATGCACACAACTTATCTTCTTATTCTTTGAAATAGGACACCAACAGCACAAACCTCCATTGCCCGACACTATTCCACATGGAAACAGAACATACAGGATCCTTCAGAAAAAATTAACGTGGTATGAGGCACTGAGATTGTGCCAACAAAATAACAGCGATTTAGCAAGTGTACACAGTGAATCAGAACAGTTATTTCTAGAAGATATTGTCAAACAGGATGGTTATCCTCTGTGGCTTGGGTTGTCAATTCATGATGTAAGTATATATTGTTGGGGACGTCAGTAACAGATCTGTAAATAATGTTTTGGACAAGATATGAAATATTGTCTGATGTTTTTTTCCAGTTTCTTAGCATCTCTCTTCCATGTAGTATATTTTCAACCCTGTGTAATGTGTTAATATTAAATTTTGGTGAATGTAGGCACACTAAGATATTTCTTCCTAATACCTGACAGTTTAAAATAATAGAGTGTTCTCTCATTGCTCCTTGCAGCACAAGGAAGCATGATTTGCAGTGCTATCTCTAGAGGCTTCAGACTTTATGGCCTTCTGTAGAATCAGATTTCATTAACAAATAGAGACAGGCAAGGCTGTGTGGAACCTGCTTAGTTGAGGTCAGGACTGGCTCTCCAGAGCAGTTCAGGAACAGGCTCTCAGTAAGTTAAGTGTCCATCCTCCCAGAAAACACAATAGCAGGAGGCAGCTGCAGATCTACTTCCTCCTCTGTCTGCTTTACTGTGGAGCCAAAAGCCTGTGGCCCTGACCCTGCTCCCCTCACTAATTGGCAGACCTGGTAGTGGTAGTTAGTTGGCAGGAACAGTCCTCTGCAGAGGTGTGTCATTTCTATGCATACCTGGGAATGGGTCCCTCCCAACTGACTCCTCATTGTCATGGGTTTCCAGGAGGGTATCTGAAGTAGGAGGTAGCACTGCAAACCATCCCTGAGCTGCCCAGTTCTACTCACTGCAGCCATCTCAACAATTTAGCAGTTTGCAACATATCCACTAGTGTTCATAGCAGGGAAGGCAGATTGCTTAAATGGAACAGCAGGGTGGAACCAAGTAAAATGTTCCCCGCAGGATAAAACAGCCACATTGCAGGTTTAAACTTGCATGTGAACATGCTGTACTTTCTCAGTTCCCACAAATAATAAAAATTTCTATGTTAAGAAAATGCAAACTATGTTGTACATTTATTTACTGTGAATTTAGATGAGACCACCTGCTCTTTAATTTATCAGTCTACAAGGGACAAATATTGCTACATGACTTAATTCACGATGGATGAGATTTAAAGCACAGTCATATGTGGTTTAAAATTTTTCATTTTTTCCTTTATTAGGGAAGTAAAGCTAATTTTGAATGGTCAGATGGAAGTGACTTTGACTACTACCCCTGGGAATTAAAAAACTCAAATACTACTGAGAACTGTGTTCTTTTGGATACTAAAGGATTTTGGAACCGTACAAAATGTACTAATGTTGCTGAAGGTGCCATTTGCTACAGCCCTCCAAACAGTAAGTGTTATTTTTAAGGTTTTGTGTAGTTGTGTTTACATGTTGTATTTAGAAGTAGAAATCAAGTTTGAAATACTGCACATGATTCCTTTTTTAAGAAGAGTTTTCTATCAGGAATGATAAAACACTTTTAATACTTCAGGGAGATAAATTCTCATCATTCCAGTGGTGAAAACTTAAATCAAATCTGGTTACTTCTTTAGCACCTGAGATAGGAATATCAAATATATGTATCTTTTCTAAATCAAAATACTTATCAAATATACACCATAAATGTCAAAAACCACAAAAAAACAATAAAAATTGTTTCCAACCATTTGGGATTTGTCTTGTGCTCATTTTTAAATAAATTCATCCATGACTCAAGAAGAGGGAATGTAAACTAATTGAATAGTGGTTGTTGGTTGGAGTAGTAGCCCTTGTTAATACTTATTGTCGTGTTATTCCAGAGACTGGGCACAAACTGCTGCAGCAGAAATAACATCAATTTCTTTGTCTTTGCAGAAAGAAAATTAGAGCCAAAGCAAGCAAGCAGAGCCTCTGGATGCCCACAGAGCAGTGGCTCCCTGCAGTGGGAACAGTACAGGGATCACTGTTATGCTTTTGACATGGCATTCTACAATTTTTCCGTGTATAACGTGGAAGAGGCTAAGAGAATCTGCAAGAAGCTGAGTAGGTTTAGACTCTTTATCACATTACAATTTGTGATAGAAGTCCACTATTTGAGAAGAAATAAAACCCAACAACCTGAAATCTTACACTGGTTGTACTTCAGCTTTGCCATTTTTATGCTCCTTGAGTTTAGGAAATGCAATAGCAAGCTTTATCTTTGAATACCTGAGGAAAAGTCTTAATAAAATACTGCAACATGCTACAGATCATTTGGCACACAGGTATCAGTAGATAAAATGCAGGTAGCCAGTTGAAGAGTCAGAGGTTTAATGCTTGTGGTTTGAAGGAAGACATTTTATCTGCATGCAAAGTTAGTGCTGTTGGCAGGGCTTTCTTATTATATCTTTGCCATAGCTGCTTGCTAATAGGGAGCTTGCTAACCTATCAAATGGTTCAAAGGGTATGTATGTTATAGATATTAAAGCATGTAACAAACCTAATGTTATGTCACATTAAAGGATTTTCTGTCTTCTTTGCTGAGCTGCATGGGGAATTGTATTGCAGAGACAATGTTAATTAGTTTCATGGACAGAAGGTTTAATCACCCTAACACAGAAGTTAGTGACTGATGTAACTTTCTTTTATGGAATTATTTTATGGTGTGACCTTGGACTCACTATTTAGAATCTAAAGAACCCAGTCCTCGCTGCAGTTTTCTGTTGAGTCAAATTTGTTCTGGTAGTTGAAAGAGAAAGCACCTGGCTTATATTTATATATACTTGTAGAGGATGGGTACACTCTGAGCATGCCTCTCTAGCATGCCCTTTCCTCCCTCTTATTCCTTAATTACTGTACATAAAAACCTGAGGCACGGTGGGAGGATTGATTTAGAAATTAGACTCAGCAAAATGCTGAGTTTTTGTTCAACTATATTTTTGAAAGCCTATTACTTGGGCAAGACTGGTAATCAGGCATATCTCTTGATATCTTCCATGTATGTAGTCTGCAGCTGCAGTAAGTTTACTCCCATTTTATTCTGTATGACCTGGTAGAATAACAAGCCATCTGAAGCCATTTTGTAAAACATGCTGTATTTTAGGGGATGGGAGGTTCATGTCTTTATTCAGAAGGTTATTCTAAGCTAATTTTACAAGCCCTTTCCCATAGTAATTGTTCCCAAATAGATTCAGTGTACCAGCATCATGAAAAATTGTGTAAGTTGCAATTCTGACTGATTTCCTCTGCCTCTTAGATCCTTCAGCAACACTTCTGACTATAGTGGATGCTGAGGAAAATGCATTTGTGAGCACACACATAAAGGAACATGATCTCATCACCAAGAATGTATGGCTTGGCCTGGATCAGAGCTTTAAGGGTAAGAGGTAGCAACAATGAATGAGCATGAATGTTTCATATTGTAAATATAAATGCATAAATCCTCAAATAAGAACATTCTGTAGCATTGGTAGCCTACAGTAATTTCTACTTGACGTTGGAATCTGTCATTTAACAGTTTAAAGAACTTAGGACTTCACTGTAGTTAAATCTCTTCCTGTTGCAGTTAGGGTAATCAGGAGTCCCTGAAATTAATTTTTCCCACCTCTGTTATTTCTCCCTAATGTTTGATGCAACAGCATCAATTGCTAAAGGTCTAGAGAAGAGGGGTGGCTAAAAGTTGTGTTCATATTTACTGCTTTTAATATGTGGGATGGCTAGTCAGCCCTTTTCTTTTTAGCAATGCAAAGAGATCAATAGGTTGTGAATGACATTGTGTAGCATTACAGGATGTTTTGGTGATCTAGCCTAAGTAATGTTTTTTTCAACAGGACAGTCCCTGAACTGGCTGGATGGCTCATCTGTTAAATATGTCAACTGGGAGAATAAAACTGCAGAAGCCAATGAAAAATGCAGTGTTATCCTGTCCACAACTGGCATGTGGTCCAAAGTTGACTGTGCACATAGTCGAAGCAGAGTGGTTTGTAAAGCACCTTTAGGTATGAAAGTGTTGTTTTAGCAGAGAATTGATTTTGTAGAGACTGTTTTCAGGAATTTCTGGTTTATTGGATGAAGTCTGTGTTGAAATACTGGAAGTGCAATTCACAAAAGAGCCCATCAAGTACTTCTGCCTAAGCAAGAGTCTTTTGTTGTTTAGCCATAAAACTGCATTCAGTGGCAAATTGTCTAGGAATTTACTTCTGCTGGCTCTCACTATCCACTCAGTTGGTAAGGAACAGAACTGAAATGTCCAGAAAGCGTAGAGTTGTTGCCATTGCTTCTTACCACAGGGTATCTGTTGTGGGTGAGTTTGTGTAGTTGGAATCAGAAAGAGTTCTGCTTGTAAGCAAGTACTGCACATTGTGGTTTCAGTCTTGGGAGGCTTCTGGAAATGTCACCCCATAACTCCAGAAAAAAACTCAGGCCTTTACTCCCTCATCCTTGGCTTTGTACAGGAAAGCAAGCAGTTAACTGAGCATTAAGCAAGCCAGTTCCCGAGAAGCAGTGGAATCTTTCTGATTTTGTATACATTTTCACTTAAGTGGAAATGCAGGAATAGATTAAACTTTGTGCCAATAAGGAAGACCTCAACAAGATCTCTTCAGTCTGAGGGGAGTATAATTACCTTCCCTTCCAAGAGCCTAGGATCTCATTAGATTTATGAAGTATACAAACCTCTAAATGAGTGCAGCCTTTGCAAGTAGGTTTTTTGAACTCCAGAGGTCCCTTCCAACCTAAATATTAGTAAATTAACAACAGAATGATCAAAAATTGGTTGATGCATTCCTGCATGAATCAACATCTAACTTCCCATGTGATGAAGTGAAGACTATTGATAGGAAGCAGTTTGCCTTGACTTGAGCTAACTGTGCAGTATTAATGTGTAGCTACCTAAGCATCAACCCTATGACAAAATGTTCTTGCCAGAACTCTTAAATAAAAACCATTCCTCTTTTGTTCTATTTCAGGTTCTAATCATACTGGTGTGGCTGTAGCATTTGCCCTGCTAATTATCTTGGTTTTAATAGTTGGACTGGTATTTTACCTCTACAAAAAGAAGCGTCTTCACTGGAGTGCCTTCTCTTCTGTACGCTACCAAAGAGGGATGAATGATGATGAAACTGATGATATGTTCACAGATAGCTGAAAGATGGCTATTGAAAAGCTTTCTTCTGTTCAATTTAAGCATGAACTTCACTATGTGAAGCCATAAGAAATGAGCTACTTGATGTTTTATTACTTCTTTTTTGAAAAGCAACAAGGTTATTAATGGGGGCTAAAATTAGTTTGTTTATATACAAGTGCAATTTTTATTCAATTTAATGGTAATTCTTTATATTTGGCCTCAGGCTTATAAGATGCAAGGTGTTTAGAGTTCGATTGTATTTTTTTAATTTATAGTATTCTCTCTCTTTACTGGAATTTTTGATGGAACAAATTAATGCCAACAGTACTTCATGCAACATCACTTTAATGAATACACTTAAAATTTACTTCTCCCAATACTCTTATTTCTACTAGAATTAAATGCCTAATTTTATAGTTAGTAAATCTATAACTTTATAGGTGAAATATGTCATCTGTCCAAGAAAGAAGATAAAAGATATGTCTAAGGAAAGACTGAGAATATATGGTAAACAAACTTGTGTACATAAATGCTAAAAATACTTGAGTATTTTTCATAAAACTGAAACTTGATTTTTGTATGTGATGTGTCACTGTAGACTTTCCTATGCACTCCAAAGAACACTATAAAGAGAAAAAGGGAAGACAGAGTTGTATATATTAATTACTCAATGATTTGATCAATTATTGTTTTGAAAAAGTCTTTTGATGTTTTTGAATGCACAGTACAAAGAACAGGTGCATTTACTTTTATGAAGGAGGATATGCCAAAGACCAAATCCATTCTGCATGTAGTGGTGGCATGAGGTGGTAAATAGGAATACATTGGCCTGGTGTGCTGAGAAGAGTACTACTGATTTCTCTGAAGCAGCAGAGCAAGGTCACAGTGTTCAACTGCCTTCTTTTCCTGCAGTTTACTTATGTTGATGGCACTTTTCTTTGTTCCTGTTTGCACTATTTTGATAAGGAAGTGTTTATCATTTGTGTTGAGAAGTAGAGAACTCCTTGTAGATACACTCTGAGCTTGTTAAAAGAGCAGCCTGAAGGGGCACAGTAAGGGAGCCATTGTGGTAGTTTGCTGATCAAATTAAGCACTTTTGTTGTTTGTTTTGGTACTTTTGGGCACAATTGTGAACATTTGCTTTTCCTGAGGTAAAAACAAAACTTCATTGTAGAAAATGTCATTATGAGGAAAATGACTCTCATTCTTTAACTTACCCTGGTATGAGAAGTGCTTGAAATGCTGCAAAGTCTGGTTCCTGATGTCTTCTGGTTTCACTTTTATGCCTAAGTGCTTTGCCAAATGACTTCTAACTTAATGGACTAAATAAATATTGGTTATTGTCTTTTTCTAACTACGGTAATAAATGGGAAAAATTATTTACACGTTCCCATGTTTTGAGATTTAATAGTTTTATAGATGTTTATACTCTGAGCATTTTTAGGTGTGAATCTGAAATGAAAAGTGGAAATTAGTAGTAAGATCCTGATTCAACTCAAAAGGATATATACTTTTTGTTAAAAATTGTATATTTTATTCTTATAAATGATGTAAATAATTTTTTCAGGCCCCATTTCTCATGTTTGTTTCATCACACCCAAGTTGTCTAATCACTGGTAATTCCTTTGTGCATAAGCACTATGGCCTTAGTGCAGGTGAATAACCTACTTCATTTGAAATACACAGGAAGATTATTTGGCAGTATTGTTATTGAAAGAATAAAGTTAAATAAACCACTGAACTGCTTACACTGGTTTTATTTCCATAGAAGCAGTTATCAGAGCCAAGGCATGGGTCATTAATCACTGGGTAAAAAAGCACAGTGCAGGGGCTGTGATCAGAATTAAAGCCAGTAACTGTGTGTTACTACAGTAAGAAAACTTTTAGAGGTAATACATCATCTTTGATGCATTTTAAAAGAATGCCTTTAATTTTCTTTTTGCAGTTGAAAACTTAGTTATACCTAGCTTTTATCAAGCTGCTTCAGGCTTACACAAAGAACATTCCCCTGAGCCTTTTTGTTCTAATCAGGGTGTTCATTAGCACCTCAAGGCCCAGATTAAGGCAGTGTATAAAGGCTCCCTCCATAACGCCTCTTAAAATATAGGCAAAGTTAAACTACTTCCAGCTAAGTAACACTTGCCATTAAAACATAAGATGTATTCATTTTAAGTGATGTCTGAGCTCTGAATTCCAGATGCCCAAAATCTCTGACTGCTGGTCAAAGGGCAGTGTTATTTTTAGTTTGCTGGGAGAAACATCCTATTGTGCAAGATGACTAACGAGGTCATCTGCTTCAAAAACATTAATCTTAAGATGATGTACAGGGAAATGGCAGCAGAGAAATGCTTTCCCAGGTCCCAGAGCAATGGAGTTGAGAAGTCCTAAAACTCCTTCATCCCAGAGCACAGAATATCTGCCAGCTGTGGTAGCTTTAGGCAAAAAGTGTACTACTTCAGTTCCTCTTCCTGAATTTTGCCCAGGCCTTGGAGACTCTGGGTCACGGAAAGGTTAATCCACAACTGCCTTTACACCAGCCAGCATTTTTATTTTAAAAGTGTTTCTGCGTCAGTAACTTAATGGACATAAAAATCAACAAGTCTTTATGCATGAGCACTCTTTGGGCTTGATGCTTTTGTTGTACTTCTCAGCATTTTTCCCTTAAACCAAATGCACCATCTGCTTGTTGCTTTGGACATATGTTACACATGTAAACATTTTTGAAAGGAGTAAGTAAATTTCATGGCCTGCTAGTGATTCTTTGGTTTTGGTGTGGCTGCAAAAAATGAAGACCAAACATTACAATTTTTGTTGCTACAAGTTGGAACTACTGTTTGGGCCCTTCATGCATCTGCTGTTGCTGTGTGTATGGAGCACAGTGGGATATATAACACCCAGGTTTCTAAAAGTTAGTCAAATTCATTCTGTTGTCAAGAAGTACATAAAGTTCTTATTGACCAAATTGAACAGACACTGCACAGTTTTAAAGGAAGACCTATGAGCAATTTAAAGAACAGAGCTTAGGAAAAACAGATTCCTTACTGGAGCATAAATTCAGTTGCCACTCTAATGGACCTTTCCCATTTAGTTCTGAGTTTTATGATGGGAGTTGACAAAGTACAAGAGAGGGAATATTCTGTTAATAGCAAATTAACTTGCAAATGGTGCACAGTATAAATGCCCTTATAAAATACTGTCATCTTGGGTGTATTCTTTATGGCTAAACCACAGGAATGGTATTTGCACACTGAAAATTCCTGCACATTTTATCATAATATCTGTCAGTAACTAAGATTTTTTACAGATTTGAGGGGCTAGGGGAGGATACCAGACGAGATTTTTATTGTGATGACACAGTACTGCAACAAAGACTGGAAGTCCTTTTGGATTTCTCTTTACCAATGCAGAAGGGACTGTAAGTACAAACAGTACAACAGTTCTTCGTTTTAATACTTTTCATCATAAATAGAGTAATTTACTCCAAGGTGACTTTTAAAAGAGTGGATTCCAGCAATACAAAATAATAATTTCAAAATGTGCTTCCTGAATTATGCTGGCCTCTTATGCATTTGTGCTAGAACAAATGAGAACAGAGATCTTTTTCTGCATGCTGTGTCTTGGGACACTCATACAGATTGTAAGAGTACTGCTCCTGCTTTCTATAGAACTTCTCTTTTCAAATGCCATGTGTCATGTTCCCTTTAAGGAGACTATTCAGAGCAGATAATTGTATAAAACCATGGTGCTTACACTTTGTTTAAGCTAACAGGCCTTATATGCATATCTGAATTAAACTTACAAAGTAGTGGGTTGAGATGGTTTTCAAATATGCATGATTGAATGTCATCACCATTAGCAACTGTACTTTCATTGATATGTCTTTTTTTTCATAAACATAATCTGGGTATTTGAAGAGTGTCCTGTGTTAAATGACAGTGTGAATTATAAGTGGGTGTGGATAATGGGAAATCACATTTGTCCACGGCTTGCATGGTGAGCTGCTTTGAGGAAAGACTGGGTTTCTAAAATTCCATCTTTTTTTTTCTCCTGTGGACACCATTCTTTTTTGTAGCTCTCCTCTCTCACACCTCTTTGCAGCACTGACCATTAGGGCACTAGATGGAGCCCTGTCATGGGCTGCAGGGAAAGGGCTGCAACAGCCACTGTGCACAGCTGGAACATCCTGTAGCAACAGAACACCACAACCTTGGCAGCGTGGGTCTGTCCCCCTCCTCTGCAAGCAAGAAAGCTGAGAGCAGCTTTTTAGGAATCCCTGGTCAAAAAAGTAGCCAAGAGCCTGGCAAATTTACATCCTACCAATTTAGGAGTTCATATTTTACAGAGGGGGCTGGAATTCTTGTGTGAGATTTGTTTAAAGGCCCAAGGGGAGCATGTTACTTTGAAGCAAATGCACAGGGTAATAATAGAATACACAGCCTACATAGGGAGAGGCTGTGTGTTTTAAAACCAGGTACAAATAAATGTTTCAAGTTTACTGCCAATAATAACTAGACACATGACTTTGTGAAACAACTTACCTGAGGCAGCATCTTTGTGTATAAACCATTTTGTGTTTATGATGTAGGTGCTGATTATAAATTGTCTAGAAACTAGTTCATATAAAATAAACAGAGCATTCAAAATTGAATTAACTATTACAGAAATACTTGGGTGTGGACCCAGAGGGACTGAATATCAACCTGACAGGGTGATCAAACATTTAAAAAGGGAGTCAGAAAAGGCTTTTAGTTGGGCACCGCTCTGGGTTGTTATTCATGGCTAGCACTCAATAAATGCCTTTGTGTGCATTGTTGTAGTCATACTGGACCTGCAGCAGTGCATGTTTGTTGTCTTTATAGAGGTGTATTAATGAAACAAGTGCAGTCTGAAATTCAACAGCTGCCCAGAAAGGAGACTGGCTAGCTGACAGTAAGCAGAGGCATTTGCAGCCTCCAATAAAGACATGGAAAATCTATGAAAGGGGATAAAGATGGAGAACAAAGAATCTGTGAAGTGATATTGTATAGATTGATCTCCAGGGTCCCAAGGCTCTCAGAGCATCTGACCAAGGGGAGCATAATGATGGAGATTACGCATCACTGCTTGGATTCCATACCTGTGTATGGATTGAGGGAACTTTTGTCTGCTAGTGGGATGGTCTGTCTGTGTTGCTGACAGCTGCTACCAGTTCCAATTTCAGTGACACAAGCTCTTAAGCGAGTACCGTGGTCAGGACATGCACTTGTGTGGGAAGTGCAAACTGGCAGCTTATTTGAGCCAGAAGTGATTTTCTGTTATTAGTGACTTTGGAGGTGCTGAAGAGAAGGTATGGAGCTGATTCCACAAATTGGGCCTTGGGAGAAAATTAATTCCTTGCTTGGAAGTCTCAGAACCAGTGGGACATCTCCCACTGAGCAAGGGTGTGACAGCCCCAGAGAGAAAAGCAGAAGTTGCAAACAAACCTTCCCCATTTTAGCAGCAAACTATTTTCTATTGCCCCCAAAACTTGCTTCTGGGAGGAAGGGCTGTTGTATCCTCATGCCGGTGACACCTGATTTTCACTTGCACATTCTGAGTGTTAAGCTCTGAGTAAACCCCTTAACATGGGCACACAATGCCTGTAAGTGAATACAGCCTGTGCAATCCAATAATTTATTAAACTTTCATCTTGTAAAGCCAGTTACAAATTAAAAAAGACAGAAGAAGGAATTCTATTATAGAAATGAGCAGAATTACAACAAATAGTAGTGAGAGTTATGTTTCAAGTGGGTTCAAGCTGCCTGCAGCAACCCAAGAGCCAGAACACAGAGCTAGTGCAGAGTTAGGACATGGATAATCAAGCCTAGTCTGATACATTAGAGATCAAGCCAGTGTATGCAGTGTATACAAAGTGTTGCTTCTCAGGTGGCCTCTGCATTCCTGTTCTCTCCCATCTGTGACCTGGTCATCTTTTAATTCCTTGTGACAACAAGGGGGTGTTTGTGGGCTCCGTCAGTGATGCTATTTAAGGCAAAACTCCAGTTGAAGGGATGATGCACAGCACGGGCCACCCTCTTTGACTGATTGTGTAGCAAGTGCATGGTGTGTTTGCACATGCTGCAGTGTAGTGGAAATGAGAGAGGAGCAGGGGTTATGTACAGTATTTCTTCTTGTACTGTCACCCTCAAAACTAGTGCTCTGCAACACAGCATTAGTAATATTGGCACAATTTGATGATGAATTGGAATGGAACCTGTTGCATACTAACTCCTACTTTACTATGCAATTTCTGTTTCATAGCTAACAGGCCCTAGCTGCTGCTACTACAGAAATGGAGACAGCCAATTTTGAATGTGGAAGGCCCACATTACATACAGCTCTGCAGTTTCATGGGCCTTTGCATTCTGGGATACCAAGACTAGACAAGGGTCATGGAAAATCACTCACCACCAGGTTTCTTGTTTGTTAATGCAACTAATTTATGATGGAACTGATAGTGAATATTGTTTTAAACAATTAAATACCTTTCTGAAGTAAAAAAAACTGAAGATGAATGTTTTTCATAGAGAAGAAAAAAATTCTGCTTCTTCAAATTGCAGGTAGCTATAAAAACCTCCAAGAAGCAGTTGTTTTGGCAAAATAGAATTGTTATCAAGTTCTGCCGAGGACTAAGGACCTAGAGAAGACTGGATGGGGATGTGGGGATTCAGTGATGTGTGAGCAGTTCTTGTTAAAAGTTGGGATGGATGCAGGATTTGGCTTTTGCTTACTGCAGTAAAGAGGAAGTAAAAATCTTACCTGTAACAATTTATCTAGGCACCTATTTACTCAGTAGGAAACAGTTCACTTACAACTAAGTTCAGGGAGCCCCATCACCTAAAATCCCCCCTAAAGAAAGAAGGATCTTAATGCAAGCAAGCTGCTCAACATAAATCTCCAACCTCCATCTAATACCTGGAGTTTGTGAAGAGCAGCTCTTCTGGAAATGCTACTAAAACCATGTCCTCTCATGGGCTGTACAGGAGAACAGCAGTCATCATTTTTTATGCAAGAGGCACTGCTTGCAGTGTGACCTTAGGGCCTATTTCAGTGGTGCTAGTCCCAGAGGTTTTCTCCCAGACTGGAGTATTTAATAGTTTAACTGAAAGTGCCCCTTCTACAATTGTGTACCTGTGAACTTTTACTGGAAGGTAAAGAACCACCTTGGGTGTTTTTATTTGTTTCTTTGTTTAATGCTCTCTCGAGTAGGGTTTGACCTCTCTGTTGGACCACTTGACTTCAATTATACAAAGGCTTTTTCTTTTTAAGACCAGATCAGATTGTTAGTATATCCTGAAAAAAAAAACAAAACAAACAAAACCCACAGTGATTTATATTTTAGATTTGTTTGCAAAATAAATAAATATTCTTTCAGCAGACCATGCTGTGATCACATGATCCCAGATGTCTGCATGTTCAAAATTCTTAAGGAAGCTTAAGTCTGTCTCCTGTCCTGCAGAAATGATCCTTGTAAATTTTTCTGCCAGTATGACAGGTGATAGTGAAAGCAGCAGAGAGGACACGGAGGAGGAAGATGCTTCTGACTTTGCTTCTTTAAGGTACATTGTTCATCAAACAATCAAGGGGAAAACAAGTTTTGGGCCATTAGTATTTCACAACAGCTGTAACTGTTTAATGTCTTTGGGCAGAGGTGCAAATCCTATGGTACTGTAGATGTCACTTCAGGTTTTAAATACAGTAGTCAGTTGAATTCTTAAAAAACATCTTTGCTACACTTGTGCTGGCAAGTTGCAGATACCCATGACTAAACTAGTGCCAGTTCATCCGTATCACCTAGTCCAGATGCTTGCATGACTGTCCACGCTGGTGGCTGATTTGACACTGCAGCGTTTCTTCACGATCATGTTGATGTATGCTTTCATGATCTTTATTATCTCACCCACCTGGGGAGAGAACACAGCACACAGCATAAGCACTCTGAAAACCTCAGTGCACTGACACACACAGGACATTTTGCTGAAAGAGCTTTCCCTTCTCCAAAGTCATGACACAATCAATTTTGCATGTTAGTATTAAATGTGAACATGACAGTAAGAAGAGAAAGGCTTGACAAAGTTTGTACTCTGATGTAGCAACACTTTAAAATATTTTTAGCTCAAAGAAAAGGAACTCCCATTCTACAAAATCTTTTTTTAAAGTGAAACTCCCCATTCATCTACTGGAAAGGAGTAAAAAAAAAAAAAAAAACCAGGCAAACTGAAGAGCACCCAGAACTGGAAACTCCTGATGCACTGGAATACCAATCAACTTCCTTCACTTTCTAACCAGCCTATTATTTTGTTCATCCCTGTATTCAAGAAGAGGTATCATGCCCTTTAGGCTTAAGCTCCCTTCATGTTTTCCCTTGGCTGTGTAGTCCACTAGTCAAGAGCTCTTCTATTCCTTGAAGCTTAACTGAAGTGGCTGTGTGCTTTCACGTACCTGGGAGGTTTCAAAGAACATTTCTCTCTCATCCACTGTAATTTTGAAGGTGTTGGGCTGTGGTGCTCCAAAGAAAACAATGTGCTCATACTGGAAAGTTTCTAGTGGTTTAGGATCCCCTCGTTTGTAGACAGACACATTCTCTGTGCTGACGCCAAGCCAGAGATCATTGGGGAATCCACCCTCCTTGCACTGCAGAAAGAGAAACACGACCTTCTGCATAAATGCAGTGGAGGATCACATAACTTTCCATTCAAGAAAAAGCCCTCTGTTTCTAGCTCTTATAGGACATTTCAATTCAATACACAAACCAGGGTACTTGCAGAATCTATGCTGGAGGCACTTCTGCTGCAAAGATTCGGATGTGACACAGCTGTGAGTCAAATACTAGTTGAGAAATAAATAATTGTAATAGGGGACAGCTCTCATCAGATTTTTAAAGTGATGCAGCAAGTCAATATTCTTTTTATTTTACAGATAATGCAATGAGTGCAAGCAACTTCCATGGTGATCCACCTTGGCAGCAGCAAAACTGACAGAAGTGAACTGTGGCCTCTGCCTGTAGCAGGCTGAGCACAGTGCTGAACACGCCCCAGTCTGCCCAGTTTCTGTTGTACTGCTGCAGACCAGGACTGCACGTTTGCTGGCAAGAACAGCAGAGCTTTGCTTTACTTTGACTTTCACTAGCCACCGCTTTCTTAAACTCTTCTCTCCTCCCCCATTCCACCACTATTCTAACAAAGTGGGAATCCATTGTCTCCCTTCATTTACCAGTATGCCCTGCCTTGCTTGCTCTGTGCTCTCTGTGTCATAACTCTTGGGTATTGTGATACTGCAGGCTTTCTCTGAGATTACTAAGGCAAAATGTATCCAGTTCCCAAAATTCCCATCTGTTACACACAGCTTTATCTGTTCTCCAGACTGATACCTCTCCTCAGCTGTGGTTTTAGGAGTTTATTAATCACTCACCTCAACATCAAAGAGGGTTGACCCATAACCTGGCCACTCCTTTACAATGGACATGTATTTCACCATGGCCTGATGCTGAGAGAGCCCCTGCAGCTTGGTCCATTTTTGTGCTATGCTTGCCCGAGCAGCTGAAAGCTCTTCTTTTACCCACATCTCCATCATCTGCTCCTCTTCTACCTTCTGCTTCTTTACAGACCCTGTCTTGAAGCTGCGCTTCAATGTCCCTTCAAGGAAGCTGGTCCGTCTCCTCTCCAGAGTGTGACTGGTACTGCTGCTGCTCTTTGTTGAGTGCAGTATTTTGGATTTCAGCCTGTTAACTGGGTAGATTCCATCAAGGGTCCAGCTTATTTTGGAATAATCTCCATGAAGGTACTGCAGCCGCAGAGCTGCCAGACGCTGCAGAGTGTCCTCTGGCCCAGGAAAATGACCGGCTATGAGGCTTTCGTGAGCCTACAAACAGAAAGTGCCCAAACCCATTAGAAAGCAAAAGCACACTTTATTCACATCTGGGTCCTGTCACCTCTGCTGATCCCAGTTGGATACACAGAATTCAGGAGGTTGGAGCAGACATTGGAATAAATATGTCAAATATATCAAACCCAAGTGGTTGATATGGGGAGGAACACCCCTTTCTGCAAGCCTGAACAGGACAGAGATGTTTGAGGGGCTCCTATCCTGTACAGAAAAGTCCTACAATGAGATCCTTTTAGGTCTGGAACAGATGAGAAAGACCAGAATTGAAGCAATTTGTTTTTCACTGTACCAGCTACAGCTGCTGTGTGAAGATTATATTCAACACCAGAGTAATAGATAATAAATTCAAGATTCTCAACCTCAGTTTCATTACAAAAAAGCACCTCCCACTTCTTCCTCCTTCACCTGATGTCTCCACTAATCTTCTGGCTTCCCTTTGCCTGTTTTTCTGGGAAATCTATTAATGGGGCTTTTTGCACATCCATCTAATGTCTGGGTAACACCTACTCTCCTACTGTTACTTCTCTCTGCCAGTTAAAGCTGTGTAGACTGAAAGCCCTGTCAGGAGGGAGTTGATTCATTTCAAGAATGGAACCATCATCTGAGTGATGTAAATGCCATGCATTTGACTATGAGTGAGTTTCAGTCTTCATGACTGACTGCCATTAACACAGATTCAGTAATTTTCTATGATTTTCTGAGGCAAGGTCAGTGTTCACTGAAGTAATACAGATGGGACAAATCACACAGCTGGGTGCTCTAGTTGGTTTAGTTTTACATTCCAGCTGCAAGTCTCTTTCATACCAGTGTGACCTCTGATCTTGCCACTATCACTGTGCCATGGAGTACAGTGACTTAAAAAAGTAAGACTACTCAGCAGATAAATATTGTCAACTACATTCTCCTTTCCTTTGTCTGCAGTACTCTTCTAGTGCCTCTCTGTTAATCAAAAGAAATTGCCCAAAAGATGGTTCTTAGTTAGTTCTGGTAATAGACAGATAGATGTTCCAGTTTTCTTTACATCTATGTTCTGCAAGCAGCTACTTTTAATGATTCTCATAAATCAGTACCTGAATTTCTCTGCCTTCTAAAGTTAAAGACCAAGTTTAAAAAAAAAATTATTAGTGTTTCATTTTTTCTAAGTCTTTGCTAGCTTTTCTTGCCTTTGTTCTAATACTCATGTTCCCTAGAAAATTTCATGGTCTATCTGCTTAGTAGATTCCAGGCAAAAATCCAACACACTAAATTCTTTTGCAACAACCAGAATTCCCACTTCTAATGAAAGGTAAACCAGTTTTCTGTATCCTCTTGTGTGCTTTTGCCATCCTGGAAACCAAATCATTCTCCCAGAGTTTGCTTACCTGCTCAAACATGAAGGCAAATTCCACACCATCTTTGGGAACATTCTCAATATCCAAGAAGCAATAAAGCTTAAAATACAGTTGCCACTGTCCTTCCTCCTCTTCTTCTTCAGAGCCAGCAAGTCTGTAAAATATACAAGAGAATGAGAAGGGAAAAACCCAGTAAGGAGAAGTACCATGGTACTGGAATGTTCACAGTGCAAATCACAATCTGAAGGTAACTCTGGATTCTGAAACCCAGTGTTACATCCAACTAGGAATTAAAGGGTTCATGAAGCATTCTTTTACCTCTCAAACTTGGCCAAGATATCAGCCACAATCACCCGACTCTCCACAGCACGGTCAACCTGCTGGTTGTGTTCAAAGAGCGCGAACATATTCCGGCTGTCCTCCATCGCCAAGCCTCGGATCAGCTTCTCAACCACCTGCAAAACCAGACACATCACACAGTGGGCATCACTCCCCCTTTCACAATGAAGAATCAGTACCTCTTCAGGACACCTATCATTTCATACATCTCCATCACATTTAATCTCCCTTAATTACTGTGTTTTCAGATTAAAGAATTCTAACCCTAAAAGATCATTCCCTGCAATGAAGTCATTACTTGTATTTGATCATCCCTGCTTTTCTTCTCTGAATCTTTTCAATCTTCCCTACCCTTTTGAGGAGGAGGGAATTAGAATTCTGCACAAGATATAGGCACATAATGGATTCAGATGTCACGGTGACATTCTCAGTTCCTCTAGTAACAATTCCACTTTCTGCTCTGTTTAGCACTAATGTTTTCACAGACATGACTACTGCAACATGGAATCCTGCTTCTGACCTGCTAATGATTAAGTTACTGGTGAAATAATCCTCTCAGAAGGATTCCATTATGAACTGCAATCTCTCCTTGTCCAGAAAACTGTTTAGCAAATTTCAGACAAGGGGGAGAACACCAGAAGTGTTTAGATTTTGCAACACAGTTTTCAAGTGATACTCTATGACCTGGCCTTGTAGAATAAGCTGAACTTTTCCCAAAGAAATAGCAAAAGAGTTGTCATTAAAAAAAATAAAATATTGGGTCAACAGACCCACTCTCCAGACACAGATGTGCTCACATCTGGTTAATCCTACTGATGCATTACCTCCCCAGCGCTGGTGTGGGAGTTGATGGTTATTTTGCAGGAGCCACCACCATGGCAATACACTGTCGTGGTCATTTCCTCACGGGTAAGAAGAGCCTGTATTTCCTCCTGGGAGGGCACAAACTCCCTTGTCTTTGTTCTCTTCAGGGAATCACTTATGAACTGTGCATACCTATCTATTTCTGAGTCTGGAAAGAGATCTTTTACCCTAATTGTAAAGAGAAGCAAAAAAAAAAAAAAATCCCATTACACAGTGAACAACATGTTACCTTAGAAATGAGACTACTGCAAGAGCTTGGTAGAGATGATGATGTCAAATGCAACCACACAAAAATCAAGTTTATTTCCTAAACAATACAATCTGCTTTTACTAGTAATTTGAAAGTCATTTCAGTGGCATTTCTCAGCAATATATGAAATAAGCAGTTCAAAGTTTCAGGAGTTTAGTGACAGCTTAAGACAGCAGGATTGACAATCTCAATTTACAACACTGAGAATAAAAACTGTGAAATCAAATGTAAAATTTTTTATTTTTTCCTAATGTTTTCGGTTGTTTTTTTTAAATTTGCTGGCTATGTTTGAGCCATATCTACAGTATGTTTGAGAATTAAGAAGATAGAAAGAAGATACCTGTACACTGTTCTCTTTCCTCCAAGACCAGCATGTCTAAGTATAACACTATTTTCAACTCCAGTGATAAAAGAATGAAATGGCTCCATGGAGTATCTGAATCTCTTAGACCCAGGCCATGGATATACCTATTTGATATATTGACACAAAACTCATCTCACTCTTTCCTAGCTTGGAAGGAATCAAATAGATTTTATTGAGCTTGCTCATCATTAGGAATGGAGCAAAGTTACACAGCTGCAGATCAGGCCCAGTGCAGACTGCCTTGTAAAGCTGCATTAGATGCTGAAGATGACTTGGGAAGAAATGCAAATTATTTAGTTCATGAAAATGGGAGGTTAAAACAGATCAAAAATACTAATTGTAAGCATTATGTGCTTAGTTAAAGAAATCTTGAAAAATTATAAATTGGATTTACAGTATCTCTCCTACTTCATAGTATGCTTTTTGCCGGTGCCAGCTGCAAGGTAGGACAGATTTCCATGAGCATGAAAGTACAGACCTCACCTTACCAGCAGCTTGGTAATGTTTATATGTACATTAGTAAGCAGCAGGTCATCAGCTGTAAATCCACTGCAACACAGTCTCATGGTATTCTGTTTGGTAACTTACATTTATTCCACATCCTTTTGACACAACAGATGGGTGGCAAGGGGAGGGAGTCCGAGTACACAGAAAAGCTGGTGGTAAGAACTGGGCAAAGGTAGGAGGCTGGAACACCACAGGAAGATGTTTGCACAGCAAGAGCGTGAGACAGGTAACTACAACAAGCAGTGGAAGATCAGGAAGAGCAAAAGGAAACAAGTGCAAACGAAAGAGACGTTCACCTTCGGAGGTGGAACTTGAGGTAGCGCAGGATCCCTCTGCTGGGCAGGAAAGTGCAGCTCATACAGGTCATCAGCTGCCAGTGGTGCAGGTTGCCAGCACTGTTGGGATGTGGCATGTGGTTGGTTTGCTTGATGAGCTGACAGTACACTTCATCACGGAGGGGCTTCAAATCATGGCAGGTCTGCAGGATGCCTTGGATAATGGGTATGGGGTCAGACACTGTCTCGATTTCCTGAAGGGAGTTAAAGATCTTCACTGCTTCATCCTGTAAGCTGCTGTAACCCTTCTCTTGTTGCACTGGGGAACAATCACGAAGATGACAAGAGGTGAGCATCTCCCTCATTTTCTACTGGCCCAGCATTACTACAGTCAACTCTACTCCTCTGTCATGGAAGAACAGCAACCTGAGCACTAGTGCATATCCTGAACTTAAATTTATACTTTAAATTCATCAATGCTTCCTCTCCCAATGTTCAAGTGTAGTTTTAATTTGTATTTGCCAACATCTGATTTGTCACCACTCCCGATCCATTTCTGGATAGACTGCACAGAAAAGCAGAGTAATATTTTTAAGGGAACTGAACACTGAAATCTAGTTCAGGCTTCAGAGTCTGCAACCAAAGTAATAGAATGTGGCCACTGAAGCCTGGCTTGTTTAATTCCAAATTCTGTGTTGTGTCTGTATTAGCTTTGACCCCTGGGCCAATACAGAACTTAGGCAAATTGCTGTACCACAAATGCATCTTATACCGATTGTTTAGATTTAAAATGCTTAGCCCAAAACCTGAGTTTTTTGAGCACCTAAATGTCTGTTTTTTGAACTGCTCGGACACGTGTGATAACATTCAGATGCAGGCTTGCATCCTCCTGTGCACATCTTGGGCTTTAGGTCCTTCTGAATCTCCTGTACAGCCACTGCTTCCCCAATGGCCATGTATTAACTGTACAATACAAAGGCACAGCTCTAAAAAGTAAGTTCCACAGTGTGTTTGCTCTGTATTTTTCCTGTATTTCAGAATTTCTTTCTCTGTGCTTTTAATCTGCCAAGTAATTGGATTGTGACAGACCTAATATCCTTTCACTTTCTCCATGACATTCTTCTGATCCTAAAAATTTCATTTTGAGGCTGAAGAATCCTGCTCTCTATTTAGTCACATAATTGTAGGCAAGTTCTTCTATACCTTTGATCATCTTTGGGTGGGTTTTTACATCTCCTCTATCTTTGATGAGATGTAGAAGGCAAAACTGTCTCCTGTACTCACGATGCAGGTGTATGATACATATACAGCTGCACAAAGACTTTATTTTTCCTTTTCTAAGCTTTCAAAACCTACATTAGCTGTTTTGTTTCTGTAATCAGAACTGTACCACTAGAGTTGACATTTTCATAAGCTATGTAAATTGATGTTCACTTTCCTAAGCACAGCTAGATCACTACCTGTGTGGCAGACTGTTTTTCCCAAATATGTTGCTTTGATTGAAATTAATTTCTTAAAAGATTCTGTGGCTCAGTCTCTCCAAATGAGACATTCTTCTATAGTTCTTCACCAGCTTTCAGTTTTAGTATGTCAAACAGTCTGTAATCATCAACAAATCACTTTGGTTTCTGGTGGCCCATTATTCTAGCTCTTTCTTGTTTCTGACACTTTTGAAAAAAGGGTTCATTTAATCTGGTTTTACAGCAGAAAACGGTAAGAACTGTAAGAAAACTTCTGAAGAAAGACTACCCCACTGCCAGCTGCAAGATGTAATCCTATTGTAGTATTTCCAATGGAGCCACTCACAACCCAGCTGTGGCTAGAGGATGACAGGCTGCATGCCCCCTGGATGGATGATAAAACTATCTGCCCCCATTTACCCTAAGATTCAATGCTCCCATGATAAGAGGCAGTGAAAATGAACACAGTGCAGAGAAGAAAGGAAAAGAAAGGGCCCCCTCCCTCTCTGAACACTGTGGGCCACACTGCCCCAAACAGACTTCACCTGCACAGAGAGAGCTTACAGGCCCATTTTGTGGTGCTCAGGCTCCTCAATGACCCTCAAAATGTGAGTGGATTCTGTCACTTGGGTAAAATACTTACAGTTGACACTGACATCCCCATAGGGTAATGGGAGCAGTGGGGAATGCAAGGGGTGCTGCGTGTATCTCAAGATTGGGTTCCTCCTATACGTCTGTTCCACTACTTCAAAGTTTGTGCTGTTTTCCTGGAAAAGAAAGCAAAAAGTCATTATCCTCAAACAGACACAGTCCTTTGCAGGATGCCCTTACACATTTAGGTTCAAGCTCAAGCACCTTTTCTAAATTTCTGGAGGTGCCTAGGGGGATTAAGTGATCAAAGCATAATCTGTACCTAAAAATTACCCTGTACATTATTTCTGAAAATTAAACACAAGAACAGCCATGCTACATCATCCCACAAGTCACCAAGCACAGAATCTTGCCTTCAAGCATGGTTTGCATAATACATGTGGCATGATCCCTCTCTCCTATGTCCTTCAAGCTTTCAACAGGACATGGTTAATGGACTTTCTGACTACAACCATTTTCAGTGTGTAATAATGAGCCTGTTCTCAACTTGTCTGGTTGTACTACATGGTTTACAGAATGAACAACCAAAATGCTCCATGGTGTTCAAAATCTGGGCCTGTCACTACCATACACACTGGATCACATTCTTCTTCTGCATTTTGTCCTAGACTTCTTCCTAACAATAAATTATATTCCTTTTGTCCTTGAACCCGGAGCTGAAGTTTTCCACCATTTTCTACAATCACTCCCAGCTCTTTCTTCCTAAATAAAAACTATCTAATTGCATCTAGTTTAGAGGTCATCACAAACACACTTCTGAAATTTGCTTTGGTGTGTCTTCTTAAATGATTCTAGGTCTATTTGCCAAAGTTTCTGGCAAGTTTATTCTCAAAAATTTCTCCTGTGGTACAATTTCTGCTATTTTGAAGGATATTATCTTTCCACCCTTTACTCTGATATTTAACCATGCAAGCCTAAGGTATGAAGAGATCTTCAGGGCACAACAAAGTCAGATAGCTGGTAGGAATGAATTTTTTTGTATTTGTGTCTGACAGATGCTTAGGAGCGGAAAGGATGGAGCAGAGATTTGCAAATAACTTGATGGTCTAATCCTGCATGCAATTTTTAATTGCAGAGAGTCATAGTCTAGACTTATGGAGACCAGCTAGCAAAATAAAATTCATGTAATATTTGATTATTTTTTTGTTGCACAGTTGTGTGAATTTATTTTTTTACCCTTTTTCATTTTCCCCTTAAGACAGTAACCCCATTTTTTGCCACATTCTCAGCAATGACTGGGTTAGGCCAGTGGTGGTCTGGCTGCTCCCAAGTCAGGTGGGAATTAGCAGGCTGCCACCTACCCTGATGTCACGAATGAGCTGCTGTGTGGGTGTTTCTATGGGCACTTTGCTGTCGATGACCCCCTGGATGGCAGAGGCCCAGCGCATGGCTTCGTTCAGCAGCTTGGTGTACAGTCTGTAGGAGTGCTTCCGCCCGTGCACGATGATGTTCCAGTAGCCTGGCAGAAACAAAGGGGGAAACAAACCTGGAAGGTGAAACTGGCTGCCCTATTATGTAGCTGACTAGAGGTTAGGAACTGTGCCATTTACCTACAAGAAGGGCCAGAAGGAGAGTCTGGGGAACTACAGGTCCATCAGGTCAGCCTTGATACCAGGGAAGGCTATGGACCAGATCAGCTCTCAAGGAGAGCAATGGAGCTGGGCAAGGGGCTGGAGCACAAGTCCCGTGGCTGAGGGAGCTGGGGGTGTTCAGCTTGGAGAAAATAAGGCTCAAGGGGGAGCTTATTACTATCTACAACTACCTGAAAGGAGGATGTAACCAGCTGGGGGTCTGTGCCTTCTCCCAGGTAGCAAGCAATAGGACAAGAGGAAAGGACTGCCAACAGACTGTCCAAGGAATTGGTTGAATCACCCACCCTGGAGGCATTAAAAAAATGTGTAGATGTGGTACTTAGGGTGGCTTAGTGGTGGACTTGACAATGTTAGGCTAGTGGTTGGACTTGATTATTAAGAGATCATTGATTCTCTTTTTGCCTGTAGCTTGTGGCTGATGTAAAACCCCTGCTGCTTTCATAGCAATATACAGTATGTCTGGTTAAAATCCACTAGGGTAGACATTAACAGCCCCATTGCCAAAACAGATTTATAAATAGGCAAGTCCCAGTCCAGAGTTTGGTACAAAGACAGCTTTCCAAGATGGAAGTATCTTGCACTGTAACCTGACTACCTGCCTGCCAACCAGGCAGCTCACTTTCACAGACAGCATTTGGACTACACCATCCTGTTAATCACTTGGAAAATGACCACTCTACACACCTAGTCAGATTGCCAAATCAACTCTTAGAACTTTTAAAAATATGTTTGACAACCTGAGAGAATGTGTCAACGTGATGGCAATTCTATCTGCTAAAGGCAGCTCTAGACATCTGTTGATACCAAAAATGTGGACACTTTCTTCTGAATGAGCAGAATAAATTTCCTCTCATCTCCCTTTACTAAATACTTCCGGCTTCCAGCCCTTTTAAAAGGTATCCCAAACAATTCCAGTATTCAAATGTCCAGTATTTCAAGTATTTTTCTAAGGTTCACAATCTTTGTATGAGGGATTCACCCTTTATCCGATAACCTGGGTTCCCTTCCAACTCCTAAGGCAAGCAATGGAGGATCATGCCAGATCCTGCCCTCCCAGAACTCTGTCATGTTGCACAGAAAGCAAATGGGCCTTTGCTATCTTTTGTTTCTATCAAGTTGAGTGGTACCATAACACATGCACTGTACATCCCTTACAGTGTATGGGATGGCTGCTACTGAACATGTTAACACTGACCCCAGAGACAAACATAGATCATGCTACAAAGTGACAGTTCTGGAGATGTACTAATAATTACTGTCAACTACAGGAACTCACACCTGTTACCTTGCCTGGGGAACACTGAGATAAGCAGTGGCTCTACTCAGTGAGAAACATCAGCACTGTGTACCTGTGTCAGGTGTGAGGCACTTTGCACACTTTGCAAATCTCTTACAGTGTCTATGGGCAGAGATGTTCGCAGCCACACACAAAGCCTCAGGTGACATCAAGACTGCCTTCTCAACATGCCACACCCCTACAAGTCCTGTACCATCCCCTCTTCAGGAGCTGCACACCTGGAGTCTGCTCTTTACCACCTTCTCCCTCTCACCTGTGTCTTTGAAGACCCTCTCATCAGGCTGCACCACAGAGCAGAGGCTGTTGAGCACGAGCGTCCCGAGCTTGGCCGCTGTGCGCTCAGAGGACTTGTAGTAGTCGAGGGCAGTGTTGGTCAGGACAAACCAGCGCTTCTTCATCTTCAGGGAGGACATCTTGTTGCTGCTCTGAACCTCCTTATGAAGCCAGCCTGGCATGGAAACACAAACATGTCATTACCTGCATCTCTTGCTCCCATGGTCAGGACAAATAATTTCACTGTCATTTTAGATTTGTTGCTAAATAAAGAAAAAAAAAAGATTAAGAAAATTCAATACTTCAACAGAAAAAAAATTACAGCCTGCACTGCATTGCTAAAGCTGTCAAAAAGATAATTTTCTACTCAGAGGTGTAAAAAGCAATGTCCACCCACAAAGCAAAATGTTCAGAAACGGTGGGGCTGAACCAAGAGGCTCAAAAAACCAAAAATATATAGATCTTACGGAACATAGGCTTTTGTGTCTACTCTGCTGTACCAGAGACATCTTAATAAGAAGAGCAGAGCATACTCTGCAAACGATCATTTCTTTTTCTCTTTGACTAATGGACAATATCAGATAAAAGGAACTGTTGACTTGAAATTAAGTATTTTGAAGTTAAGGTACTCAAACTGTTGTCTCATAGTCTCCTTTGTATCATTCAATCTCCTTGAAATTTTCAAGACTATGCTGGAAGGCTTTTGCCACATTTTGGTGACCCTCTTATTCCTGTCCTTCTGCCTTGCCATGACCACTCCATGACCTTTATTTCTTCATAGTCATTTCTGGAAGATGCAAGGCAATTTGTTCATCCACTTGCTTTCCACAGACTGGATCAGGAATGTCTTCATACATTTAAGACCATGTGATGAGCTCAAAGTATAGAGGAAATTTAAAAATATTTAAAACAAATGGGTGAATATTTTGCAATATATGTGTGATCCCTACTCAGGCTCCACCATCTTCAACTAAGCTCTGACTAAGGATGTAATTCAAAGCTTTTGCTCAACCTCAGACAATTTCTCTCATTTCACTTTGTCTACCATAACCAGGTTAGTTAGTTTAGCTGAGGACAGCAGCAACCCCACAAAGATCTCTCTCCCTCCCTCCCTCCCTCTCTACATGACAGGTGTCAGAAGGAAGGAGCTGCCAACAAAAGCCACAGTGTCATGTTTTACTCCATCTAAGCCAGCTGCTCCTCATCAGCAGCCATGCTCCTTCCTATCCCCTGGTGGCATTTGCCAGACATGTTTAAATAGGCTAGAATTATCATCAGAAAAAGAAACATATGAAGCTTTTTTTTCCCCCCACCTGGCAGGGAATTAGGTAAGAGCCAAGGCTAGCACACACGTGACACAGCAAGCAGCAGGCAGGAAGGTAGAGGGGGGCAGAGAAGGACAGCTTCTGGGGAGCAGCTAAACCCTAGACTGAGTTAGCAACAACCAAGTCTCCCTGTCAGATTATAAGCAGAAGATGAGTTTCACATGTAATGGCATGTATTTCCTTTCACCTCTCACAAGGAACTCCTGGCCATCCACCTTGGATTCGCCTTTGGGTTTCTGCAGCAGGGAGATCCAGTGATGCATTTCCTCAGGAGTGTCGCTGTTGCAGTGAATCACACGATTGGCCGTGATGATCACAAAAGAATTCGGTCTGCCAGAAAACAAAAGCATTAAAATTAGTCATAACCACACAAATAACTCACAGCACACCCAGAGTCATGTTTTTTACCTTCCCATAAACAGAAAGACTTTCTGAATACAAACTACAGAGGAGTGCAGAAATACTTAAGATCATCTCTTCTTCAGTTGCTCTGTCAACTGATGACTGCAGAGACCAGCTAAATGAAATTAAATATATTTCAAAAGCTACTTCCAAAGACTAGAAAATATTAATTCGTTAATAAGCAGCTGTTAAATGTTCTTGGCTCATTAGCAAAGGACTTTGACTGACTGGAGTGAACCAGTTCTTGTATCACTGGGCTGAGCTGGTACAGCCATTCTCCTTGTACTTATTAAAACCAGTGATGCAACAGCAAACCCTGATCTCAGCAGGATCAGCTGAAACATGTTTGAGATTGGTTGTACAAAGGATGGGCTGATCCTGACAAAACAGAGGAAAAACTGTTGTGTTGCACCTGGATGACTTTGTCCTTCTCCTGCAACTGTATCTTACCAAAAGAAAATTCACAATTCTGTACAGAATTGATGTTTTACAGGAAAATAGAAAAATAGAAGTATGACCAGTTCCAAGAGGATAGACTCAGAAACATTTGAAAGCAAAAAAAGGTTTTTATGAGAGAACAGAGAAATTGAAAAGTAGAATGCAAGTATGAAGCAAAAGGTGCAATCAAGCTCTGTTAGAAAACTGCATAAATCTATGGAAGATCAAAATAAGCTGCATAAAAATGTTGTTTGAGAATAAGCATTCTCCTCAGAATTTGTTTAACATTGCTTCAAGCACTGATTTTCCAGAAAAGCATATATCAGCACACACAGAAACAAATTTTCACTGTTAAGCTTACTATTTGTTCCTAGTTTTCATGGGTTCACAGATTAATTATGAGGAGTACAGGCTGAGAACAGCCTAAAATGTTTTCATCAATGAAATCTTAGTTCATTTCTGAAATGCATTTTCTAAACTACTAAAAACAAAGTCCTAGCAACCTGTGTCAGAGCCCAGAGCTCTGTCCCCAGACTACAGAGATAAATAACTTAATAGCTAACATTTTACTTCAGCACTGTGGTGAGTATCTTTGCCCTGGCTGAACCTGTTAATATGTGGGAAATAATTAAATGTTAACATAAAGGGATATGAAATGTCCCATCATCTCTTCTCTGAAACTAACTAAAGGTCTGTGCTCTGTTGCATTGCAAATATCAAGAATAATACATATTTCTAAATTCATCCATTATTCTTCCACAATGCTGTTTCTTTCCCCTGAATCTACAAAATTAACTCAAAATTACTCTGTTGAAAAAATGGAAGCGCTGCTTTTGCTGGACATATTTGTTCAGTGCTAGTGGTAGATAAAACTATAATTTTCTAACATTGACATTATACTGTTTTCACTTTTAGGAGCTGAAGGAGAAACTTTGACTTGAAGACAATACATATATGGACTTCATGCCTATGAAGTGACATTGGTTGAAACAAGCTAAAGATTTCAGCTATGTTTATTTGTCTGGAGAAAGAGATGCATGAGTTGAAACAAATACAAACCCCAAAGGAAACCTGGACCTACCCACAAAAATATTGCAGGGAGTTTCTGATTTAAGAGATGGTCAGATTGTTGTACCTACCTATCAGGATTGTCTGAAGCACAGACAGAGTCAATAAGCCCAACATCCAGGGTTCCCTGCAGAGTGAAGAAGACACACATTGCATTTTAGATTACAGGTGTTCTCCTCTGTGAATGGGATTGGAATTGAAACCATTCATCTGACTTCCAATAGCTTCAGTAGAAATGAACACACGAGAAAGGCACAAGTGAGTCATCTCTGCTCCTTAAACAGGAGTACAAGACATACAAGGGGCTCCACAGGACTGGAGGAAAAACAGTTACAAGTTTCCAGAGGGTATTATGAAGGTCTGAAATAACCTTAACTATTATCTCTGTACTGGCAAAATACATAAATACACCGTTTTTCCCAACTGCTCTCTTCTGTCTGGAATAACTGTGACCCAGACCAGTCCCATCCAAAGACATTTTATCTGTGTGAGGCAGCCTCCCCCTTCTCCTCCAACTGAAAAGAGCTATCTGTGATCAAGATGAGCAACCCTCAACAAGCACCATGATGTTCCCCACTGCTTACCCTCTTTGTTACCAGCTTTGCTGTTTCTTTATAATTACCAATGTCCAAGTTTCTTACACTGCTTAAGAAGTACAGCACTGCACGTGCTGGAAAAACATGCACAAAGAGTTAAACACAGAGGGCTCCAAGCATGCCCACAGGCTGGTTGCACAGTAACTCACCACAGCATTCTTTGGATTGGCCTGCTCATCCTGCATTTCCCTCAGCTGCTGTGCTGTAGCGCTGTGCACTCGGCTCAGAACATTAAACCAACCGCTGCCAACCAAAACAGAATCACAGTTAAACTTTCAGTAGTGAAACTGGCTTGAGAACATGATCACGGAACCTGGAAAGATTTCAGTGGGAAAATTTCTTCATTCACAATTTCCTGAATACTATGTCAAAATATCTCTTGGGCTGATCATACCAGATTCCAATGTCTTCCTTCCTCCTTATTTATCCATGAAAATTCTGTGCACGTTCTTCAACCCACTGACAGCTGCTCCTGCAAAATCCAGTTTTCCACTTGTTATTCAAGGAACTCTTAAGTAGGCAGTGGCTTTACAGGGAGCCCATGTCAGCAGACTGAGAAGAGCATACAGGACTTGTAAAAACAGGGTTAGCTGGGAATCTTCCTGGACTAGAGTCCTAGAGACGGCTGGGAGTCTTCTTGATTAGTCTCTCTCTGATCTGCTAATAAACTTGAAAGTCATATGGCTGGCAATTAATCATGGGTTTGTTTATAAGTGAATTGGGAGTGAAGTTTTTTGTCTGTGAAAGGGCTTCTCTTACAGACATATCTGGAGGCTAAGCACTGCTGCAGAAAAAGCAGATTCTTATCTGCAGCTTCCAGTGAGATCAGCAAACATCCATACTTCATGGAGGATTCTCAAACTGGATACTCTGCAACATCTGCTAATCTGCCCTTTGCTACTGCAAGTGCTGGTGCTTTCTTCTCCCTCAGAAGAAAGACTGATAGGGCATAGGCAGAGGCCACATTTGGTTTACACTCATCCTAACAATTCTGCAGTGTTATCTTAGGGCATGCCTACTGCAGTTGTGGAAGTTCTGGGTTAAGTTACCATTCCTTCCACCACTGCTCCCTACATTTGCCCTTTCTTGTCCATGTGGCTGTTCTTCAGTCTATTTCTGTTAAATTGTATCCAAACACCTTGCCCCTTTCTCTCCTACACCAAAATAATAATAAACCCTAAATAACTTCACAGAACCAGTAGATCAGAGAAACAGTTACACCGTCAGGGCTGAGAGAGCAAAAGCCTTGGTAAAAGTGGGAAGACATGAATGGCTGGGGACAGTAACCTCCTAACTTGGCTTTGCATAGCCAGGACAGGTTGTCCAACCTGCCCTTAAACAACTGATTCCCACTGTCTGGCCAGGATGCCAAGAAGGAAGGACATGAGTCACTTGTTTGCATTGCACTTGGAAGATTTTATCAGATGACACTACAGACTCTGATAAGCTGCAGCCTTTTTCTGTCTCCTGGATAAAACCCAGCTGCTCTCGCAATCATTTACAGACAACATGAATAGACTTTTTGTTTGATTCAAGATTCCATTAAATAAATAAATCAGCTATTAGATGTTCCAGTTTATATTAAGGTTTGTGTGTCTGCTGAAGTAACCCTTGAATTCCACATGCTCATAGCCACATGAGAAGCTGGCAGTCCTGTGACTGCCAGACTGAACCACAACCTTGGTAGCTGTAACATCAAGTCCCCAAAGTAGGTGTGATGCATCCCAGGAAGCACGAAATGACACTCTGGAACAAATCCCCCATTTTCTCCAGTAAAAGTGAATTAATTATGTTTCTAAAACTCTCCCATGAGTAGCTGGGTCAGGCCTGCACTGAATGAACAAACCTAACAAAACTCCCTGCTGTACCTGGCATCTTCTGGTGACTCTGCAACAATGTGGTAAACTCGGTCTTCTGTCACAATGTCCAAGGCATTCTCCTTTTCATGAATATCCACAATCTCTCTGGAACACAAGAAAGCACAAGAGCCAAAGCTAAAAACCTTTCACAGGCCTGAATTCCATCTGGTCGATTCTTTCACATCATACCCTTCACCACACAGAAGGGAAAGCACTTGGTTCAGATGGCTTGTAACTCTGACAGAAATACAAAATTCCGCCAGTACACATCAAGATGTTTAAAAAGATCTGTACAGTTAAAAACCAAAGCTTAAGGCATTATATAGATTTTCAAGACACCAACAGACTAAATGGAAGAAGAGATAACAGGGAGGCTGATATAGAGATCTGTTTACAAAGTCGGGTGCGCCATTCTTTTTGGCACTTTACAGGCCTGCATAATGCTAATAGGTGACCAGTCTGTCCTTTCTTACAGCGGGAGCTGAGGAATTGACTATGGCAGCAGAAAGAGCATTCAGGACTCAGGAAAAGGCACAGTACATGCTGCCAAATTCAAATCCCGCTGTGAGCTTCATAATACCTCTGTGAAATGCCTGGAGAAGCCAGAAAACAGATGGAGTCTGGGTAGGAGAGAATGCATGGGGTATGTACTTAATTAGCCCCTCCTGGTCTGGTTCCATCCATGGCTTGGAAAGAGCTGCTGCTGGATTATGAAAGGCAAGACTGGGAAAAGAACTATCAAGTAATCACAGACTCCCTCCAGAGTAAAACTAGATGCTGTAATTGCCTTTTCCTTCCTTTGTTTCTGATTCTCCAAGCACCATGGGAGATACACAGGCCAATGAACAGCAGCACTGGACCCTTCATTACTGGTTTAGAGAGTGAATACTAGGCATCAAAGGGATTTCTTTTTGCACTCACTTTGCCTTTCTGATATCAATAGTCCCCTTCAGCTTCTCCTCACTATCATTCTCGAAGTACATCAGCTTGGACTCCCGAAGCACAAACCAGCGGCGTTTCCAGTTGCGGCGTGACAGGGTTGACATTCCTCCGCCTTTTTTGTAGAGCCAGCCTGACTTGAGGGCCTCCTGCTTGGTGCGGAACCACATGAAGGCCTCGTTCTTCAGGACACACCAGCGCCGCCGCCATGGGTTCATGAGACCTCCTGCAAAAGAGAGGCAGCAAAACTTCAGCACACACAACAGGGGCCATGCTTCCACTTGAGCCTGCCCCCGGGCAGGAACAGTTGCCACTTCAGTTCCTACATCAACAAAAGGAACTGAAGGAGAGAAACAAAGTTGTGCCTAATTTCAAACACAGAAAAAACAGAACAAAACTAGTGAAACAAAAGCAAAATACAGAAATACATGCACTACTCAAGTATTTTTGTTCTGAGTTCAGTTTCATAGCTGAGAATGAATCATTTAAGCCCATACCAAGTAGGCACAATGAAGTCTCAGTGGCAAAGATATCCCTGACATCCAGCTCTCTCTTTATTTGCTTTTTTAAATAAGAAGAATAAAAAAAGAAGAATAAACTGAGAACTAAGAGCAAATAAAAATGATTATTCTGGACAAACAGAAGAGGAAAGCAGGTTTCCTGGATCCCATCTATCCATGGTTCTGGCAAAATCCACTTACCTTTCATGTAGAGGTAACTGTGAAAATAGGGCGGACCTGAACCATTGAAGATAGTGATTCGTCCATTACAAAACTCTTCATCTGTATCAATGTAAACATCCACTTCCTCCTCACTCTCCAGAAACTAAAGAAAGAAGAAGAGCTATAGGCTACTTGGGTTCTCCTGGTCGCAGGAGGACTGGAGCAGTTAACAGGGTTAGAGAAGTCACATGATCGAAAGGTGCAAAACTACACACAGTCCCTTTGCAAAAAAAGCACTACGGTAAAAGCAGAGGCTTGACAGCTTATCCATTAATGCCTAAAGCAAGAGCATGGAATTTTCATACCTGAAAGGAGAGAAGTGGACATGCCTAGAAAGCTCCAGTTCCCTGCAGTAACAAAACTCCCTGTTTCAAGGCACTACCCACCTTGCATAATCTAATTTGATGGGATTAAGAGAGAATTTTTCATTTTGGAGAAGTTTTCTGATTTTTCTGGCCACAATGCCAGACAAGATGGAACAGTGATTTAACCCCAGCAAGGAAATTACTTGTTTTGGGTTAAGAAAAAAAGCACAGTCCAGGAAAACTGAACCCTAAAAACATCAATCTGAATTACTGACATAATAGTACTGAATTTACTCATCTCTGTTCTCCAACTAGATAAAGGCCCTCAGCCATAAGAAAGTATTTCACGCACAAAATAATTTCCTTTACCTAAAATACAATTTCCTTTGATTTGCTTTATTAATTTAATACTAATGAAGGCAGTTCCTTAGACCTTTTCCTTCCTCAAATGCATGTTGCTTCTTTTGAGTTCCCTTCTGTCTTCTCTCTGTGACCCTTTTGTCTCATCCCTGGTCCACTCATTCATTCCCTCCCTTGGCATTAAGTTTCAAAAACCAGGTAGCATTCAAACAGCAGCTACTGATGGGATCTTGACTCAGCTGCGGTTATCACTTCCTGTGGCTCACACTATGACAAAATATCAACTGTTTTTTTCATTAGTCTTACTCACCAATGAGCCCACCCTCACTTCTATTTGCATTTTAATGGTAGGAACCAGCCTAAACTGTGACAGAATGATTCATGATTTGAAGATTACCTGACAGTGATCTGTGAGTACCTGCCCACAGAGAAGGTACCTTTACTCAAGCAGATCACATAAAAAATTCGGATGGCTGGCAGCTGACATTAGGGAAATGCAAACAAGACAACCATGCAACTTTTTAAAGAAAGGTCACAATCTGTCATTGAGAAAACACACTGAAGGAAGTAAATTTGAGTTCCTAAAAAAAAAAGATATTTTGTAGTTCAAGCATCTCTTCTCAGGGATATCATTTATTAGAAATATTTTTGTGGCTGTCATTGGCTTCACACCTGAACTCCTCACTATCTTCTGTGGGCCTTGACATCCTGGTCCTGTAAGGGGATTTATCACTGCATTATTAAGCTGCTGGCCTGAGAGCACTCAGGAGGTCCAGACCCAGTGCGGGATCTCGGCTGAGGTGCTGAAGTGCGAGGCCAATAGCCCAGCTTCACCACCCTGTCATTGTCCCTGCAGCAGAAATGAAAAGGTTCAGTGATCCTGGCTGTGTGCATTGGGACCCAGCCCAATCAGCACAGTAATTTCTTCCAGCTTTAGAATAGCTTAACTTGTACACAGCAGCTGAAAATAAACCCTTGACTCTGAACAGACTTAGAACAAGAGAAGTTTTAGTGATGGAGACATATCAGCCTTTCCCAGCCTTTCCCATCTCCTCTTGTCATTGCACACTGGAATGTGCAATGTCCTTTCTGTGAAATCTCTCTAAGGTAGAATATACACCTACAAAATACCAGTTGTTTGCTTTCCTTTCTCCTAAAGGGTGTTACAATAATATATGGCAATGGAAACAATCTAAAATAGGTACACATGTACTAGCTTGTGTGCCAGCAGACACCAGACAATCACAAGCCCTCTGGCCTTCAGCCTATCTATGACTCTTCCCTTTTTTTCAAGCTGATTATTGATATAAGAGAGAGTTACATATCAGTAACTACACCCAGAGTGAGCAGGCATACAGTAAGAAGACAAAGATATTATAAACATCAACAAAGTCGCACTAATGTCCAGAAGGGTGAAGGGAGAGATTCTCACCGAGTCCAGGCTGCCACGGTTGGAGTCCAGGCTGGTACCATGGGAGTGTCTCAGACCCTCCTCATCATTCAGAGGCTCAGCTGAGGCGTTACCTGCATCTCCATAGCCATCAAACTCCTCATGGTCATAGTCAGACTCCACATCAGGGGGGGAGGTGTAAATGGGCTCTCCTGCCTCTCCACTGTTACTCCTCTGTGTATCAGAGACACTGCTGTAAACGCTTTCTGCTGGGTCAGACAGGGCTCTCTGCTCCTTGGGACTAGTGGTTCTTTCCACAGGCAGCCCTGGAGCAGGGGCAACCTCTCCCACTTCCCTCTGGAGAAGCAAAAGGCTTGTGTTTGCAACTTCCTTTGAGTAGTTACCACTATTTCTCGTGCCATGCTGATTTGAGACCACCAAACTGGAAGTTGGGCATCCTTCATCATCGGCATGAAAACCCTCATCCACCTCTTCTTCAGCCAGAGGTGCCACCAGGCTGCAGTCAATGTTGAGTGTCCCCTCACTAGAAAGTGAGCGCTCTAAGTTCTGCACACTTTCATCCAGATTGCCAAAATCCAGCAGCTCCAAGAATTCCTGGGCAACCCTTGATGCCTCTTTTTCCAACCTCTGTATCTCTTCTTCTCGCTGCCGACAGATTTCATTCCTGGTGTCTTCAGAGATGACAGACATGTGATCCTCTTTCTGTTGCTGCAACTTTTCAATCTCCTTCTCCAGTCTTAAGATCTCCTCCATCTGACGTCTCTCTTCTTCTTGCAGGGGAATATCCACCTCCTCAGTGTTTACTGTTTCCACCTTAAAAGAATTTAGAACAGTGTTAAAGCACTTTCTTCAACCTGTCTGTGTTCCTTGCCTGGACCCTTCATTCTTTCTGTCTCCTGTGCTTGCCTTATACTTACCATCTGCAGAAAGATGACTCCAAGCATCCTGCAATCATTCATGGTATAAAAGCTAAAGGTAGAACACTCTCTAGTTTGGACACTCTCTAGTTTAATGTTTTTTATATTCTGGTGCCCAAAACTGCACATAGGTACCTCATTTTTCCCAGCAATCTACCTCCATTATGAATCATACAAAGAAGCTCACTGGGTTCAGTGAATTTTTAGAAAAGCCTCTCTATCTGTTGGTCACTGTACACTTCAATTCGAATAAAAGCAGCCTCAAAGTCTGTTCTCTCTTTTTCAACTCACACACATATAGGAGAAAGCAACTATATATGAATACATGTATAGACTACTTAAGAGCTGAAGATCTCCCAGAAATTCATTAAGAGGTCTGGAAATTTCATTGTTTCCTGAAATGAGGATCTGACCATCAGAATCTGGGGCTGGAAGGGCTATTTGCATGAAGCAGGACTGTATCCACTCCAACCACAGCCCAACAAAACTCCACCCAGAATTTCTCTGCATTCTTTACCATCACTAGATGGCTGATGGCTGACTGCTGAAGACTCTGTCTTACTCTATCTTTTCCACACTGAAGTAACAGGAAATTTCTATCAGATACATGATAATTGGAAGATGGAAGATTCTGGTAACTTTCACTGATGTTTTGGATAAAGCCATCCTCCCCTCCACAGAGGATGTTGAAAACATACACATCAGAGAACAGATACACACATGAGAAAAAGTAAAAATAAATTCCAATAGGATTTCTTGTACTTCCTGATAGGACTTATGACAATGCAGTCAATATATTCACTTATTTAAGCCTTAATCCTTGTTTTCTTTATTTACCTAGTTGCTGGTTCTCTACTTGACTCTTACTTGTGGATGAATGCATTTCTATGCTTCCAACCTCTCCTGAACAAAGATGGCCTGAAACTGGGGAACAAGTGGTATGGGAAAAAACCAATGAAATACACAGCCATTTTCACACACCTCAGGGTAGGTGGTCTGCTCTTTGGTATGTCAAGTACCAACAATTAGATCAGTTACAAGGGGTTTATTTTAGCCATGGCAGCAGTTGGCTGCACTCTTATTTCGGCTGTTACAGGCAACAATCCAGCGAAACAGACTGTGTCACAGTGTAGCACATCACAAGGTTATCTAACAAGCTCAAGCAGTAGAGATAAAAATAGGATGCTGCATGTTCAATATGGAAATTTTCAAATAGAACCAGTGCAGGCTCATACAAGAGCCTTGAAAAAAGCCCTACCTTGTTAACTCTGTGCACCTTTGCCTGCAGGTTTTGCGTGAACAAAGCCCATTTTTTAAATAGTGTTGTCATAATACTGATGCTGCCACAACAGTATCAGTATCCAGGCAAAGCAGAGGCAATGAAGGGCATTTCACAGATATTCACAAGAAACCATGTGAAAAGAACAACTTTTAAACTTACCTGGGCCACCTGCAATAGCGCATTCAGTTGCTCCTTTTCTCTGTCAAAAACAAAACATAACAGTCAGAGACAGACCTAGTTCTCCTACATGAGGTTTTCAGAATTACATGGACACATCATCCCTCCATGGATAAGGTTAAAATGAGGTACTTGCTGTAAGACTGATTTAAAAGCTTTTGCAATTTAGTAAAAATCCAATTCTCTGTGGTTGGCATGACCTTTGTGGATGTAACAGATTTTCCCCATGCACTTAACTTTCAGATCAATTAGGAAATTAGATTAGTTGGAACACACCAGGAAGGACATTGGAAACAGTGACAGAAAGACAAATCAGACTCATGATAAATGTAAACAGAATCTTCTGAAGTACAATAAATCTGTGCATATTGAGGCTGTGTAATTGACAGATATCAGGAAACTGTTCATTTTTTAAAAATAGAATTATTGCAATACCAGCACTGAATTTGTGTTTTGTTTTGCTTTTACTGTATTAAAGCCCCAACTCACATAACTTCTCAGTGGCATGCAAAATCCAGTTAGTGAAGACTGTAAGAGTCAGAGTTTGTTAGTAAACGTGAGCAGAGGAAAAAAAACTATCCCACAGTGTTGCAGGTCTACCCAGTTCAAAAAGATTACACTCCATAGCAAAGCTATCACTATGGCCAGTTTCTCCAGAGCAAGAATGCTACAAACAACTGAACCAGCAGACAGACAAATGCCAGGGTCATGCTTAGGGAGCAGGAATAGGATGCTGCTGGATGGAAGAAAGTGACCACTGCCAGTGGTGACTTTCAAACCTATAATTCAATCCCAGGGAGAACAGAAGGGCAATGGTATTTTTTTCCCAGGCCCTGCAGATTTTCCCAGACAAATTCTAAACTGCAGCTGTAAGTCACAAAGTCCTTAAAGCTCTCACTCTTGTGCTCACACTCTCAAAAAAAAAAAAAAATCCAGGAAATATTTGTAAATGAAAGCTGACATAAGTGAGATCCAGATGGTTCCAACTCTACTCACTGAAAGATTCCTAGCAGTAATCATGAGTAAAACAACTGCCTTAAATTACAAGACAGCTCAAAAGCAACACCATCACAACCATTTTAAAACACATTAGGAGTGCCACCTATGATCTACATAAAAATTCCTGCAACTGTTGCTCCCAGTTTTTAAACCTTTGGTATTTCTTCCTGCTTTCTAGTCATCATCAACTGATCTACACTCTTCCTGAAATGTGATACCCAAAACTAGGGACAGTACTCCAACTGAAGGGTATTGAAGCATCACCCCATCCTACAGAAACAATTCTGTTTATAGAGATCATTTGCTTTCCCCTCTCACACAGCATGACACTGGTGACACACTCAACTTAGCCTCCAGACCTTCCTCCTGCTGTTGAAGTAAGCATTCCTCCTCCGCTCCCTGTGCATTTGATTATTCCTGACTGTAAATCTGCATATGTCTGTACCCAAAGTTATCCTGTTTTTCAGATCCTTTAACTTGCCAAAATTATCTGAACTGTAATCCTAGGCTATAAGCCTACAGCCCCTCAGCAGATGGTTTTATCTGCAAATTTAATAAGGATATTCATATTTCCTTATCCAAGTTCTTATGAAAACATTGCACAAGGACCATATCCAGCAGAGATCATGGAAAAATCCCATTCAAGAGTTCTCTTTTATTTAACAAAAAGCTACTATTGTTTATTAATTAAATGCAGAAAAAATACAAATCCTAATCTTGCTTCACATACTTTTTCCCAAAGCAAATTTCTTCAAGCATCTTAGAGTATTGGCATAACATTTCAAAGCCCTTACCAAGCTTTTATCTACCCAAAGTCAAGTTACCTATCCTCCATGGCTTTTCCCTGTCCACAAGACATGCCATAAGACACCACAGAAGGAAACAGGTAACTCTAACACTGTTCTCAGAAATCCACATTGGCTTAATTCCTTTATCAAGCATTTACAACTGTTTGATTGTTTGTTTCAGTATTTTCCTGAAACTGAGGTCAGGCTGACTGATCCACATTTCCCTTATTTATATATCTTCCTTTTCCCATTTTAAAAGGGGGTCATAATTGTTTGGTATTTTCCATTTTTATGGAAAAATTACTATCCACATTACTATCCACAAAGAAGAAGAAAGAGAATAGCTATTGTTTTAAACTGCTTTACCTAGTTCTTGAAGTATCCAAACATTACTTTCACCAAATCCCCATACCTTCTTTATAATTTGTAATTTGATTTATCTGAGCATTTTCTAACTTTTATTTCCATGACATGTTCTGAATTCTTGCACATTCTTCCTAATCGTATTTAATATCCAACAGTTAAACTTTTGGGGAAGATAAAAATAGCATCAAATACCTCATTTCTCTCAACATTATTATTTTTCTTCCTGTTGAATGTTAGACCAAATTGTTCCGTGTCTCCCCTCTGCTAAAACTGTATGTACAATAACTGCATGCCAACTTCTGGTTCACTACAGCTCAAATCATGCCTAGGTCCTTCTGACTTTGTCTCTACATTTGTGTTGCTTTTTGCTTGTTCTCAGTGGACTTCCACCTCATTTTTTAGGTCAAATGGATGTTCAGAAGTTAGACACATTGGTCTGCTAGTACCGTCCTGGCTACTCACTCAGGTGCCATTTAACATTAATTAGAAAATGAAAATAAAATGAGTTTGCCTGACTCCTAGAAACGTTGACACTTCTCTGCCATGATGCTGGGTTGAACACATTTCTCATGCTCTGGGAACTGAAGGGCAAAAACACTCCATAGCCAATAAACTAGATAGGTCCTTCCTTCTATTAGAGAAACAAATGCTGAGTTGGAAGTGACCCATCAGGATCAATGAGTCCAACTCCTGGTCCTGTGCAGGACACTCCAAGAGTCACACCATGGGCCTGAGAGCATTGTCCAAATGCTTCCTGAACTCTGTTGGGCTTGGTGCTGTGGGCACTTCTTTGGGGAATCTGTTCCAATACTGACAACCCTCTGGGTGAGAAACCTTTTCCTGGTATTGAACCTGAATCTTCCCTAACTCAGCTTCCTGACATTTCCCTGAGTCCTGTCACTGGGCATGAGAGTCAAGAGATCAGAGCCTACTCCTCCTCTTCCCCTCATGAGGATGTTGAAGACCACAATGAGGTCTTCCCTCAGCCTCCTCAAGTGACCTCAGTCAGTCCTCATACAGCTTCCTCTCCAGACATTCACCATCGTCACTGTCCTGCTTTGGACACTCTCTAGTTTAATGCTTTTTATATTCTGGTGCCCAAAACTGCACACTGGATTCAAGGTGAGTGCTTCTAACCTTAGAATTTTCTGATGCTTGCCACACAGTCTGATGAGATCCCCCTTTGGGAAAGTACATAACAAAAGCCTAGGAGAACTACTCCTGAAAAGCAAACTACCACACCATTATATATTGAAATTTATATATAATAAACCCAGCAGAGTCCAGCAAGTGCAGCAAGCAGCAGTGCTGACCCTACAGACTGCAGCACTTCCCATTTGCTGCAAGAACTGCCAGGTAAGTTCCTTCATTCCCATAAGGGATTCCTGCCATCCTTCCCCTTTGTCTCCCAACAGCGTGGTCACCTGCAAAGGCTGTCATCTTGAGTGGGAGGCTCTGATGCCATTTTCCCTTTGACTCCCTGTGCACCATGGCATGTGGTGGGTGCCATCTTGGAAAGAGGGATTTCCACCATTTTGGGTTTCAGATTGTTCTCAGGGAGTTTGTGAGATTTAGCAATTTTGTATATAGTGATTATTTACTGTTGGTTTTTGCCTGTTGCAGCTTCACTTGTTAGTAAACTTATTTTTTTGCTTATAGCTACTTGTATTCATTCTTTATTGGTGGTATTGGGACTGGTTAAAACAAAGGGTGAGAACCCATTCTAGAATGTTCCCCTTTAAACTGCCGAAACCCAAGACAGAATGCAAGATACCATCCTGTACCTTTCCTTCACCTCTTCCTCTTCCTGTTTCCTCCTACGCTCCTCCTCTTCTTGCCATTGTCTTTCCTCTTCCTCTCTTCTGATCTGCTCTTCCTCCTCCTGCCTCCTTCTCTCCTCGGCTTCCTGCCGGCGCCGCAGCTCCTGCTGCAGCAGGTGCTGGTAGAGGCTGCGAGCCAGGCGGCCACGCCAGTGCTTCTGCAGGGTCACTGCAGAGGCCTTCAGGCGCTGCAGGCTCTTCTTCCAGAAGTATGCTCGGTAGTTCTTTTGGATTATTACAACACTGGATAGCACTTTCTGATACTTCTTCCTGAAAACAGAACCACACACTTAATGCATCGCTAAGTCATACGTGCTCTGCATTCCTCATGCCCTTGCACACTGACCACATCCACAGGAAAGTCCTTTTCGAAAAACACAGGTCAGAAGTGACATGATTTCTGTTCCTCTCCTGCCACTCACTACCTGTAAATCATATTCACCTCACTGTTCTCCCTCCTAATCTACCAATAGTTTGTTTCAATGGGCACCTACTTTTGTGAAGACTCTCAGACAAAGAGGGAGAGGTATTTGGCCATGGAAAGGGAAGGTCCTCTGGCCCAAAGTCTCCTTGCATTGCACATAAACACATTCACTGTGCAGTGGGCATAATCACTAAGTATGGATTTATTATAATAGAAACATGCAAATGCCCTTACTATATGAGAGCAAATATTGGTCCATCTCTTAAGTGGCCAAAAGCAAATTACTCCAGGAAAGGCAAAAACAGTGCAAAAATAGATTTGGTGACATTAATTTCACATTGTCTGGGAGAAAACACACTGATACTACAATACTGATGGCTGAATCAAACATCATAACAAGTTCACATAAACAAATGTATTGCACAACATTTTGCCTAAACAAGAATCACAGAATATCTTGAGTTGCAAGAGACCCACAAGGATCATCAATGACATCAAAATCAACTCTACAGCACTTTTAAGAACATGATAGGGCCCCAAAACACAACAATCATCATTTAGTATTTCTGTAGTCTAGTAATGTTGTAGAAAAGCCAGGTTTTGCCTCTGCATTAAAGACTACCTTTATCAAGGACATGAAAAAAGTTCCTGGTAGAAGTTTGTACATGATACATAAACTGGGCAAATAACAGGAGTTAGCATTACACAGTAATCTGGATGAATTTGTAAACTAGATTCAAGCAAACATTAAACAATCCAAAAGAGCCAATCATAAGGTTTTGTATTGAAGAATCAAAGGCCAAACACAACTGATGTGGGACTATGTTGGGACGCAGCAAGTCAAAACTGGATTTTTGGGCCCTAGGTCATCACACAAAGGCAAACTCCCACCACAATGCTATAGAAAAAAATACTACTCAGATTCTTATTCTTGTAAGCAGAAATACTGTTGTATAGAATACTGCTTTTATTCTGTGCTCTGTGCTAGCACCCCCATTTCAAGAACAATGTCAGACCCTCAAGTGATTTTTGAGGAAGCAGGACTGGAACCAGAAATTCAGGCTTACAGAATGAGAGCAATTGCTCCATGCAGGACCTTAAGAAACAGAAAAGCCTAAAGGCTTTACCCCAGTTAAAGTATCCTCATTTCTATTTTTCCAACAGGGGCCATAAGATTTAACCAACCTGAAGCTGACATCTATTAAGGCTGAAAATAAGCAGACATTTTTTAAAGTAATGTAATATATTTGGATGCCTTAGTATCTTGCACTGGGGAAACAACCATTGGTACTAGTCAAATGAAAAACTTTTCTAATCCAAACAAAATGTGCAGAGAGAAATTCTCTGGGGCTGTTGCACAGGATCTTGGGCCAGAAGGCTACAGTAATCCTTGAGGTCTTGCAGTCCTAGAAAGCACAGTGGAAAAAGCATGGTATTCTCACACAAACTTCCCACAGATCTTCTGCAACACCCTGAGGAAAAGACACACCTTAAAATCCCTCTCCTGGCAAGGAAATTCCCTTCAAATGGCAACAGGGACCTATGCTGACAGCTTGCCACCTCCCTGCACATCAGATCCATCAGCCCAGTCAAGAAAATCAGGAGAGGGATGCTAATAGATGTAGTGTGCAGAGGTCATGCTCTTTTCCATAAGTATTAAGTCAAAAGGAGGAAGCACAGAGAAAAGAAAAGGAAAAGCAAGAGGTGGTAAGCAGTAGGAGGTTTTAGGTTAATTACTACTGGGCTGCAGTCCCCTCATCCCCACTCCTGTCCACCCTGTGCCCTGCACATGGGGTGTGAACAGCTGCACATGCACTCTCTGCCAAGGCAGACTAAGTGCATCAAAAAGGGTGCTCTGACTTTTACAAAATGCATCTGCCAGAAACTCTCTCAAGTGCAACATGTGCCAAGCCCTGCCCAGCTCCAGGCCAGCACTGCCTGCTAATCTGCCAAGCTGAAGTGCCCCCTCATTCCTCATGACCACAGCCAAGCTTGCAGATGCCCTTCAGCTGGAATTGCTGCTCACAGGCTGCAAATCTCATTCCCCTTGTTCAAGCTTCCACTCACCCTTCTGCATTGGCCAAAGAAGTTCAACCTGCAGACCAAGCGAACGGGCTGGGAGATCTCCTGACCATGCAGCACACCAGAGAGGGCAGGCTGGCTGCAAGACTCCAATGCTGTATTTGAAATTTACTTAATTATTCTGTCAATGAGCTGTAGTTAGCAGTTATGCCTCCAAGGACTAGAGATCACAGGGTTACAGAGCAATTTGCTACTGTCTTCTTCCCATGAAGAGCAGTCCTGAAGAAACCAGGGGCACAGCCAAGTTCACACATGGATCCTGTACTATGTGGTTTTTAGCTGGTGAAGCTATCACCTGCATCTCAGAGTTTCCAGATTAGCTACGTAAGAATGGGGTCCTTTCAGTGGGCTTGATTTTCTTGTCTCACATTTTAGTGATCAGAGACACTAAGCTGCATAGGCTGCAGGGAATGAGAGCAAAGAAAATCTGGTTCTCCAGGCTCAGAACAAGTTCACAAAGGGGGAGAAACCAGTAAAATCCCTTGTTTGCCAGTCTACTTTGCATGAGACCAAATGAATTTAAATACACTTATACTTGCAAAACTAACAGAAATGGTACAAGCTTAAGGCAACACATACTGGTATTCCTGCCCAACTCTGCACAGACCATTCAGCACTTGCCCAGATGAACTCCTGCCTGCGGGACTTTTTTCAATCCAGGTGCAGTGCAACTGGAACTCTCTTCACAGAAAGTTTTACAGACCCCCTTTCCAGCTCTTCTTTACTCTCCTCCCCTGTGAAGTCCAGTTACCTCCAGCTGCTTGTGAAGATTTACAGTCTGGCTGCAGAAGCACAGCTCGTCCTTAAGGATGAGACTCATAACAGCAACATGTGGGATGAGGAATTCAGAAGTGTGGAGGCTGAAGGACCACAAGATTTCTAACCAAGAGGAACACTGCTGCCACACAGTCTCCATCACAGCGCTGCAGGACAGCAGCTTCCTCACCAGGATTTCAGAAAAGCAGTAATCCAGTATGCCTGCAGTGGTGTTTCCAGCAAATCAATTTTCCTGTGCTAATCCCTACCCCTCTCTCCAAACGCTAGACAAAAAGTAAAAGAGAGAAGAGGCCCTGACATGAAGAACTTGCAATCTCATGCACCAACAATAGAGCGAGCTCATTTGTCTTCCTAGAGGGAAATAAATAAATGAATAAAAAGCCCCAGAGACCAAATGTGTATTTTGCTGATATTCCACAATGGCAAGGCAGGGTACAACCCTTGCACACATTTCCCAATGAAAAATGAGCTACCTGGTGTAACTGGAGCTCTAAGAAGAGTGCCTGCTGAAACAGTTCTGCTAGCCAGGGATTTCACCTCCTCACAACCCTGACTGACAGGTGTCTGGAGCAAAGACCAGCCAGGAAAGAGCATCTTACTGGGATTAAGTGTGCATACCACAGCCATTAAGGAGTCAGCTGTTGCACTGACTTCGAGGGCAGAGGAGGGGCCGTTTGTCTGCAGTTGGTTCTCCCAAACCTTCACTGGTCAGGTGCAAAAGGGAGAGGCAAGAGGAGATTACTGTTGCAGAGCTGGCCAAAAACCAATTCTGAACAGTTAATTAAAAGGAGGGGGAGATCACAAGGCAAACAGGCAGGGCGAGGAAAGAGGGTGAGCAAAGGCAGAACTGCAAGTGAGGAAGGAGCAATTGGCAGGGGGAGCAGAAAGCAGAGTTGACAGGCACAAGGGAAAGGAGGGGACCCAAAGCGTAGGTGGGGCCCAGCTAGGAGAGCCCTGAAGGCAAGGAAAAGGTGTCATCACAGGCAAGCAATGGGTACAAAAGTCCACGGGAAGCCTGCTGAGTAGCGTCGAGGGAAGGTGCAAACGTGCACATAACTGAAAAAGAGGTGCCAAAGGTGCAGGAAGGTTTCAGCAGAGCTGATGCTGGCAGGGAGGGCAGATTCTGCAACTCTCCCTTAGAACACAGGAGGGGAAGACGGGACGGATGCTAGGGGACTGGAGAGCAAAGCAGGGTGTCGGGGCAACCCAGGCACGCAAGCACAGGGATGGTGGGGCAGCCCCCAGCACTGACCTTGCCATGTAGCCCAAGACGTGGGCCCGGATGACTATAGCTGCTTTCCTCAACTCCTCTTCCCGATCCTTCTCCAGCTTCTGCTCAAGAGCTTCCTTCAGGAAAACCTGACGCCACGGGGAGGAGTTTCAGTAAACACAAAGAGAGGAAAGAAGTCAGTCCCCGGGAGAGCCGGGCGGTTTCATCCCCGGGTGAGCGGCGCGGAGAGCGCTCCGTGCCCGGGCGGCTGCGCTGCCGCTGCCGCCGCCCCCGCGCTGCCCCGGGCGCCCGCACTGCGAGCGCCGGGAAAAGTTCTGCAGCGGCGGGAGCCAAACTCCGAGCCCAACCCCCGCCGCCCTCACTCGGTGGTCAAGACTTAAAAGAGAGAGAGGGAGGGAGCAGAGGAAGGAGGGAAAGAGGAGGGAGGAGGAGAGCCCAAGTTTGCGCCTGTGCTTAACTCTTTCCCAGCTGACAGCTTTCCCGGCGCAATCCGGTACCTCCCTGCAGCAGGCACTGGGACCTGCTTGGGTGATTAAATATTTTGCGAAGAAACTCCTCCGCGTTTCAAGGAAAGGGAGGAACTTCTCGATTTCTAGACTCCAGGAAGTAACTTTTACAGGAATCTTAATGGAAGGCAGGCGAAAAGCCAAAAGCCCAGTCGAGACAGAAAGCTTACTCTCACGCCCACCGGTGCTGAAGCCCTCCACCGACCTCCAGACACTCTGGGGTGAGATGCTTCCGTGCTGAAGAGGTTCCACAGTGGAGCATGACTAGGGGCAACTGAGCTCTGACCACAGAACTCTCCAAGTATTACTGGTTGCACCCCAGTGTCCAGTATTTTAATTCTCAAGCATCTTTCACCGCCTGTATTTACAACTTCTGCTCGGTGCTAAATGCTTGTGAAAAATGCAGGTGCTACGTTAAAGACAAAAGAACTGAGATACGAGCAAGATAAGGCCATGTTTACAGGAATTGTGCTGACATGTCTAAGCAATGTTAAATCAGCTGGCTTGCATTAGGTTAGCACAGGATTCAGCAGAAATTCCTGAAATAAATGTGCTGCTTTTTGAGACGGACTGCAGCCTGCAGGGAGCTCCACGGTGCTGTGGGTACACTGCTAGCAGTACCCAGACTAGAATAAGCTGGTGAGACATGTCCATACAAGCTGCAGTCACAGCAGCAAGTGCCATATGGCCATGCTCGTGTGACCTGCTGCCTGGCATTGAATAAATCCCTGCAGGGCCAGCAGCAGAACAGGCTACACTAGGGAAGTGCAGCCCCACTTGTTAAAGCACTCTCATATACACAGAATGTGAGCTGATATTCATCAGTCTGCAGAACTCAGAACCACATTAATCAGTAGAAACTCCTTACAAATGTACTGGATTCATGTGGTTGTGCTGAGAGGCCAAAGATTTGAACAGTCATTTAGTCCAGTGCCCTGCACCAATTGCCCTCTTTCTCACTTATCTCCCCTCTATGTCCCTCTATACCTTCTCCTCCATCACTGCTTTTGGCCTCATCCCTTAAGGCTCTTCCTTCCCCCTGCAATTACCATTGTGTACTGACACCTCTCCCTGAGTTAGTACCCATAGCCAGTGGCTTTCCTGCACTTGAATTTCTCCTGGGGAGCAGCTTCCATTAAGAAATGAGCTGTTTTGCAATGACTAAATAACCATGGGTAGCCTGAAAAGAAGCTTCATTATCAAGGTACTGCCAACCATGAAGCTGGCATCCTTCCCTGCAAGTTGTACATACACTCCCTCTGTCAACTCAACAATCTTTTAAAGATTTCTTTGAGGCAGGGATTGCTCTTTCCATTACATTCCAGACCCAAGCAGCAGTCACCCATTTCAAGAATGCAACCAGCAAAACACTGTCTCGGTCCATTATCTTCATCAAGTTGTAAAAATACTCAGACCATCAGTATTTCCCTAGCAAGCACAGTCTTTGCTGAGCCAGACCAGTTTGGGGTGGGGGAGGAACTTCAGGGCATGCAGAGATCCATGAGACTCAACCCTAATCCTATAGGATTACAGGATCTATATATGCTGGAGTGAGAGGTTAATCTCAAAAAAACAGCAATATCTAGTTATAAACTTTTGGCATTTTGAAGTTTTGGAGGTTGTTTAGACTCCATGAGATGACAAGGAAGAATAACATGCATTTCAAGTCCAGAAGTTTTTTTGATACCTTGCAGAAATAAACTAGAAAGTGGCTGTTTCTTTGTCATTATTCATAGTCATTTTCTGAAAACATAGGATTGTTTTCATTTGAGAAAAAAATGATTGAACAAAACATACAAGGCTATGTTGTATTACACGGATTTTTACAAGGTTACATCTATCACATTCTGCTGGTACTAGACACTGGCCAGGTTTTAAACCACAGTGCATCACCACGCTGTTCCTCACATAACCTCAAAGCCTGCATGCACCATCAGTGGGACAGTGAACATGCTAAGGTGTCACAGAGATCAGCAGACACAAATGTAACTCTTTGGGTACCCATGTGTACATAAGTGGGATCATATGATTCTTGGGGACAACCCTGGGAAAGCAGGAAGTGGGTCACTGTGACCTGGATGCCAAACAGTGTACAGCAACCTCCTCCAAACAGGCCCTGCAAACCAGCAGGTTGAAATGTGGAAATTAATGCCTTCAAACAGCAAAGGTTACTGTATTAAACCACTGTAGGAAATCTGTGTTGTGGGTATGGCAAGTATGGCAGAAGGCCCAGGTGCACTGAAGAAAGGGTCATATGGAAGCTGCTGCCCCATCCCTGCACATTCCCAGTGAAGGCAAAGGCACCTTAGCACAATCTCTTTCATGATCACACTGCTTGTTTGCATCCAAGCCCTCAACTCTGCCATACCACCATATAAAACCTGTATTGCATACATTAATACCTCTTATAAACATTAATTTGACAATTGACAGCACAGCAGCTGCTCTATTCTTAATGAAAAACACAAAGATCATCCTGCCCTTCCTCCTCTGTTTCCTTTCCCAAGCTTCACAATCCCCTGCACTAATTCACAGAGTCTTTTCCTTCCTCCTTCAAACAATTGCTAGGGATATAATTATCCTTCCATTCATTTTGCAGGAAGTATTCCCCCTTCTATAAGCCTTGCTCTTCACCCACCCCTTATACTTCTTCCTAGGTTACATCCCCATGGGCTTGTCACACCTTTTTCAGTAGCTACTCCTGACTAAGCCAAGATTAGTTCTGAGAATACCAACCTGAGTACCCAGATCTGCACCTGTAGCAGCAGAAGTGGCAGAAAGGCCATGCAGGGGACTTCCTTTTCAGGACAATGACCTATGCTCTGTTCCCCCTAGCTGGTAGCTTCACCTTTACCTGAAAGACTCTGGAAAAATAAGGCTCATTTCTCCATCAATCCAAGTATTCCAGGCCTATGTTACCTAGCACCAGCTGAAACATGAATGCAGACAAAGCAGTCTGTAATCCAAGGCATAGCAGCTGGATCCAGACAGCAGGGAAGGTCCTACCAGGAAGCACCACTGCTCTGCAAGGCCTCACCTCTGCAAGGCAGCTGCTTTCCTAGGGACAGGCTTTCTGGAGGCACTGTGACAAAGCTGAGTTGCAAAGTGGTCTCCAAGAGAGGAAGGAAATGGCTTTGCATGGGAAAGAATGCCAAGCAACTCATCTGAAGAATGTAATGGCAGGGTAATACACCTTGGAATGACAGCACCTTGAAGCAGCCAGGGGCTGGCCAGCCATTCAGCATGGCATCAAGTGTGGAACATGCCAGGACAGCCTTGGAATGATCCATTCTTTCAATAAACAGAACTGCTCCCCTCTACCAGGACACACATCTCTAATACAAACCATGCCCAATAGAAAGTAACATCTACAGCCAAACAAGATGGCTCAGCTGCTTCCCAGCTTCAGGGAATTTTGCTTCTCAGGCATCAGGAATACAAAGACTGCATGTCTTAATCATTTCTTTCTTTCCACAATATCCAGACTCACAGCAGCCAGCGCCCAAGCAGAGAGATTGCAGTGTACCAACATGCCACATACAGCTCTTCAGTCAAGTTTTAGTTTACAGGACACAATCATGAAAAAATAAATACATTGGACTATATCCAGAGTTTTGACAAAACACACACATATTTTCTTTGCCACAGTTACCACCCATATTGTCTTTTTCCAAATAACTTGTGCAGGTCAAGGAGTGAGTGAAAACAAGCAGATGGACTCAGTCCTTCATGATGCACAATGGGGACTGAAGAGAAAAGGGACCTAGAGCTTCCAGGGGCTCAAAGCATCCTGGGTTTCCTGCTTGTTGTTAGTCTGCTGTGGGCTTTGGACTTCAGCTGTATAGCTTATAACCTTTTGTACTCTAAAAGGTGAGTTATGTGCATGTGAGTTTGGTCCTCCATCCTGCTGCCCTTACCGTAGTGCAGCAATCTTCCAGCTCTTGTCATGCTAGGAAGAAAGTTCAAACTCTGTGTTTACCAGCTCTAACCACCATTTTCTAAGCTTTCCAGACAGGTCTGCAACACACACACTCTCCTCATAGGCTTTAACACTGAAATGCTGGGAGACTGGCAGTCACCCAAGCAATGTGGATTATCCAAGGACAGGAATCACCAAAATGCTTCCTGGTTTGCAGGCACCAGTGAGGAGACGCCTGATTCCAAAATCAAAGATGGGGAACACTTTAATCACAGACCAGAAATACAGCTAAGTGATAAAATCTTTCTGGAACATCAGTGGAGGCATGAGGAAAAAAAAAAAAACCAAAACAAACCAACCAAACTCCAGATTAATACATGTCCTTCCCACAATAATGGCCAGTGGTTTCCTTGATTGCCACACAGAGCTCATAGCCCAGACTCTTAACTGGACTACCACCAGTCCGCTAGGAAGAGGAGAGAGATTTTGCTTTAATAAATATTATAGTCTATCCACTTGTTGAGAAATAATTGCTCAAAGCAACAAATGTCATTATCTGATCTCCTGGACAAATTAAATGTTCACTAGAATCACTGAATCACTTCTGGTTTTATTGTGACACTGGAAATATTCTGAAGTACTTTTCTAAAGGCTTAAGGGCAAAAAAAAAATGCAAGAAATTGCTTTGATCCATCTGCTACCATCTGCTCTAGATATGGACTGCATACCCACTATTCAGAAATGCTGCCTGCATTGGACACCATCCATCTTGCAATATTCTTTGAAGAATTTACTGGAGTATGTGGAAAGTTGTGATAGAGACAGCTTCACACTCCCAGATTTCTATAGCAATATACCTCAAAATGCTCACATCTATTTCTGCATGAAAATCCAGACTATTCCAGGCAAGAGAGGAGTGTTAAACATTCACCAAAGCAAGATCTGAATTACGCAAATGGGCAGAAGCATTTGGATACCTCTTCACAGAAAATGTATGCTAGCATCTGGGCTAGCTGCAAAAGCATCATCTGAGCTTCCCCAACAGAAAGCTGTCATACATCTGGTGATGTAGCTATTCACAGCTTAGATATACACCAAGATTCAGTTCACTACCTCGGGCAAGAATTTCAGTTAGTCAAGCTGAGTGAAATACCTGGCACAAGAGGCAAGAGTTAATGGCACACATCACAATTACATAAAATGAGAGCCATGCTTGTTCCCCTTGAATCTTTAAATTGGATCAGACACAACAAAATCAATCTGGCTTGGTCAACTAGGAGTTTAGATAAAATCAAAAAAAACTGCTATGTCTCTAGGTGCATAATATGGGAAATATTTGAGATGCTGCAGGTCAGTGGCACAGGCCAGTGTATTGAAAGGATCATGACTGCACTGCCTTGCAATCTGACCAGATGCAATCACGTCCCCTTGCAGCTGGAGCAAAGCCATACCCTTCCCCACACTGATGCAGTACCTTGGTTTTACCCAGCTGCCATTCTTTCTTGCTGCTGTCATAGGTCTGAAGAAAACCTGCACATACAGCTTTGCTGTTGTCTGAGAGGCTTGGCCCCTTCACAAGCATCTTGTACCTAAGAACAAGACAGAATCTCATCAGATTACAGATGACAGTAACTGCCCCCTTTCCTCTCTCTTCCCAATCTTTTAACTCTAATTATCCTCCTCTCATTAGTCCTTTTTCCTCTGGGACCCTCCTTCTTCATGTTTGCCTTCCAATTTGGAAATTTCCATCCCCCAACCTTTATCTGTTTCTACCACACTGGCAATTATTGTTGCAATCCCAGTAAAAGAATACAAACTCAACAGAATTTTTCAGTAAAGAACAACTGTCTTTTTGAAACATGTGCTTTCATCAGACACAAGTTATTTTGTTCAGTGTAGGGGTGGCATTTAGTGCTACAAGAGACAAAGGAAGCAATGTTCAGTGTCCCTTCTAGCCTTAAACTTTAAAAAAATCCTTTTGATGTAGCTCATTAAAAGAAATAATCACTTCTTCCAATATTAATCATCAACTATACTGTCCATTAGAATTTTCTTCAGCTGCCTAAAGGTTTTAAGCATGGTATTTTCCTTTTACATATTATGACCAGCTGGGTTTCACAGCATCACACTAGCAAATCTCTGGCAAAGCTACCAAGAAAAAAAAAAAAAGACAAAGAAAAAAAGACCAAAGACCATCTGGCTATTTTTCCATTCTGACTTTTAGCCTAAAGGCAAGTCTCCAAAAGGCCTCCCAGATCAGTCGATGATATGAGCATTAAGGCCACAGTTAGAAAAACATCCCACAGATGATCCATACCAGAAGAAGCAGTTAAAGAGGGAACAGTCATGTAGAATTCAATACTTTGGGGCTGTTCCAGCATACAATACAGTGAGAGCAATTACCTGCTGAGGAAGTCCTGGAAAAGGCGCCGTACAGGGAAACCCGCTCTCCGAACCTTCACTGTCTCCAGCATCCCTGAGTAGCGGAGCTGATTCAGCACCACATCTGGATTAAAGAGGTTCGGCGCCTAAACAGGGATCCAGAATCAAAACCAAGTAAGTGAGGCAGTCACAGGCTGTGTATCTGTTCTGGTGTAAAAAGCCAACCCTGCATATTTGGGCATGCCAGGTAAAAAGGGGAACGTTTGGGTCAAAGGGAAAGCAACCTCACAGCACTGCATAGTGCAGAATAAGGGACAAAAGGGAATTGGGCTGATTCTGGAAGAAGGAAAACAGTTTGCAGACTGCACTCACAGTCAGACTATGGTAGGAAAGCAAAAATACAATGTCTGAACACATACAGAGTGCAGAACCCTGACTCAGTTCTGTTTGTAGTCTCTCTTTTCAGTTAAACTGGAGACAAACTATAGAATTCTTTTCTGGCATAAATCCCCTAAGCAGTCTGTCTTCTGCCACATCATTCATGGTTTCAAAACACGCAAAGAAAAGGTTCAGTTCAGATCTAGTTAGCAGCATGTCCTCCCGCCACAGCTCACAGTCCAAGCAAGAGCCAGCCTGTCCCTAAGCACTGTGACTTGCTCATGATGCATCCACTTCCACTGCCTCAGAGCCAGGGATCTGCAGGAGACAGTGCCTACTGCACAAGCTCTTCATTCCAGAACAGATTTCTCTACAGGCACTATACACAGGAGTGATTGCTTCTTCTAGCACAGCTCTGAATTCTGCACAAGCCTGGTTAATCCTCCAGGCTTCATAAGCACTGAAAGAGGTGGGAATGGCTATATAATCTCATATTCAGAATGCAGTCTTTCCATCTAATTACCAGGACAAGGGTGTGTTTTTTCTCAACTGAAAGATAACTAGAATTAAAAAGGGAAGGTGGGAGGAACTGCTCTTACCCTCAGTTTGAGGCACCTGCTAGGCATTTGTGCAAGGGCGTGCCCATGCAGGGCTGTGTCACATGCACACATATGGCTGGGGGACACACTTACCTTTTCTGTATTTGGTTTGATGCAGCGGATGAAAAATGGGTTGGAAGTACTGAGCGTGGCCATCAGGGAATGGAGAGAATCCTAAAGATCAGCAAGAGAGACCCAAAGGATCAGTCACTACAGAAGGGAAAGGGGCTACATTTGATGCAATAAGGTCTTCATGCAGCCCTCCCATTCCTAATGTCCTTTGACCCTGCCTACCAAAATTTCATTAACCCACGAGATTCCTTCCTGTCCAAAACATACCCACACAGTCTGCTCTTAAGACTGTGGCTATCCTTGTTCTTGGAGCTGTATAGCTTTTGTGAGTTAGTTTTACAAGTCTCTCAAACTTTAAATACAGGAAAACAAAACAGTGAAATGAACAGAAGGTCTGCAGACAATCCAAGTGTGTGAGATTCATACTTGCAAGATCCTCCTAATAAGGTTTTATTGGAATTGTCATTATACCTGTAAAAACATGGCCTAAAAGGACACATACACTTAGCTGAAACACCCAACCAATATGAAAGATCAAAGAACCTCAAGAACTTCATATACTTAGCAAAGTACTCTTCTCCTCTGCCACTCTGCTCCATCTTATCATCTCACGTTTTACACCAGACAGAAATCCTTGGGGCAGTGGCACTGTCTTTTTTTAGCACTGCAACATTCCTGCACATTTTCAGCGCTGGACACAAAACAAGGATGAATGACTCCTCTTGGCTGCAGGCCTTGCTTTACCCATCTGCTCCTCCCCAGAAGCCTGCTGCTCTCTTGGAAAACATCATACCCTGAACTGGGAACTGACAGTCGGTCTGCGCCTCTGGGTGCCCATCTTCAGTGTCTCTTCACTGCAACGACTGCAGACCCTTTCAAAAAGGTCATAGATGAAGTCCAGCCTAAGGGAGAAGAAAAGAATTAAAGAAGGTGCAAGGCACCTACCACCTGTGAGAAGATGGTTATTATTGTCAGCTACTGCCCTGTCCTATTGTGAAACATCTCATTTTTATACCTGCTGTGCCAGAGGAAGCAGTTCAGCTGGCACTTCAGTGAGGAAATTAATACTTCCCACGTGGCTGCCCAGATCCTGTGGGCTGCCCTGTATGCCACACTCAGCTGCAAAGCCAGAAGTCCCCTCCCACACTTTCAAGTAGGATATTACACAAAGGAAAATCTCCCTTCTGCACTGGCTAGGACACCTCCCTTGAGCAAGGATATGTCCCCAGGCAAAACTACCTTGAAGATATGCCAGCTGCACTGGGACTGTCATGCCTCCCAAATCATGATCAGCCCCCATGACATGATCACAAAATTGGAAGCCCAGCTCTTCTGTGGCCAGAGGAGTTCTAGAGCTGCCTTCCATGTAGCTAGCCCTCCAGTTCTAGGGAATCTTCCACCATTTTGCCACTCCTGAGTGGCACATGAGAACCAACCACATTAGTGCTGGTTCTTACAAAGTTGCACAAAGTTCTTCAGAGCTGCTTGTACCAGTTTATTGTTATGGCTCCCTTCTGGCATGTTGAAAAAGCCTGAGTCCATCTATTATGCTGGACAATAACAACCACAATTCTGGCCTCAAGCCTCGTGTAAAATGTTCCCCAGATGCTACTGTCCAAGTAAGACAACTATGAGCAGCTCATAGTCTCAGCTCCCTCAGGTTGTTTCAAAGCTTCTCACTGCACACTCTGCAGCAGCTTCAGAGAAGATGCAGTTCTGAAACAGTCTCATCGGGCTGGAGCCCAAAGGCAATACATGGACTGTGCTAAGAGGCACATGGTAGAGTTGCTGCTCAAAGACTTGTAGGATCCTCTGTAGTATTAAATCCTTCCCTCCTACTAGGCCCTGCTTCTGTTTCCCAGATCTTGCTCAAGATCAAAATTAGCTCATTTCTCTAAGATCATGTTGCAGCTCTGGGATATAACATTAGAGTCCATGCCCAGTCCCACAGCAACAGCTCAGTCTGGCTCAGGATAAGGACAGATGATTTCCACTACAAGCAGGCTGGAAAACAAGCAGCATCTGTACAAAAGCTGGCAACTGACAGCATGGCAAAGAGCATTGACTCATTCAGGGGAAGCTTTGCCATTGTAGGTATAGGGAGATAAGAGGAAGAAAGAAAAGGGAAGGGGAAAGGGAAAAAACCAAATTGCCTGGAGGGATGCCTGTCGTGCTGTTAAAGCTCTTTTTAAAACTGGGACAACATGAGTCCTGATTAAATCTGTGCCTCATCTGACTTCTCCAGCTCTCCTTTCTTCTATCAGGACATTTCAGCACAAAGAGAAGAATGATTAAGAATTATGCCTGATGCTCTGGCAAAAGCAACTGCTTTCCTTGGTCTGGTTTATTACATGAATGCAATTGGTTCTGCCCAACAGATGTGGCCTCCTGACAAGCATACCTGCTGTCTTTCAACATGTTTAAAATGTCATCACGAAAGGTGTCTCTGTTCTTCTCCAGAAAGCCTCTCACATCATACAGCACCTGCAACACAGACACAGCCACTAGAGCAGCACCTTACAGATCACGAAGTCCTTCCACATTTACATGCCAATGTACAAGGCCTCCAGCAGAGCTACACAGGAACACTGCAGGTATGTGCCAAGATCTGAATTTCTGGGGTCAAAGAGCTACAGAGTTCTGCAGTTACTGGCAAGACAGTGGCTTTTAGCCATCAATAAAAAAAAAAAAAAACCCACAAAAAAAACCCCTAAAAAACAACAGCCAAGTGAAACAGCTGCAAAGATTTGCCTGGCAGGAAAAGGTCTGTGGGGAAATCCTCTGCAAGGTGTGAGGTACTCTATTCACTTCAGGAGAGTGAAGAGAACAGCCACCGAGTGCCCCAACTTCCCAACCACAAGTGCTCAGCAGATTATTCTGGGAGGAGGGTAGCCCTTCTTTAATGTGCAGGTGTCCTCCCTTGACACACCTTCATCTGCTTCATATCTCTTCACAATAAAGAGCAACGTTTAACCTTGAAGGGTCAGGAACCTTTTTCTTTCTGCAATAGGTATTCAGTCTTTCCTCCTCTTGAAAAGTCAAATTTTCCTTGTGACTTTTCCTTTAAGTTTTGTTTGTTTGTGAATGTCCAAGAAAAGGTAACATGAATAACAGAAGTAAGGAGTTTATCCCCCAAACAAAAAGTTACCTGAGAAACTCAAAAATCCAAGTTGGAGAATATAGTACTGAAGAGTGACGTGTTATTTTAAGGCCATCACACTCGTTGTGCTCTGGTATGGGACATCAAATGTGTGGAAACACACAGCTCAGAGATGTTCTTGGTTTTTGGAATCTAGAATTGAGGACCTCAAGTCCAGAATATACCAAGCATCTCACAAACACATCATGAGCACCTACCTCCCCTGCATAATGTCTTATGCCAAACTGATGGTCTGTCACCCGAGGCTTCACATAGTAGGGGTTGCTCTGAAATGAAAAAAAAACAAGTTGTCTTATAATGCTGGTATAAGAATAAAAAGTCAGTCAGGAACTCTGCCATGACTATGACAAGGCTGGGATGGGCAAGGACCTTTGCTCTTGCAGAGCCCGACCACATCTGCTGCAGCTGTCTGCAGCTACATTGCAAATATGTTACTCAAATTTAAGATGGAAATATCCAGCCCTTCAAGGCATTTCTCATGTGAGCAAGGGCTTGCAGAATCAAGGCTGCAGAGGCATGCCATGGATGAAATGTTAATTCTTGTGTGTCTGACACCTGAGGAGACTGAGCTCCACACAAACCATGTGGTGCAGGACACAGGATCAGGATGCAGGGAAGATGGCAGCTTTGCATAACACCTCCACACCTTTTCTTCATCAAAAGAAATAACATACCAATTTCCTGTCTTCCTCTACATTTTATCTTTCCTTGCACCTCTCTTCCCCTACATTCAATATTCAGTTTTCCTTTCTCTTTTTCCTCTCTCATTTTCCCCTTCCTTTCTCTGTTCTGTGAAAACCATTTTAACTGATTAAGAGCAGCCATGCTGCTCTAGACCAACAGTCTATCCAGCAGTATTCTGCCTCTAGCACTGGCTATGTAGGATAGAGTACAAAGAAAGGAAAGTAAATCATACTTTCATCCTAATATTCCCTCAAACTCTAATTCTTTCTATGAGGCCTGCCTAACTAGTAACCCCAAAGGGATTTCTCTTTGAAATACTTGCTCATTCCACAAGTGAACCCATGCAGACTTCTTGCATCTGGAGTGTCCTTTCACAGAGAGCTCTCAAACAACTACATGTGTGGAACTAGAGCTGTTTGGATTTAAGCCTGGCTTCCATTAGTGCCATTAATCTTCTATAGGCCATGTGTGACTTTTACACCCATCACACCCACCCAATATGTCTTGTCTCCACACTGCAGGTCCCTTCAATGCAGTTTTCTGTAGCACTGAAGCTGTCCCAGACCTGCTGTTTACCAGGTCTGACAGAAGCTCTCCACGAGTGGAGGGGCCCCATGGCGTACGTGGTTCAAAGTGAAGGTGATCTACAGACTATACAGTTCCAAAGCAATGCTTCTACTTTTACTGTTAGTTTCCTGGGAGCTTTTACTACTTCTTTTGGGGATTTTTATTACTGCTGAGCCCCTTGCTGGTATTTCTATGGAACTCCATCACAGCCTCTGTCTGGGTCTCACTCCTGAAGAGCAACAGTCAGTTCAGAGACCATCATTTCAAAGGTGAAATCAGGACTCTTTTCCAAGAGAAATTTATCTATTCTGCTTTTCATTTTCATTTTCACTTTACAACACAATCAGTCTCATGAGGCCCCTCTCAGACCAGCCTTCCCTGTGAGTCAGCAGAAATCCTCAGTGCTTGTAGGAGACTGTCTCACTTGCAGGCCCTCCTGTCATTAAGGTAATTGACCTTTTACATTCTGTGAATTTACCCAATTGTGAAATCAGAACTATAGGCCTATAGTTTCCTACAACACTTTCTAAAAATTAATATAATCCCCCACCTCCTCAGACAAAAGTACTAAAACAATTTTAAGTAAGATGTTGCATGATGCTGTTTGTAATTCAGCTCTTTCATCTTCAAGATCTTTTAGCAGTATTTAGCAGGTGGACAGCTTCTGATGCTGATAATTTGTTAGTGCTACTGAAATTTTTTTCATGTGTTTTTCTTTTCACACTGATCCCATTTCATTGCTCTACCCTTCCCCCATATAGTCATCTTTTTCCAACCACAAACTTCCCTGCCTTCCACTCCAAAAATGACTGCTACTGGATCTCTCATGTGGATTGGCATCCTGTTCTCCTCTCCACCAAGCCCTTATATTTCACCCATGCTCACAACACTTTTGGTTCCTTCTGCTATCTTCCCTATTGCTCCTCTCTCCAGTTGTTTCAGAGGTCATATTCTCTTAAATCCCAGCTTTAGGCTTTTCCTCCTTAAGACTACAGCATTCCACAGAAAATAACAGAGAAGAGGGCTTGTTCTCCTCAGGCTTCCCAGCAATGCTGGCTGGATGTCTTCCAATTCTCTTCCAGCCAGCACTAGAGACTTTAACTGGTATAAAAAATGCTTTTGCCTTCAGCAAATGCAAGTCCTAGAGCACTCTCCACTGTTCCTCCCTGCACTTATAACTCAGCCTCTTCCATCTCCTGCAAGCTTCCTAGGGTTCCACGTTAACTGCTATTGCCTTAAAGCAGACAGAGGTGACACTATGGACAGCTTAATGAAAAGGCTACTCAATGCACAGAAATCACCAAAAATAGCAGCCAAAATGTAGTGGGGCATAAAGGAATGCAAAATAATACTGGCAGTCTCATGCTGCTTTACAATAAACCACAGGTACCTTCTTACCAAGGAAACTGCATTCTGGCCTGATTATTTATCTCAGAAAAGAATAGAGAAAAAAATATGTAGACAAATTCAGAAATGAGCAGCAGAAAGAAAGAGGAGCTTTGAAACTTCTCCATTTGGATACAAAATAAAGAGTTTGGGAAAGTTGAGAAAGCAAATTCATAACAAGTGATACATTAAAAATATTCATTAGTTCCATATTAAGAAATACCAACAACAGTTTTTAAAAAATAAAGTAAAACAGGCATTCTCACATTTCTTGACCTGCAAGACAAGGCAAAGCCACAGTGGACTAAATTGAAGGTCTTGATTTAAGCCCAAGGAAAGTATATACTTCCTCAGAGCTGTATGTAGCCAACCAAAAGTCATTGTTATTTCTTCTAACTAAGTAATGAGAATTACTAGCAGAGTTACAATGCATATATGAAAAATGAGAATATCTGCATCTATGCCAATTTTTAAAATTCAGATAAAGGATACAGATTTGTATGTTTTCGGGCTTGGATGAAGCCTGAATTAGATGACTAGAAAACATATTTGCTGACAATGCTCTTACTGAAGTAGTTAATTATTCCATAAGTCCATGCTACAGGCTTTAATTTGCTTTGTTTTCAGTCTATTTGCTATTTAGAACAAAGTGTTGGCTGTACCAGAGACAACAAGGGATTGCTGCAGTGATCTCAGTGGGGTTTCTGTGTCCCCAGGATAGCTTTCTGACCTGCATGAAAAAGTTCCACTACTGTGTCCAGAACACAAGACAGAGGATGAAAGAATTTAATTAATTAGGAACAATAAGAGAGCTTTCATTAGAAGTCATGAGGCAAAAGCCGTCCCCAGCCCCAGGAGACAGATTTGACATGCTTTGGAGCAGACTGCTGTGAGTCAGCTGGCAGGAGAAACCCACACACACTGTGCAACCACATCCTGTGCCTGGGGTGCTGCCTCGTGTCCCGGCGCAGAGCAGCAGAACCTGACCCCATCCCATGCAGAGTCAAACCTCCTGTGCCTGCAGCCTGTCGAATGCACACTCCCTCTTCCCTGTGTGCACAGGAGCCCAAGCTCAGGTTGCTTTCCATATTACTGGTGTTCAGTGCAGCCTTATTAAACACTTGCAGGTTCGGGCCTAAGGCGTTTTAAATTTACTGCACAAAGCACATATTTTACATCAACAAAACCTTCACTTTAGGTTTTGAAATGCTGATGGGGCTAACATACTGATCATTTGCCTGCCAGGTTATTTTCTTACTTACCATATGCTGGCTGTGAAGTTTTTCCAGAAGGGTGTTGTCTGTGCCTTTGGGGAATCGACTCTCTTCATTCACCAAAGCCAGTAGACCTAGTTTCTACAGCCAAACAAGAAACAAGCTTTTACAGTCAGCAAAAGCTTTCACTACACAGCACCAAGCCAAGAACTGGAGATCTGAACAGACCATTGAGCAATAACCCTTGAGTTATACCCAGCAAAACTCAAACTGAAAGCAGAATTCTGGACAGTTAATGCATTCAGCAAGCACATCATAAGTGGAGATTGTTAATAAAAAAATCACATTAAGGTTTTACTTGAATGCTAATCCCTGTCTAAAACTATGACATCCTTCCTAAGCTTACTCTCAACAATAAGCAGAGATCTGCTTTCTTGAGACAGAACCATGGGTAGGACAGCTCATACTTTTGCCAGGTCACTATGGGAAGAGGATCTAAGCAACTATCTGCTTTTAAAACTAGGAAATGTCAGGGAAGATCTCAAGACACTCAGGAGTCCCCACTGATCCCTAGAAAGTGTCACAGGTAACTGCTTACCTTCTCAATAAGGTCCAGGCACTCTGCATTATCCATCCAGTCAATGGCTTCCCAGCTTATCCCTTCCCTGACAGACAAGAACAAACAGAACAAAGTTGTGAAATGCAAGATCCAATGTCCTGGGGTGTAGGAGAGCAGAAGTAACTGAGCCTGGCAGCTGTCCCAGGACTCAAGGTGATTTGCAGGAATTAGGCTTTGCTACGGCTTATGGCTGAGGAAGAAGAATAAGGGAAACAATGTACTGCTAACACAAGGAGATGGAAATAAGAGGCAGCCTTTCTTATCCACACCAGTGACATAGACTGATGCTTTTCTTATAGTAATTGAGCAAATTTCACGTGAATTTTAAGACTGTGCCCTTTCTGGAGTGACAAGCAGCAGCCCACAAAGTGGTGATGATGGACAGTTTGCTACACAGTTTCAAGAGTCAGATGCTGACCCACCAATCTGGAAAGCAGGCCTGAAGCACATCTGGCAGAAGACTGAACCACAGCTCACAGGTCCACCAGGAGAAGAGAGTGGAGAGAGTTTCTAGGGAGAATTTTGAAGAGGATGACACAGATAAGCTTTAGCCTGTCATGCAGGGAGCCTAGAGAGTGGCCCTGCATCTTTCAGAGTAGGAGCTGATGTAGGTACAGTAGTGCATTAATGTGCTTTGAAAATCACCAATGACATCCTGTAAATGCTGAATGTGTTCTTCCCCTTACCATCTTCTTATACTCCCATAGTACAGGATTATGTCTGTTTTCAGAATTCAGAGAAGCCTAGAATAAATCTTAAGAATACAAGGAAGACTAGAGGCTATGTGTGAAGCTACTTACTGACATTCTGATAACTCCTCCTTTCAGGTGGAGACTAACATTTTGAAGATAGTGGAACTGTTGCCTTCAAATGCTTCAGCCCAGGCTTCATACTTTAATGTTCAAAGCATCAAGATGAGATACATGAACCAACTTACTAAGCTTGAGGGAGCAGAGCTTATGCGGTGAAAGATGAGCTTTAAGTATATTGCCTTAGAATTATTTGACATGTAGTCATTCCTTCCAAAGTTCAGCCACAGAACTTAAATATCTATGCAACCATCAGGAAAAAATCATTTGTCATGATGGCACCATTTTTAATACAAGATTCCTGCAATGGTGGAACTGGCCTGAGAAGTGAGCACATAAATAGCCTTGCAATTTTGTAATCTTTAGAATTTAATGAATTGCCTATTCAACCGTCTCGCTTTACAAGGCTGCTCTCATTTGCCCTCACTGACCCTATTCAATTCCTTCATTCACAAACATAAAGGCTTCTGTTTCAGAGCAACAACTGAAGTATTTGACTAGCAGCCTTCTCTAGAAGCAGAAACACTCTAGAACATCACAGGTACTTCACAAAATACAATCCAATATGAAGCCCACAGAAGAGGAAAAAGCTCTGCAGAAGGTCCCAAGCTCAGCCTGATGTAAATCTTACTAAGGAAAAGAGTCCTTTTCACACTATAGGAATCTCTAGGACAGAAAGAGCTGTCAGGTATCTCTATCTTTAGGGAATTTCCTTTTTGCACACCAGGATTCCATCTGCATTGCACCACCACTGCCATAGATAAATCATTACCAAAGTCAGTAACACACCCAGCGACCATATAGTCTAATGGGTTAAAGCCCAGGAACTTTCCATTCAGCTGAGAGACAGAAGGAAATCTGGAGTTTCTGCACACTACAATGGAGAATGCTTTTTCCTGAAAACAAGTGACTTATTCTGGCAAAGCACATGGACAATGCTTAACAATACACATCCACGGCCAGGGTTGTACTAAGGCCCAGCTGTCTCTCCTGCTTCAGTGGTAGGGACTGAGCAGCACGGGAGGAATGATGTCCTTCCTTCTACTACCCATGAAAGCAGTGAGGCCCCACTCCCACTGTTTGTCACCTGTTGTACTCCAGCTGCTCCAAGGAGAAGATGTGTTTGTTGAAATATTCCTGGAGTTTCTCATTTGCATAGTTAATATTAAACTGCTCAAAACGATTCACCTGCAAGAAGAAACAATTATCAAATTTTACATTCTTGTTCCTTGAAATATTCCTGGAGTTTCTCATTTGCATAGTTAATGTTAAACTGCTCAAAACGATTCATCTGCAAGAAGAAACAATTATCAAATTTTACATTCTTGTTCCTGAGCTCTAAAAGAATCTATAGCAGCAAAAGGGAAGGTGCCAGGCTTGGAGTAAAGGCACAGAACATAGTGGTGTCAGGTGGATATGAGGAGGACAGTATGGAGAGATCCACTAGGAGAACAGCTTTTGTAGCCCATGCAAGGTTAATTCAGTAAATCTAATTCATAGTAAAGCATGCCAATTATGTTTCTCTTCTTGGAAGAAATAAATTCCCTAATTGTTAGGTCACAGGGCTTTATCTTCTATGAAATATCTGAGCAGTCACTCTATGACTGTTCAACATACATCTCACATCAGCTGTAGTTAGAAGCATCACATGCAGGATTCTCCACACAATGCAAAACAGATGTAAACAAACAATGTACATGTAGGGTTTGGATAGTTGGTTTGCATACAAATAAAAAATTCTGTATTGTCTATCACAGCAGATCTCCTTAGGGTCTGTATCACAAACCATACAGGCTTGAACATCAGCCTGTATGAATATGGCTGGCAGAAATGGGCAGCTAAATATGTCTTCCTGCTTTCAGGGGAAAGTGGCAGGGTAGAGATTCCAGAATTCCCTATGCTATCCTTACCACCAAAGTTTCTTCCAATATGCATCAACATCTCCAAAACCAACCCACCCCCCAAAAAACAAAATCCTGACCTGAAAGTTCTCGAAGCCAAAGATATCCAGGATGCCCACAGACTTAAAGTTTTCCTTGCCTTTGATCTTTGTATTAATCTTGCTAATGAGCCATGAAAAACACTGGGAATAGAGTGCCATAGAGAGGGAGTCCCTGGAGTCAGCTGCCTGTAAATACAGAGAGAAAAAATGAGACACAAAGAGAACAGAAGACATAAGGGCCACACGAATCTCTGTGGAACTTCAGGTTCCTCCACTCCTGTTCAGGTTTCTCAGCCCCTGTACTGGCTGTGTACAGTGCAGTATTTATTTTTAACAAGTTTTCAAATAGCCAGGCCACACACAGACAAGCCATAATCTTTGGGTAACTGCACTTGAGAGGGTGAAGGAAGTAACAAAATCAGTGACATTTTTTGGAACAAGTGCTGGGACAGGGAAGGTGGCAAAATACCTCACAGCTAAGCCCACAGGAGTAATTTGTATCACCTGAGCCAACATTTGCAGTGACAGGCAAGGTATCTCGGTTCAGTACCCCTAGCAGAGCTGTCAAATGGGTGTCTGCTCAGTTTTCAAAAAACTGGTAGGGCAGGATTTAATAGAATATTCTGTCATTAAGTTACCCTCAAAAATTCCGTTTCCAAAACATTCCTGCAAACAGCATTATCCTACTGGAATCCAATTAGGCTGGCCAACAGCCAGGACACATGCCCCAGAAGTTCATGGGTTGAAACTTTGCTGCAGTTGACCCAACATCCCATTCAGATACCATAACCAAGTGTCACACATGGAAAAAATAACTTAAATCTTAAATTAACTTAAATTGCAATCACTAACAGGCAGTAGATAACTGAGTGTATGTGAGCATGTGGATGAACATCCAAAATCAAACTTCTGGTATCTCAAGCAAAAGCCTACTACTGATAGCTGCACAAGGAATGGGCTGGTTGCATATTTTGATAACACTTGGACAAACAAAAGAGGCGCACCTTAAATCTTCCAATTAATAAAGAGACATGAGACAGAACCACAAATTGGGAGTCTGATGTCATGTGCTGTCCTTCTGCACATACACTATTTAGAATGGGAAACCAGAGTTTAGGGTTCTGGAAAGACGAGAAGGCCAAAAATAAGGATCCCTAACAAGAAGACATGATCTCAGAGGACAGAAAAAGGAGCCAGGAGAGAAGATGGCAAAGATCATGACTGGAAGAAAGATGCTGGAAGGGGGGAAAGATCCTGGAGATCAGAAATATGGGGATAAATGTCAGGGTGGGCCCAAGGACTTTGGCTGGTAGTACTGAGACTGATAACTGCAACTGCACAATATAAACCCAGACAAGCTTTTGCCCAACCCTCTTGGACAAGCTGCAAACTCCCAACTGAGAAAAGGAGTTGACATCTAGAGAGTTCCAGAGAATGTAATGCTGAGGGGCGAGCAAGCCAGTACATGAAATAATCAAGTAGGGTGAAAGCTGTAATCTTGTCATTTGGTAAATAAACTGCAGTAAATAGATTACAGGTTGTTTCCCCTGTCTTGCCTGTGACACCAGCAGGGCAATTCCTTCAGTAGGCCAGACCAGCAATGACAAATACACCCGAGCCTCCTTCAGTTTTACAACCCTAAATAACATGAACTCTTTGCTAATGGCACAGGTCAACTGTTTCTGATCCCTTCCAGTGTCTCACAAACTTCTGAGGCCCAGCCTGCCAGACCCTCCTTTTCACCCAACCACATTTCTCCTCCTTTCTCTTCCTTGGTACTATTTCCTCTTCAGCAGCTCAAAGCTGACACAGAATAACCTCCCTTCTCCACTAAAGAGAACATTTCAAAGCATGGGCACACACGCCTTTTCTGGCTATTTCTTCTTTCCATCAGATGATCTGCCTTATTGGTTGGGACTTAGAATGCCCTCAAGGCCATGCCTCTGTAGTGTATCTGGCTACACAGTAAGTTGGACACATTTTCCAGGAACAGGACCTCCCCATCCAGCTGTAAGCAAAGCCACTTTCCCCACAATATGGCTCAAATGAGATTCTCAAAGGCGCCTTTCATCCTGCCAGCTTTGCCTGCCTTTAGGCCAGTTCATCCTTCAGCCCACTGAAATGTCAAAGCTCAGATGGGTAACGAGCCCATTACATAATGAGAAATCCCCAGCAATGCTACCCCACCAGTGGGAATAGATGGGTGCAGCACTTAGGGCTTAGGCAGGAACAGCCTTTACAGGCCCAGTGTTGAGTGCAACAGGCTCACAGCTAAATGGCAGCATCCATTTGCTATCACAATTTTCTTGTAGCCTTGGTACTTCACTGGGCTCCAAGCAGTAAGTGTGGGGTCCAATACACACACATGGTCAGGAACAGCTATACCATCAGGGAAAGCTCTGTTCAGGGAGACTCTGTCAATCCTACAACTGCATGCCATTGCTGTGGACTGCATGAAGTGCCTCTGGTATTATCTGTTATCCAGCCTTACACACTGCTAGAGAAAGATGTGGCTTATTTAGAATTGACAGCTGAGAAAAAAACTGTGGTGTCTGATATTGAAAATATCTACCACAGACTACAGGCTGGAAAATATTTTTCACAAAATTTCACTGCAAAGAAAGGTCACAGACTATGCAGAAAAAGGAGACCGTTTCTTAAAGGCAAAGCTTTGTTTGTGATATATTAGCATGTGTGTCTACAGCAAGAAAATAAGCAACTACACTACCATAATGAGCACTGCTGAGACTTCAGCTTGAACACAGTGCCCAGTTAGGGGCACTCCACTTCTTAAAAGATGTGGGAAAACAGAGACAGAAGACAAAGAGATTTAGAAAATTACTTACAAGGAAGCACTGAAGGAACTGGATTGTTTAGCTTAGAAAAGAGAACACCACATGAAAAACTTCACAGAAGCCAAAGCTTGTAAGGTGGACAGCTGGGATGTCAAAGGTAATCTAAAATATGAGGAAAATCTTTTCAACTCCAGACTCCACTGCAGCTAAAGCAGGATACTTAAAGATGCTGTGAAATTCCTTCCATGGGAAATCTGAAGGAAAGTTAGACAGACATCCATCAGAGAGAGTCTAGTAACTCTGGCTTCTCTGCCAATGTAGGTGTTGGGTTGATAACCCTCTGCAGTCTGTGCCAGCACATGATTTCCATTACAGATGTTCATTTTGCTATAACATGGTGCCTTTTCCATCCTAGTAATAGTACTCCCTGTCTTCCAGTGTCTTGCATTTTATTAATGACAGAGGATTTTCTACAGTTATCTGTGCATGGCCTAAAACACCAAGAGTGCCCTCAAGTGATCAGCAGCACCACAAGAGCTGCATATCAGTTTATGTGGTCCTCCTTTGTGGTTGTATGGATCCAGAAAGAAGCTGCTGTGGGGTAACAGCCCAACATCTGCCAGATATTTTGTGGGAATTGTGTGCCAGCTTTTACTTTCCAGTAAACACAGCACAGCCTGGAAGTTCTGCAGGTTAAAGCACGCACACATGCAATTACCACAAAACATCTGATGCACCGGCTGCATGACACAAGTATGACCAGCTCCTGGTGAGTGAAGGTGACTTAAAACCAGTATTGTGCAGGTGAACTCCCCTGTAAAGTCTGAAAAGCAGAGTCAACACTGGGACCTGAGCTACCAATAAGGGCAAAATACCTGAGAAACAGGAGGCCCTAGGTTGGAATGGGTGACACAGAGGAAGACTCAGGACCTGGAAATGCAGAAGTGGCAGAAGTGGAAGCATACACTAGGACATTTACCTGCTCCACAGTGAGAGGGGAGCTGATCTCTTCCCCACGCAGAATCATGGACCTCTGTGTCAGCACTTCAGAGAGCTGAAAGGCGTCCAAGCCCAGGAGGTCACTGGCAACATTCAGAACTAAAAGGAAGACACACGTTTTTCTCCTGCATGGATCCCCATCACTCATAGGGATATTTTTACAGCGTGGTCAGGAAATCCCAGGGACTTCTACAAAACAGGTGACTAAACTCCAGCACAAAACACACTCCCTCTTACTTGATTCTCCTGGGCAGACCCAAAGCTGTAGGCTCACATTCCCAGTCTGAGGCTCATATGCCCATTATAGAGCACAGTCAGGTACTCATATAAGTCAGCCTTCCTGCTGACAACAGGAAGAGCAAAACCATGTGCAAGACTCAGCACCAGCAAAACACTGCATGAGAAGATATGTTTTGTAAAAGCACAATACTGCAGTCTGAGCATGGGATTGCTAAACTTGGATGTTAAGGAGACAACTTAAGACTTGAAACACTTGTAATACATTTTTATTGCTTCTGTCTGTTTTGGGACTTGCTTTGCAGACCATCTCAGATTAAATAACTGTAACAAAGTGCACACTAGCAACTGCTTCAAATGAAGATGGGGGAAAGGCTCTAACAGAGCACTTTTATCTCAAACTCCTTCCTGATCTATTTCTTCCATTTCTTTCAATTCAAAAGAGAAACTGTGAGGCTGTGGACTCAGTCTGAGAATATCGAGGAGCACGAATGGATCACAGGGCCACAGACCAACTAAATGCCACTGGTACCCAGGGGCAATGCATCCTGTGGCAATGCTTCTGTAGAGTTCAACTACAGGGAACCTGCTGGTGAAGGTACTACAGACCAGCATAACAGAGAGAGAAAGGAATAGGGAGAGGGCTTTATTGGGCACCTTATGGGGTTTTGCATGGTCTACCAAGTTGCTAAGGTCCTACTTACCTGCTTTTGTTGTAATCTGGGCCCCACCAGCTGTCATGAATTCAACATTTCCCAAATGAAGTGTGCCAGAAAGAAGTTTGAAGATGTCTCTGATTTCTTCAGTGCTGAAGTCCACCACCTTCATGGCAGTCTGTGCAAAACCAAACAGCTAATGTTAGTGGTATGTGCAGCCAGGTACAATGCAACCACCGGAGCCAGGTCCAGTGTGTGTAAGATGTAAAACTCAGAATTACAGTCACCATGAATACAAATGAAATGGGATGGCACAGCACCTCTCTGAGCTATACATTTGTCAATGATCTTTACTGTCTCCCATTCTCTCTTACATTTACTCTATTGCCACCTAAGGCAGGTGGGCATTGTCCCCATCCTCAGGTTGCACTTTGCTGCCACCACTGACAGTCTGTCACAAGAAAGAGAATGTTTGTGCCTGTGTGAGGAAATCCTACCCTGAACACTGGCAGCACAGGTTACAGATGTTACTGGATAGCTTCCACATTCTCACTTGTTTTCTTCCCCGAAGGATGGATCCATATAAGATACTTAATTTACTCTGATCCACATAACCCCTTTAATTCATTCTCAGTATAGTAGATTTATGCAGCAAGATTTAAAACCAGGCTTTCAGCATTAACTGTTAGATGGTTGGAAAGAGATTATCAGATAATGAGGAAGTATGGCACATTCCCTCTTAATGCCTGCATGTGAGCCAGGGTTTTTGGGGCATAAATTGACTTTGAGAGGTAGGGCCTAGTCTTCATGCATGCACCCTGTCAGTGGGGCACTCTGGGCTTCTAGTTCCCTTTTTTCCTCCAGCAGCTCTTCAGCTGAAGAATAAATGCCATATTGCCATTGAAACTTCTGCTGTACAGGTGCCTCCCTCCCTTAAATCACACCTAACCAGGAGGTACTGAAATCCTAAACTGACTCTACTCATCTTGCCTATCAGGTTTCACCGACATTATTAAAGCTTTCAGGCCAACAAGTGTTATCAAACAAAACATGAATTTGCACATTCATCCTGCTAATCCCTTAACCTCTGATAAACAGGTGTCTGTTAAATCTCTGTGATATTTCAGAACAGGTGATTTGCCCAGGTGATATAACTTCACTGGAATATTTCTGGAAAACAGTACCTTCAGACCAAACTCTTCCCTTTCCAATGGTCAGTCTGAGGTTCCCCAAATCAGAGAATCTAGGAGGCACCTAGATTCTGCTCCCTCAAATTTTCTATCATTCTAAATTATCACTCATATTGACTGTTTTCCAAATCCCCCCATTTCTGTACACTAAAGCAGCTTTTTGAGTCTTGTTTTAGCTGAGTTTTGGACTTGTTGAACACCAAATTTTAGCTTAAGGCAAATCAATTCTGCCTGTGAGATCTAGATCATGCAGCATGTTTAGTCCATGAAACTGTGCCCAAAAGTTCAGGAGGAGTTAGGACTGGACTCACCATGACCTTCCTGAACATCTCTACATCATTCAGGTTCTCATCAGTCACACAGCCAGACTGGTTCAAGTAGCGATAAGTCTCTGGCTCACACAGGGAGAGGCTCTCTGCAACAGAAGAAAAAGAGGCAGGGGACAGACAACAATTTATTTAGTAACCAGTCCTTTAGTTCATAGAAGAGGAGGGTGGGAGGGTGTGCTGTAACAAAGCTTGCAGATGGTATGCAAAGTAATTTAGAACAGTCAAATCCCAAGCTGCAGAGTCTCAGAGGAATATCTCAATACTGAATTGACTCAAGAAAAAAACTTTGAATTCTAGCTCCAAAAGTGTACAGAAAAATAGTCTTAACTGTATACATATGGTAATGACCTCTAAATTAGATATCATCACTTGACACAGAGTTCAGAGAGTCACAGTCAGATTTCTGAAGCCATTCAGCACTAAGCAGTAGTTAAAAACTGAGCATAGTTCACAAAACTAAATGTAAAACCAGAATTAGGTCTCTGTATATTTGCTGTACACTTAAACACTATCTGCAGATTTGATCCCCCATTTTGTAAAGAATGTAGGAGAACTAAAAGATCAATGGAGAAAGGAGACAAGGATGATCAAGAGCCAAAACCACATTACAGATGGGAGGTGAAGCCGCCTGGGACGCCAGCTTGGAGAAGTAGATGGGGAGGAATAGCAGAGATCTCCTGAAGACAGGAATCTGTTCTGTATGTTTTCCCTAAGCAATTGATAATAACCACGATCCCCACTATTTTTCTTTGCTTTAGACTGATCTCTGAATTGACCTAAGTAGCCATTCCTGCACATACCCCCTAAAACTGAAATCCTACTCCCTTCTACTCTGTCAGGCCCAAATATTCCATCTGATTATCCTAACACACAGAAACCAAAAGCATAAAGAAATTCCCCAGGCCCTCAAAACCAGAGTACAACTGTAACATGTTCCTGCCTGCCTATCTGACCTCTCCAGAAACACCATCAGTGCTCAGCAATGCCTGGGACAGACACACACAAAAGTTGTTAGGGGGATGCTGCACTACAGGGAGGATTTGTCCATAGGCTGCAGCTGCCACTGTCTCTGTGTGCACTTTTTCAGACCCACCTCTCTTCTCCAGATATAGAGCTATAAACCCTTTGTTCAGACACAAGACATGTTTTATGTAGTACTCTAGTACCTTCACTACATCACTGATCTTTGTAATTCTTCTCTCTACTATTACCTATACTGAAGATTTGTTCTAAAAATATATCAGTCCATCCTTTGAGCTCCTTGAACAGCTCCCACCAGCAACTGAATCAAGACTCTTTACCCTTCCTCTGCCTCTAGCCAGTTCCATCACCTCATGACTTTGCACATACTTTTTTCTTCAGCAGAGAATGCCTGAAGTCTTTTCTCATAAGGAATTTGTGTAATCCTCAGCCTCTTTCTCTTAACTCTCCTTTCTGTTTCCCACAAAATCACCATATGGCTGGCCAGATAGAAGCTACATATCAAGTACGTGAACTATCCATGCTCTAACTGACTTACACCTGCTTCACATGTTGGACTGGAAAGAGCACAAGAGACATATCCCAGAAAATGAAATTACCTTTCTCCTCCCCGCTCACACCAGCTAGCAGAGCATAAAAGATGTGGTAATTCCGCTCCCCAGGGTTCTGATGTACCACCCTGTTCTGAAACAAAGAATACAAGAGTAGCCAGCAGGAAAAGATCAGACTTGTGGTTGCAAAGACCAAGAGAGGACCAGAACACAGGTAAATCTCCAGGGCCAATGCACAAGAGGGGTTTCTTGCTATTTAATGATGGTTTTGTCTAAGTAAATTCTACATCAAGATCTTTGTGGCTGTGCAACTGAGCATACACATTAACAAACTGAACTTTGTCAGCTCTGGCCCTGCTCCTCAGTGAATTCCTGACTCCAAAGTAAACTACATCCAATCAGAGATGCCTGCTTTTGGAGTTGTACCCCATATGCTTTTCTGTGGAGCTACATTTCCAGGTACTTCTCTCTCCCTTTCTCCTTGGTAAACAGTTCTTTCTTGGAACCTCTCTGTAATGCACAGAGTTTATCAAAGATGGGAGAACAGGCTGTGATAGACACAGAACAAACATTGCTCCTCTGCCTCTTCCTCAGCTGGGACAGTTGCAGTAGTAACAGCTCAGGAGCTGATGTCTACATGCTGCAGTGCAGACAGCCTCATCCAGGAAGTGATCTGGCACTGCCACACCTTCTCTGAGGAGAGGGCTCACCCAGCACTCAGTGGAGGTGATACCTACCTTTTCCAGTAAATCTGAATAGCAGGTTAAGGAAAAACCATCCAAGTGACAGAAGCACAGATTTCTTGATGATAGGCAAAAAATCTTCTAGACACATTGGGATGAACCCTGCAACCAGCAACAAATCATGAAATAACTGACACTTTGGAAAGCCTCTACTGAGTGGTGCTAAACATCATCTTAGATCATCCTCTCTATTCACTGTCCAAGGAGGTATGATGTGCCAAAGAGATATTTAAAAGGGCAGGGCCAGGTAGAGCATAGATAACCTAACAAAATATGAGCCACATTAGGGACACCTAGAAAGATTAGAGGCCACTCTTATCTGAAAGCCTGAATTGCACACAGCAAGTCTTGCATCAGTTCTCATTGCTCTTGCAGGAGACCACTATCTTAAATCTCCTGACAGCACAAAGAGCAGAGGCCAAACAATCCAAGCCTGTCATTTACAACAGCAGTAAATTCATCTGGCTGCTCCTCCAGAGCCAATTGGTGTGGTTTGCAGTCAGCAGCAGCTTTGAACATACATCAGGAAATGTAGCCAGGGCAGCTTTACCTCCCTCATGGAGACAAAAGATGTGTCAAAGCCTTTGGGAGAGGAGTACCTGGCCATACTGGGAAGAAAGTCATCATGGCTCAACACAGTTTGACTATATCCAGTCTTCACTGTCCTTCTTGTCCCTGGAACAGGCTCCCCACAGAAGCGGTCACATCACCAAGCTCATCAGAGTACAAGGAGCATCTGGACAGTGTTCATAAGTCATATGATTTCATTTTAGGTAGTCTTGAGAGGAGCAGGGAGTTGGACTTAATGATCCTTTTGGGTCCTTCCCAACTTGAAATATTCTTTGATTCTATGACTAGGGTTCCAAGGTCCACTGAAGATGGCAGCCCAAAACATTCTCTTCTGCACCCAAATATTTTGCAGAATATATTTATTCTTACTTTGGTCTCATTTTTCTCAATCACAAATTCATGATGGTAGAGCTAAGATAAGTGAACAATTTTATGTGGAGCAAACAGAATGTAATCAACCTAGGGGATCCTCCAAGGCAGACAATTCCAGGGCTTTAAGTACCGAGTGTTGAGATTAATGAAGTGAAAAATCAAACTATGCCCCTACCTAATGCAGTACTGAGAGAAAAGGTTCCCAGAGTTAGGTGCTGCAGAGCCACAAAACAAACACTTATTCCCTGTTTAAGTTGCAAATTTGCCCACTGTTGTAAATTGACTTTGAAGAACTTTGATGAGGGATTTCCTGACCTACACTGAGCTCGTCCTGGTCTTTGCTCACTCAATCCAAATCCATTTCTGGTGCACTGCAGAAAAGGATACAATCAGTGACTCGGCCTCCCTGGATGTGCCCATGTTGAGAGAAGTGCAGCTGGATGAACTTGCCAAAGCGGCTGGAGTTGTTGTTATAAACTGTCTTGGCATTTCCAAAGGCCTCCAGAATGGGGCTGTAGAAACAAGGCAATGAAGATATGATTAGTGATGGGATACGATTAAAACGAGTCTTTTGACATTTGCATGCTGTGTTCTGCCCCAAGAGATTTATTTGCTACAGCACCAGCCTGGACAAGAAGGAAGAGCTCAAGGGAAAGGAAGGATGGCAAGAGCAATTTAACATGCTGCTAGATAAATTTGAAACCTTTGGGACTGCAGTTAATTAAATCAGTCTCCAGTCTGTATGGGCAGCTGTGCTCACACTGTCAAGGGCATTCCCCACCAGTGTGGCTTGAGGAAATGAAAGGTGGCAAGAGCCAGGCTGTGTCCTCAATACAGCACATCCCATGAATGCAAGTGTACTTTTTCAAGGATTTTCAGAAGCATCAGACATATATGACAAACACTCTGTAGCTTTAAACCACGTACTTCTATATTCATTCTACATTTTTTCATTCTGCCTTTGATAATCTATCTCTTAAAATTACAGGCAAACATCTTCAAACAAACAAACAGTAACAAAACAATTTGTTTGTTATTTAAATTTCATACTGGAACACACAAGCCCTTGTTACCTAAATCTTGCTTAGGCTGATATAAGCTACATGGTTTCCAAGTAGAGGGACTATAGACACACTATAGATTTGGAAATTACATTCTAAGAGAGTATCATCATCCACTTCAGGTCAAAAAAAATAGGGCAAAAAAATCTATCACCAAACATCAGACCAGCCATAAATTGAAGAATTTTGTCTGCTGTTCACCATGCTGTTCATCTTCAGATGCTGTTCATCTTCAGGAAAAAACAGTTAAAATGCTTGGTCCTTGCTTCTCAGAACAGTATAAGGGAAAAGCCTAAACCACTGAAACTGACACACAGAATCCAGGATTAAAATATTCATTTCTGCAATTAAGCCAATCCTAAAATAATCTGAAGGGCTGACAAGCAAGGAATCACAGAGGTGCTATAAGAACAGCCTGTATGTTTTCATGTCTAATTTTAAAACATACATAGTTTTAAACAAAAATTATTGCTGTTATTACCCTGAGAAATACTGGCTTTTAAACATCTCCACAGATCTATTGTGCAGTCCCACTGGAGACTGGGGCAGATATGGGATTATTCACAAATTAGTAAATACAGCATAAAAAATAACCACAACTAGAGATACCCTGAAGTTTGCAGATTTCAGACCCTGCAAGTGTTAGCTAAGGGAGGGCTGTGCTTAATGAAATAGTCAACAACCTTCAGGAAAATCCAGGCAGTATTTTCCTAACACCTCTTGAAACAATCACTTTCAAGTGACAAGGATAGAAATGAAAGTTCCTCTGTTAAAACACACTACAACCATTGAAATGCCAGTTAGAGAAATCTGGGTGCACAGATCAGGGAAGTTTCTTGCCCTGGAGAATTTGAACTCCAAGACCCACACCTCTGAAACAAGTATGCAGATAAGGACATTGCACAGAAATATCCACACCACTGCCATGAATCAACAAAATTAACAGGGACAGACAGGAAAAGGGACAACAGGGTTATATGACCACCACAGATGCAGTGAGAGTGCAGGAGCCAGCTGGCCAATCTTTATGGCTCTAAATCATGCTAAATTATATAAGAAAAGCACAAGGAAATATCTTTATAGTTCAGTTTGGCAATGGGCTCACACACACGAGTGCAAAGTCTTTCAGGCTTAGGAGGGGAAATAAGCAGGAGGGTGTCTGAGCAGTTGCAAGGCAGAGGGTGGGGTGAGCTGGAATGGCCAGGAATGAGGGCAGGGGCCCTGGGCTGAGCAAATGGCCTGTGCCTGCAGGACATCACAGTGTGGCACCTGAGGCAGAAGTGCACTGCAAGGGGGAGCAGCACATCCGGAAGGTGATGCTGGCTGCTCGCTGGGTGTGGGCAGGATGCACTCCAGCATTCAGAATAATGGGAACCAGTTTCAGCGGGGCAGCAGAAAGAGAAGTCTGGAGTTCAGAAATACTGCACCATATGCAGCTCAGGATTCTGATGAACAGTTGAAGACAAAAAGATTTGAAGACTTGTGGGGTGAATAGCAGGAAAGGTGGTTATGCTGTCAGCAGTGGCACCCAACATGGAGAAGGGAGCTTCAGAGTGAAGCAAGCAAGAAAAAAAGCTGAAAGTTAGCAGAATTTTTAATGAACTTATGGATATTTTCAAGAAAGGAGACAAAATCAACAGTGCCAAAGGAGTTTTGAGAGCCTGATTTGTGAGAAATACACCAAGTTGGAGAAACACACCAACACAGGCAAATCATAGAAAGCTGATGAACACTTTGTTTGCAATGCTGTATGAAACTGAGAAAGAATCCAGTGTTATTCCTTGGTATGTGCTGGGCTGCAAGCATGAAAATCCACCATAAGTGGACCTGAGGAGGGCCAATGTTAGAGCAAGTGCAGCTGAACTCCAAACACATGAGGCAGGGTCCATAGGAGAGGCAGCAGCAGCTTCTGGGTCTGGGCCAGGCCTTCGGCTTCTTGTCTTCAGAGAAAGGTGACAAATCAGATTCTATTGCATTCACACTGCAATAGTTCATGTAGCACTAGAGATGTACACAGAACAGGTTGTGATCTCTAACTTCACTCCAGCTCACAGCTGTGGCATCTTACAGACTCAGGGATCACCTACCCACCATCATAAGCTCTGATCACTGTCAAGTTATCACTTCACTGCTAATAGTGCTTGAGCCTTCTAAGCCGCTTTCCTTAAAGCAGATTTTGCAGATCTTAAGTCATGACTGTACTGCTCTTCAGAGCTTTGTCCAATTTGCCTCCATGCCTGTTAAGACCTGCACACCTGCAAAGGATAAATCATCCAACAATCCAACAACAGTCTCTGGAACACCAGGTCCAAGGGCAGCAGCCCTTCTGCTCAAGCCTGCTCTGCTTTATAAGGACCTAAAACCCACAGTGCGCTCACAGCTGCCTCCTCTGGAAGTTTCTGCAAATATCACAGACTCCATCTGGGACTAATCTGCAGGCTCAGCCTTGACAGTACCAAACTGCAGGACCAGCCAGCAAGGTCCTTCAGCCACAGGCAAGACAGTCAGGAAATTTTAATGTAATTTGTTTAATATAATTCGGGTACTAAGGAAAACAAGGACACAAACAACAAAACAGATGTATCTTTCCTGCCTCTTCCCCAGGCTTACCTGATGTCAAACATCTACTGTCCTCCATTTCTTAGCCTCAGCTTTCTTTTATAACTCAGGTTACACTCACTCCCTCAAAATTTCCCCCAGCATTGCAGCACAGGAGCCTGGGGTCACACTCAGGACTTCTTCTCTCTGTCATTCTTTGCTTCCTTATTTTCTCTGCTGCTCTCTGCCTCTTACTAGTTTTCCTCAGCCACACTTTTCTTCTTCAGGTTTTGCAGATACTTTTTCCTTTCATGTCTCTGTTCCAGTAGGTCACCTGTGGGCTATGGTCCCTCAGGGGTGTCAGGACCTCTTCTGGCATTAAGTATTTTCCCTGAAATGTGTCTCCATTCCCTCACTGCTGCCAGCTTCTGTCTCAAAAATATTTGATTCAGGCACTTCTCTGCCTGCCTGATGCCTCGTCAGGGTTTAGGTGGGTGGTGGTTGTTCCCTGGTGCCAGCTCCCATGGATGGTTCTCCATGAAATCACTTGCCAGGACAGCAGGAGAGCTGCCAGGTTGCCCGTGGGACTCCTGAGGGCAAGACAAACCAGCAGCCTGGAACACAGGGAGGCTGGGGGAAAGCAGGGGCTCATGGAGGAAACCAGGACTATGACAGAGACTCACTGTGAGGACAGCTACAGTTGAGAGCTAGAGCATTAATTCTCCAGCTTAGGAGACACATCCCACATTACTGTTGGAAAGAAGCCTGATTCATCCATGGACAGCTGGGAGAGCAGCCAGGGTGAGACATCCCAGCAAGACAGCAACCTTCGTGTTTCCCTGATGTGATATCATTCAGCTCTGTCATCCTCTCTACCAGGTCTGGCTCCATCCCTGCCAGAAGGCAGAGCCCCCCAAAGGCAGGGCCCCCCAAAAGCAGGCTGACCCAGCACTCTGGGTGCCCATGGGGGTGACTGTACCTGCTTTCCAGGATGGCTTCTTCCACATGAGTGCTCTTCTCAGACACAGGGGCCCCAAGGGAGGTCTGGCTCATGGCTGACAGGAATTTCAGGAGCAACTTGGTGCTCTCAGTCTTTCCAGCTCCACTTTCTCCACTGTTAAGAAAAAACACACATTTCATTCACAAATCCAGGACAGACAGAGCTGATGACCATCCTACCCGCGGCACAGAAGTGATCTCTAGGAACAAACATGTGACATCTCCGCTGTGACAAGCAGGGATCAGGCAAAGGCAGGGAGGGTGGTGTGGGTACTCAGGCAGATGTCAATGCAAATGGAACGGCAGGAGCCAGGCGTGTCATGCAGCCGTGGAGTAGCTGGTTGTCCATCTCTAACCTGATGAGAACACACTGGCTGTCATGACGCTTCCACAAGCAGCAGTAGCACTCGTTAGCGGTGGCGAAGATGTGGGGAGGCAGCTCACCCAGGCGGTGCTGTCTGTACAGCTCCATGGCATCCACACCGTACAGACCAGGGATGGCTCTGTAGGGATTTACTGATGCCAGGATGGAGCCAATGTTTGTCTACGGGGAAAAAACAAAACACAGAAAGAAAATGAAGCAAGCTCCTGGGGAAAAAAAAAAATCACAACAAAGCCAGACCCTGAAATAAGTCATGGCGAAGGAGAAAGCCTAAATAAGGACACTGAGCTTCAGCAGAGAGCTGCACAGTTTGGCAAAGATGTCAAACCCCAGAGAAGGAGCTGTACAGCTGGGTATGGATGGGGCAATCTGAATTTTGCTGCTTTATAATATAACATTCTTATCCTATTATCCTTGTTAAATTAAGCTTACACAACTAAAAAACATGAAGCCATCTTCATACCCAGCTACTTTGCACTGTGCTTGAAGCTGAGCAGCAGAGCCAGGACTGAAAGAGTGTCAGGAGATACCTTCAATGCCACAGTCCTAAGCAAAGGGGGCTTGGCAGGGTTCAAGAACCTCCTGAACAGAGTCGGAGCACAAACACACACACACTACACACATGTGCAAAGAACCACTAAAGCACATAATTTTTCTTCTGCTGAAAAAATGCTGTTTGGTGCAGCTTAAATAATTTGGCAAACCAAATCAAAATTGACAGCTGAGGATAAAGCTCCAGAATTCAAGTCAAAACATTTCTGTATTTTTTAAACCTTTTATTTTGAAAATATTTATTTTGAAAATCTCACAGTCCAAAAAGGAGGTAGCAAGACTTAAAATAAAATACCCAGACAACAACATTGAATTTCAAATGTATTATTTTGTGTAGTGAGAAGGAAATTAATTTTGCTTTTTGGGGCATGACTTTTTCGGTTCAGCCAACCAGCTCAAATCCAGTTATTCTCAGAGCTGCAGTTCAGAGCAATGGTGCCACCTCTCTCCTAATGATGGCTTTGTAATATGGTCAACATCCATGCTGCTGGTGTGGTGGCCTCCCTCACAGGGACATCTTGGACTGCCCTACTCAAGGAACACCCATTCTCAGCAGACATGACCAAACAAACACTTAGATTGCTGCAGGAGGTGCCAAACTCTGTGGTCAGGGACAACATCTAGCATTAGCTCCAAACCATGAACTAACTACAAGTCACCCATCAGATATAAAAGCACTTGAATGTATCTACTGGAGAAGCTGTAAATTAAACAAGTGGTCACAAGGAAGACTCATCAGGCAAAACGAAATCTGAGCCTATAGCAATGCCAAGCTCTGAAGCCAGAAGCCAGACTGATAAGATGCTGTAGTCACCAAAATATTTAAAACTCATTTATTAAAGCAGCACTCAGAGATCACTGTGGGAGGGAAAATCACCTAGGACAAATTGCATTATCAGTATAAACACACTATCATGGATCAAGTCCTGAGGACCTTCTAACAGGGACCTTTGTGGGCAGAAATATAATTAATTGGTAATGAAAGCAATAAGAAGCAGATGATCTTTGGCCAGAGAGGTGGAGAGAAAGAGAGAGAGAGAGAGAAGAAAGCATTGAGTGTTAAAACATGAATTGGGGAAAAGCATTGTACAGGCAGCAAAGGAACAGGCATTGTCCAGAGACTACAAGACATTTCTATGTCCTTCACAGCATCTCTTCTCAGATGTTTCAGTTTGCATTTTCAATTGTAATTTCACTAAGAACAGAGCTCCTTTCCAGAACTTCTTCCACTACAGCCATCTCTTTCAAAGGTGTTCCTAGAAAACTTTTCCACCACCCACCTGCAGTCTCCTCATCACATGCATTCCCTTATAGACAATTTCTATCCATAATTTTTAATGGCAGTAAAACCATGTACATAGCAGCTACTCTATCAGCAAAGTAATTGCCACCAAAGAACTCTCCAGAGCAGGACAAGCCACATGTGGCAAGTCTACTTCTCAGGACAAGAGATCCTACTTGGATAGTTAGGCATGGCTTTGCTAAGGACAGCACAAAATGTGGCAGTACAGCCCCTGGCTCATTTCTGCATCATTCTCATTATGTTTGGTCTACTTTTATTAAGGAATACAGGAATTGTAAGAATGAAGAGGGAAAATGCAGGTTGTTGCTGTGCTCATATAATTTCCTTCAACGGTTGGGTAGAGCTTGAATAGTATTTATCTGGAAAACAAAAGGTACTGTTGAACTTGTCAGTATTACTGTAGTAAATTAATTATGGGTGCCAGAGCAGTCTAGATATACTGCTACCTACCCTCCCTGATCAGAAAGAATCCCCTTTAGGAGCTCATGGTGGGGTTAATAATCCTACACTGAGGGGTTCTTCCCAGTGCTGAGCGTGTTACAGAGGTCAGGCCCCTTCATACATCTCCAAAAATTTCAGACCTGAGATGCACATCTGAGATTCATGCATGATGCAAAGGCAAAAAATGAGGTGTAAAGGTGCTAAACTTTAACACCTTTATGCAGAGATGGAGAAGGCACAGAACTAATGCTGAATAAGAGAAGGAATGACATATCAGAGCTAGCTGAAAGGCTTAAGGAGGTACAGCTGCTATGACACTGCTGGTGTTGTGGCATTTCTGGTGCAAGGCACAGACTGAAAAGGAAGAGAATCCTGCATTGCATTTTAAGGTGTGAGGAAGAAGAAACAGGAGGAATATGCCCAAATGGGGTCAAAAGCTACACAAACACATAGCATGTGTCAAACACAGGACAAGAAGAGCAGCAAGGATATGGACCATCAAAATAATATCTGCACGTGGCTACTGTCATAGGGTCACAAGGCTGTGTTGACAGACAGGCAAACAAGTCTACAGAAAAAAAAAAAAAAAAAGAAAAGAAAAAGAATTTACAGTCTCCTCTGCATCCAGCACAGGAGATGGTTCAGAAACAGGGTCACTTTACTGATAATTTACTGGAATACAGGTGCATATGGTTTGGTTGCCTTGATAACGGTTGCTATGCAACACAGACAGAGCTTTTCATTTTTTCTGTCATATTCTGAAAACTCTGTGTGCACATAGCATGGACAAGCAGGGTAAGACAGACTTTGCAATCTATCTTCCTTGCTCTCTCCAAGTCTTAGCAGAGCACTGCCATCCCAGCAGTTCAGGAATGTCTTGTCCCAGGTGTGCTTTTTCTCACAAGTCCCTTTCCTAACACTTGTCTCCTTCCTGAGAGGGAAATCAGGAGATGCTGTGAGCATTCATTCATCTGTGCAAGGAGAGCAGAGCAATCAAAAAAAAAAACAAAAAACCAAAAGGCACAACTGCATGTAAAAGCAGAAGAGTTGGGCAACAGGTTTGCATTCCTAGTTTTGTTAGGCAGTATCACATGTCTGGCTCAGGAGGGATACTTAGCAACCCCCTGTGTACATTGCATCTTCCAGTCTGCTTGGCCCTAAAAACCATGGAACAGCCATAATGGGGAACCTGGGGAATGTGAATGACAGCTCATCAAACATGGATGCTCACAGAGGATACAGAGCTGTGCAATTACCACAAAGCTCAGAGGTGAACATTCATGTTTTGGAAGTTCCTCCATAGAGGCAAAGAGGCCCCTTTGATAAGGGTAGGATCTCACAGGGATGATGGAGCTGGCAAGGCAGGAAATCCCCTCCAGTTCCTATCCTCAAGAGACAAGGATAACATCAGTACTTCACATGCAAAGTAGCAGCCCTGAAGCTAAACAAAAACCATTAAGGCAAAAGGGAAGAGCACTTACATAGATGTTACCCTGCTGGTAGCGCTGGTGAAGGTTAAGCAGGATGGCAGCTTCATGCAGATCTCCCAGCATGGACATGTCTTCCACCCCATCAATGCTGGTCTGGTGCATGGGTAAGACCTTTTCTCTGGACAGGGTGGCTTTGGGGTACTGGAACACCTGGGAGAATGGGGAAAAGGACAAATAGTCTAATGACACCTGGCACATGGTCTGATTTCCTACCAGAAATGTACACCTTTGTATTTTGGCACTGGAAAAGGAAATTAATAAAACAGAGATCTGCTCCCTACTTTTACAGTAACCCTTCCATTCCTGTTCCTACATATTTGAGACCTCTGGCCAGAAACTATACAGCACACTCCCTTCTTTTGCTACACAGTCAATCTCTCACTTTCGCCACTGATGGGGACAAATCAACACAAGGTTACTTAATTTCCCCTTAACAGAAGCAGGGCACCAGCCTCCAGCTGCTAGGCTAGACAGGTATTACACACTGCACTCATGACTGTGAATAATGATGGCAGCTGCTCCCAAGAGACCAGGAACAGTCTTTCACAAAAAACAAAGGTGAGATCATGTCTTCGACCGTGGGGAAGGAGAGGAAAAGCTAATTCACATTGCAAGTTTGGCCCTGCACTCTCCATAGCAGCAGCCAGAGAGCATCTGGAAGAGTTTGTCATCTCAAGAGCAAAGGAAAGCAAAGCACATGAGAAGCCAAATAAAGTAGTGACATTCTCTCTGTGTGATGACACATATGTGTATGATACAGCTTTCAAAATATTTGTACAGTGACACCTATTAACTTCTATCACTGCTCTAGGAAGTGCTCATCTCTCTGTGCAGTTGCACTCATCTTGTTTCAATTGCAGCATCCTTCTTCCTCTAGAGCTTTCTCCTCCTCAATAACCCACTCTTCAGTTATCAGGTCATCTCCTTCACTCCCCTGAGATTATGTGACTGTTCCCCTCCACCACATGCACATCCCAGCCCTCCTTTCCTCCTCCTCAAGCACGATGCTGGCATTTCACGCAAGTTATTTCAGTTGCTTCCCACTCTTGGATTCAGCCATGTGCCATCTCCCACCCAGCATCCAAAGCTGTGCTAGATGGTAAGACCCAAAGAGAGACAGATGGGAGACTTCATATAGGCATCCTGGAGAAGGAAACCGGTCCACAGTAACCCCACCAAAGAATCTTGTGCTTTTCCTCCTCTCCTGGGGCTCTGGTCTCTACCTCATTTCCACCCCCCCTGCTTGTCAGCCTTCCTGAGTGCCAGGGAGAAACTGATGGGCTCCATAGAGAACCAGCTCTAATCTGTAGTGTTACCCTAAGTAGTTTCTCCTGCCCACCTCCGTGGTTGCTCAGGCTGCTGTCTGTGCTGGGGAGAGGCCGTCCCTGCAGCTGCAGGCTGCAGACAGAATGAGGTCACCCAGCCCCCTGCAGTGAGCCCCCCCTGCCAGTCCCTGCAGGGCGCTCACACTGCAGCACACTGCAGGTGCTCACCCCCAGGCTCAGTGCAGGGCAGCAGTAACCCAGCACAGCATCCCCTACAAACCACCACGATGTACAGCCACAAGAGCTGTTCTGGGAGGGAGCTGGGGAGGAGAAGCTGGCTCAGTCCTTCAGGTGTGTTTGCCCCATTTCTCACCAGTCACACCTGTGTGGCAAGAACTACTCGGCCTCTTCCACTGGCAGGCTCCTTCACAGCCCACTTCTTTCACCAGCCAGGAATTTTGTGTATTTTTTTCAAAAATTGCAAAAATTCAATTTCAAATTTTTTAAAAGAAAATTCAAAAATTTCAAAATTTTTTCAAAAAATTTTGTGGTTTTTTTTATTTTTTTCAAAAATACACAGTTTGCGTTCATGATCAGTGTAAAACAAAGCCCAGTCCTTCAAAAATGCTCTCTCCAGGCCTCTCCACACCAGTTCTGCTGCTGGGTGTCAGAGAGGTCTGACTGTCAGCAGAAGGACCCTCACTCTGCAAGCATGACCCTAAAAAAGAAAAACTTTTTTTTTCTTCTTCAGAGCAGAGACCTCAGGCACTTTCACCAGAAAACTGAGGGAGCAGAAAGGGAGAATGGCACAAGTAAATTCAGGAGAGAGTACAAGCTGCAGATGTACAACATCTGGACTCTCAGGAACAAAATCAGTACAGCACTTTCAAACTAGGAGGCAGCAAATGACCCTGGCTCTCTCTTGTCCGCTGACTTACACAAAATTTGGAATAGGACAAGTGAAAAACAGCATGACGTGATCTTCCCTTATATCTGCCTGGTACTTACTCATCTACTACTGCTCTGTCAGCACTTGCAGCCATTTGGGCCAGAAGAGAAACATTAAGAAAACATTAAGACAAAAAGCTGAGTGGACAAGTGTCCTAAAAGATATCAGGAGCTGGCAGTACCTGTGCCCAGAGGCTGCCATGCACGAAAAGTGATGGGTCAGAGCTCATTTCCTGGTTCCTGATGACAACATGGCAGGAAATGGAACCCTGAAGAGGAACAGGGGTCCTAAATACACAAGTAAATTATTAGTAGGGCTTAGAAACTCACATTATACCTGTCTTGAGCCACTTGATTGGGGCCTCCAGCACAACTGAGGTTTGGGAGGCGATGGCTCTGTGCCTCTGGAAGACACTTGTGACATGTGGGAGAGTTTTCAGGTCATCCCTGGCACTGAAAGAAAGCTGACTTTTCATTTGTTCTCTGCCCTCCAGGGGCAGAGTCTCTGTATCACCAAAAGGCTGCAAGGATCATCCATGCTCCTGGACACAGACACATGTCCTAAGACTGTCAAAGTGAGTTTCTTCAAGGAGCTCAGAGGTTTGAGACACAAACAGGATGATGCTCCATCCTCAGAGTCCCCATAAGGAAGCTTTTGTTATCCCACTGCTCACCCCTGGATGCTTCCAGCAATCTGCAGGAGAGCAATTTCAAGGATCCTCCTCCATCATCCTGTTCCAGGAAGGGTATGCCAGGCTGGTGTTTAGCACTACTGAGATGAATATGACAGCTGATTTTTCCTGAAGCAAGTCAGAACTCAGGCAAACTGATCTCTCAGAAAAGTTGCCCCCAGAATATCTCTTTTTTAACAAGCTAATATATAAACCACAAAGTTATAGGTGTTAATAAGCAGATCTTTATTTTTGGGAAGGAAAATAATCAGCTTTAAGTCTAACAGGCACCTCACAGCCAAAGATTTCTACTTTCTTACCAGTGATAAACTCAATTTGCCTCAAATTTAGCCCAAAATGAGGGTAAAATGACCCTGACTCTCTCCAAGGCCCTGCAATGGTCAGGAATAAAGCAAAATCTGGGCAGCAAACAAGCCAAGATGAGGGTAAAATGACCCTGACTCTCTCCAAGGCCCTGCAATGGTCAGGAATAAAGCAAAATCTGGGCAGCAAACAAGCCAAGATGAGGCTTGCCAGTGCTGCTCACCAGGCTCAGCAAGGGAGAAATTATTCCTTTTCAAACTCAATTCCATCCATTGTGCCATGCTGAACACATAAGCAAAGCTCCCACCTGGCATCCAAGTTATATTTATCCATAAAGCATTTGGCTGTTTTGTCTGGATCGTGCTTTCCAATCTTGTGTTTCACAAGCAAAGCTCCTCCTTTCCTCCCAGGAAGTCACATTTCTGATGCATTTACTGCCTGAGGTGTTTTTAAGGAAGTGAAAACAAATGACAAAAGCTTTGAAGCATGACTAGACTTCTTACCTCAGAGCTGCAAGAGCTGCAGGGATGCTGGGCCAGAGCAAACACGAGGACAGCTAGATTTGGGGGTGCTAAAAATCAGAGGGGTCAACTGCCCCACCCAACCCAAAGTGAAGACATTTATCAGAGTCCTTATCCGGGGTAGGAGTGCCAGTCTCTCCTAGAGGTGTGAAGCAATGAATGTGGCAGGTGAGGGAAGCACACAGGACAGCTCTTGTGGGTGGCACCGAACAAAGAAAGCCTTTTAATGATCACCATGAGCTTTTACTGCACGAGCCATAAAGCACATGCTCCTCCAGCCTAGTGGTTTCTTGTTTCATGGAAGAAAAAAACCCAAACCCAGCTTTTTTCTTCCACACCTGTAAGCCACCAAGCATTATCCTGATCATATTTTCCAGCATACAGGGCACAGGCTGGAGGAGGACAGACAGCTCTAAAGTGGGATTTCTGGTGTTCTTTTAGAGGTGGCAGGTGGGTTTGAAAGACTTTACAAGGCCACAGCAGCAGGTCAGAAGAGATAGAACTGGGAAAGTCACAGAAGTACCGTCACCAGTTTTTGTCCCTCTGGAGGCTGCTGCATTACCTGTGATCCCTTAAAATGTGTTAGTGATATCCAGCACTCCTAAAACAAGTCAACTCCTCAAGAAGGGGTCTAAAAGACCACAGTAACCAGATTCAAAAATCTGTGTTTGCTAGGGGAATTTCCATCTCTGAGAAACAAATCAGGCTCTTTATAAAAGAATGATGACTTCAAATCTTTCAAGGCAAGACTGAAAAACTAGTCTTACCACTGACTCCACAAACCAGGGCTCTAAATCCCCTTTCCCCCTGTGCCCTCCTTTGTTTGCCAGGTAAGAGGCTGAAGAAAACCTATCCATTTTTCTGTAACAAAGCAGCCACCTGCAGGGCCCATTCACCAGAACAGCTGAGCAGGTCTAATTGCTCACTGCTGGAGGGCACAGTCCTGCCCATTTCCCCATCCTCCTCCCAGCCCAGGCACCAGTCTGACTCACCCAGAACCTCCCTGAAGGCTGTGGATAGTTTTCCCAGGGTTAGCCAAGCGAGCTGACTCACTGAGGACTTGGGTGATCCCCAGAGGTCCCTTCCTACCAATATTATTCCATGAGTACTGCACCAGGGGACCACAAGGAGCACAGAGCTGGAAATCAGGCAGAAAAGGAGCTTGTTCTCATCCCTGTTGGAGAGCTCTGCTCTCAGGGGAGCTTGGCTGCCTTGCTGAGCTGTCCTGTGCATCTCTGCAGCCTTTACACACTGACTGGCACAGGGAGCCCACTGCCACGTGCCCCTGGCCAAAGGGCTGACAGCAAAAGCTGCTGAAGCAGCTGGTGGTGAGCACAAGCACCCCTAGAGTCGCACAGCTTGGCAGGAAGGGCTGCTTGGTTATTGGAGCTGCCTCCTTCCAGGAGCATTTAGCCAATATAATGATTTTGTTAGGCAGCTGTTAATGCAGCTCCTTCAAAGATGGCACAAGGGAAACCAAGAAAAGTGAGGTAGGCAGAGAAATGAAGAGAACAAGAAGAACAATCTTCTCCTTTTAACATTTGTTAGATATTTGGTGTAACAGAGCCAGGTCACTTTTCAGAGATAATTGCAGCATTTCCATTGATAAATTTCAACATGATGGTCATGCAAAATGAAGAAGTCCATCTTACAGCTTGGCAGAGGGTACAAATTCATGCAAACTTCACTTACCATGCCATAATCTGAGGTGAAGAGAACATTTCCATTGGCACACAAGCCAACAGTGCATGGCTGCAGCTGGTCCTGCTCCTGCAGCCATACCCTGGCACCCTGCAAAAACCAGAAGACATCCCATTAGAAAGAATTGGAGCCTGTGAGATCTGCACCCCAGGAAAGCTGGGGGAAGCTGCAGTATTCAGAGGCTACTTCCAAGCTACAGCTGCTTAAAATATTTAAGTAAGTTCTACTGACATTTTCAGAGAAATTGGGTTTGTTTTTTCCTTATGTAACAGTAGCGGAAGAAAAAGCAGTTTTAATGAGCTTCATGCGGAAACTAAAGTAAGGAAACACCAATTTTTATAGAAAGTGTCATGGAAAGATACCAACACATAGAATAGTTGGTTTGACTGTCTAAATATTTTAAAACTTGGAATAGCCGGTCATTAAAAGCCATGCTATAATAATAATAGAAAATATAAATAAAGCATGTTTACAATGTAAACAATACACCCACGCATCATTGTAAGTCAAAATGCTTCCAGAAATCACCAGCTAAGAGGATTTCACAGAGCTTTGTTTGCAAACTCTGGCAAGAGTTTCCTTTGGTAACTGACATGACCTGAGTGTTTCTCTGATGTATATACACACAGATGTATACACGATGGTCCTTACGCCTGATGTATGTACGCACTGGTGTTTATATCTGGGTTTTTTATATGATGTTGCACATACACTACAACATCTTAAACTTCTCCATGTCTCTCAAGACAAGTCTGAGCACAAACCCAGATTTCTGGTAACACACATGCAGGGATCTGCAGGACAGGTAGATCTCATAGCTGGCCTACCAAAATATTAAGGAAAACAAGTTTGCTGGATTGGCCTCTTCTGCCTGTGGGACCTGGTACAAGGGAAAGAACAGGAGCACGAAGGCAGATCAGGGCTAGGCATGAAGTCACACCACATTTCAGTTATTGCAAACTAATCACTTCCATGTCTTCCCATAGAAATCACATAAACTCTGCTTAGATAAATACTGAGAAAAATCCAAAGTGCTCAACTGTTGAGTAACATTAGGGCCATGCTGCTTTTCATTGATTCATATACTGACTTTCTTCCTATTTTTTTTAATGCCCCTAAATTATTGATTGTGAGCTTTAAGCCCTTCCTACCCTCTTAATCCCATCAGCACCATTAGCTCTTTGCTTGTAGGCTTAATATGTTTGAAGAAATTGAATAGTGTTTCTATATTACATTATCCAAAATGTGAAACACTAATTCTATTTTTAATGATTTGTTTTTAGTTTAGGTGGGTTTTTTTAAACTACTTAAGTCACTCTAAACACTTTAGTACCCCGGACTTTCCTTGCTGTAGGAGATACATCTATAGGCCAATCTCCAGTCCTCCCAACAAAAGATCTGGGTTTAATGACGTTAAAAAGGTGTACATAATTCTAGCTTTACTGCTGTGCTCTGGTCTAGAGTTTCAAGCAGATTAATCTCCCCTCACCAAGTGAATGAAAAGCACCATTGCATCTGATCAGCACCTAAACCCATGGATAGTCTGCAGAGATCAACCTCATGGCCAGTGAACAATAGCAATAGAAAAAAATGGAATCTTACATTACAGATTTGAGATCCCAGAGTGCTGGTGTGGACAGTACATCACACACAGATTTTGAGGAACTATACAGAGGATTTGTTACATCCCCTTAAGTTTTCTGAAACTCTGGATGCTTTAAATAAAGTGTCCTGAGGCATCTGGGCAAGACATTGCTATTGAGAAATCATCAATTTCCCAAATCACATTCTGACTGGTGTGCATAAACATATGCACATCAACATGCGTTTGAAAATTTTTTGCTACTTTCACCGGACTCCTATTACCACCATGGTAGAAAGCAAAGAGTCAGAAAACAGGAAGGATGTGTCTCCAAACAGAGGGATGAAAGAAAGCCTTTTATAAGACACTTAGTGTAAACATCCCCAACAGTGCACTTCAATGCCTTCAGACACCAGTAAGCCAGGATGGCAGGGATGAGAGCCTGAGGCAAGTGCAGTTTAATCAGAAGACAAGTCTGCACCCCGCCATGCACACTGTGCCCCAGTGCCACAGCACACACACCCTGTGTATGGCAGTGTGCCACCATCATGGCACCCTAAACACTCTGCCCCTGGAGACCAGGGGCATCCAGGTTACACAGACTTCCTGCTCCCTGAGCTCAGAAATTAACTTGGAGCTACAGGCAGTTGATAATCTGACACAGAAGAGACAATCCATGGGCGTGAACACTGTTATTTAATAGCTACCACTCAGAAGGGAAAGGGGGAGATAGGCAATGGGTCACTCAGCTATCTTCAACACATAGAAATTATCTAAAAGTCCAACTGATTTAGACCCCTTTCCCAGCAGAAGTCCATGTGCAAAAGTATTAACAAATACTCCTCCAAGGAGACACAGCTCTTTTGTACAACACCACACAAGCTTATGGCAGGTCCTTCTGTGAGCTGCTAAGGAATAGAAAGCAACATGCTGAAACTCCCAGGCCCTGTGATATTCCAGCTGCCCAGAATGACTTACTTCAGTTTACTCTCATGTTGTAGCTATTTGTACAACAGCAATTGCCTCTGCACAGCAGAGTAACTGCACCCAGTTATGCTGTTTCAAAAAGGAATATTCTGCTGAGACAGCCAGAAAAGGAACCACAGAGCAAATAATTATTTTAACTTCTGCCCAGCATAGCCATAGCCCCATTTCCTGAAAGGCAGAGTTTGTATTAGTGCATCTCCTCCCACCAGGCCTTTTCTCTAAACATGAAATTCCCCAAGGAGCCTTGACTAAATACGGGAGCAGATGGTGGCACCAAAGAGACTGCCCCACTTTACTCCCCTGTCCCCCAATGCCAAACATTTCATTGATCCATTGAAAAGATTAAATTGAGCAGAAAACTTCCAAAAACTGCCAGGCAGCAAGGCTGAACTTCCATAGGAGAAGCAAGGTCAGTAGCACTGAGCAGTGCCCAGCAGTGATGTGCCAGCTCGGGGGAGCCCCAGCTCCCACAAGCACCATGATGGGAAACCCTGCTCGTCCAGGACAAGAGTAAAAACCCTTCAACTTCCATTCTAGGATACAGGAGATCCACCCTCACCCACAGACAAAACAGTTTAACAAAATGAAGCAACAAGCAATCACCAATTTGAGAACACCTTAAGACAGAGGAGGAACAGCAGTGACAATTTTGTGTAATCACTTTCCATCAAATAAAGCTGGCTGAATACTGATCATGCAGTTAACTCAAGCCCCTTATATAATGAGCTCATCCCCACCCAATTATTCTTTTACTAGGAGTTTATTAGGTTGGTCTACTGCTTTGGTTTTAAAGGGAACAAGAGCAGGAACAGAAAGGAAGAATAAAACAGTAATGTACCAGCTCCTATATCAAGGGCAGGTCACTCAGATGTTAAACAAACTCTGAGACCAACATCCTCATTCCTATGGCCTCAGTAACAATCTATCCATGAACTTGCCTTGCCACAAAGTGCACAGCAAAGCACAATCCTGAAAAGTGATCTTGTACCACAAGGTTGTAATTCAGAAAATAAAGTTGCTTGCATACAGAGAGCAGTGTTTCATCAGTACTGGCCCATGGTCACACCATCATGCCGTCCACTGTGGACAGTAAACTCTAAGATGTCATTTCTCAGTTCAAATAACACATGGCACTTTGGATCCTAGACTCAGAAATAAATAACAAGTTTTCAACTACAAGTACTACATACATAACTTACCTTTGTCCTCCTAGCACACTGAGGCTGTTCAGTGGGTATTGGGCACCCAAGCCTTGTGTTTCTCCTGGCAATGGATCCATATGCTCCTAGGCTTAGGAAAGGCTCTCCTGGCAGCACAGTGCTGAGCCAGCTCTTTTCCCAGCCTCAGTGGCTTTGTGGCTGCAAACCACAAGGCAGAGACTGGGCCAGAAAGGCCCTTGCAATTCAGACAAAGCCGGAATCAGGTTTCAATAAATGCACTTTCCAAGAGATTGATCTGAATGATCATGAATAAGTGATAGGATAAATACAAAGAGCCTTAGCTAATGGATGTAGGATTGGTGGGGAGGGGGAGTCCCTGGCAGCCTAGCCCCATATGGCAAGGAATGCAACTTTGCTGTTTTTCTGATGGCAGGCTGAAATGAAGCCATGGGCTGTATCTGATCAGCAAAACTGGGACCAGCTCCTGGAAGGGAGGGGCAGCCCAGAGATCACAGGTAAGAGAGACAGAAGCACCAGCTCAGTTGGCAGCAGCCAGCATGGAGCAGCTGGCAAGAGGGACAATACCTGCAAGAGCAGTAGGGATAACAGAAACCAAAGTCTACTTCTTGTCAGGCACGAGGGAGACACACTGTAGAGCAAAAAGGGGCTGGATTGTACCTGTCTGGTCCCACAATTCCCACACAGCAGCTCACTGAGCTCGGGCAGCCCCTGCAAGCCAGCAGGGCTCAGAGCTGCACAAACTGCAGCCATGGGTCCTGCTACTCCAGAGCTGCAGCCCAGGCTGAGCCCATGACTCATTCTAGTTCTGCCAATTAGCAGCCCCATTCCTCACTAATTAAGGAGCAGAGCCCTCAGTCTGCCAGCAGCTTTGCAGAATAGCAGTATCAGGAAAAGGTTTGTGCGTTTTAAATAATCTAAGAGCATTAAGAGATTTTCACTTCTGGTCACTGATGTATATGCACTGCTTCCCACTCCCCTTTTGCCTCCTCCTCCCATCTGTTCTGTTCCTGTCTCTTCCCCCAGTTTGGCTGCTGCACAGCTTTTCTTCTCACTCTCCAGAACATCTCCAAATATTTCCCAGGAAATGCCTGGTTTGTGGAGGTAATTCTTAATCTTCTCAAAGAAGCAGCTACACACTACAGGAACCACACAAACTGCTTGTCTTGTCATGGGCAGGGAGGGAATGAACCCCCACCTGTTTTCCACATACTTCAGAGCTGCCCTTTGCCATGAGCACAAGGTCCACAGAAAGGAGGCAGGTGTGAATCCTTCCAGACTCCACTGTACACTCTCTCCAAGCTCAGTTTAAGATAAGCTGCCCCCTGCAATTCCACCATGGCAGTGGAGTCACTCTCCTCCTCAGATGAACTAATAGTCCTACAGAGCTTGCAACCACCTGAGCAATTATCACCAGTCATGAAAATGCATACTGAATTTCATAAAGTTCATAAAAGCAAACACCACTTCCATGCCTTCATAACAAGCTCTTCCCTGCCTAAAACTTCAGTTAGGAACTGAATTAAAATTCGTTGTTCCCTAAGCACATTAATCACACGGGTATCTACAGATGTGTATTCCCTGTCACATCACAGCTGCACTGGCTTTCCTACATCCCTTCTGTAGCCCTGAAAGAAAGGAGGTAATGTGGCATCTGCTAAACCCCAGCCAGGCCCTAGCAAAACTTCCCCTGACCAGCCTGCAGCTCAAAACTGAGCAAGTAAAAGGTATTCCTGCCCTGCTCTCAACTTGGGCAGTGCTTCTCAAAGAAGCCTCTCCCACTTGCCACCAAATATATAGCGAGGTGGCTTCTTTGCAGTTCCCTCCCTCTCTCAAATTCAGCCAATGGCTTCAAGGGTGAGGCTGGGCTGAGGGACAGTTGAGAAGTCTTGGAGGTCCACAGAATAGAGCCCAGGGCCTCAGGCAGCCACAAGGATACAGTGGTCTGTCACTGGGCAGCCCCAGTGCCATATGTTTTGTAAAAATCTCAGAAAGAGCCCTGAAACAGTATGTCTTCTGCAATGTTTATTATGCATAATTTGGGATTATGCCAAATAACTTTTTGCATCTTGCCACATCCTTGACTTTCCCTACCTTGTGGAGTTCTACCACCTACTCACACATTATACAGAAACGTGTGTTTTTAAACCAATCTCATCACTGTGAAGCACAAAATCCCTTTTTCTTGCAGTCAGAGGTAGAGGCACAGAGGAATTCAATCCACCTTCTCTGTCTCATCCATTATTTTCTGCTCTTTTGCCATGTCTCCCCCTATTTGTCATTTCACTAATAAAGTAATCTCAGGTTTTTAAACTCTTCATGTGAGACATTTTCCTGGTGTTTGCTCGTCCTCTGTGTCCTTCCTTCAAATACCACTCAGAAAGCAAGTGGAGTGCCTCTGAGCTGGGTTGCAGTGTTTCAATCTGAAATAAGAGTGGAAATAGGGAAAAATGGGGCAAATAACCCATGTAAGAAAGAAGCTGGGAGACAGGAAAGACAGAAGAGTCTGTTTCACTCTTTTCTAAAATCACTGGGTACAAAGACATGTGCTAGTAGCAGCATCCAACTACTAGATGTGGATGGCAACACTGGGAGTTACCATAAAATTACAGAATAAATTGAGTTGGAGGGAGCCTGCAAAGGTTATCAAGTCCAACTCCTGGCCCTGCACAGGACCAAGAGTCACACCATGTGCTCCAGAGCATTGTCCAAACACTTCCTGAACTCTGGCAGGCTTGGTGCTGTGGTGATGGAGACAGAAGTTTCTAATAAACATCCCTGGAAAGCACCCATCTTGCATCACATTGTGATGCTGAAGTGCTTTCAGTAAATGGAAAGGACACAAAACATTTTAAAAATCAACAGGTCCAAGAGTTCCCAGAGATGTGTCCAATAAAGTTTCTCAACAGTTGCTATTAGTTTTTTATAAGTCTGGTAATGCTGAGGAAATTCCAAGAGATTGAAAGAGTCAGAGTCTAAATAGCAGTGATAGCAGGATTATCCCTAGCAACCATGGGTTGCTTAGTCTGAGAACCCAAGGGAAAATACAGAGGTTTTGCTCTCTGCTGTTCCATCTTAAGGATACTCTGGCTTTAACTGCTGTCCAGTGCCAGTTAACAGGGGGAAGGAAGTCAAGTCAAAAAGGCTTCTTCTTCCTTAGCATCCAAGCACACAAGATAAATAGGATCATGATTGACTCTCGTGGTGTTGCCCATGTAGAACACAGAATTTCAGTAAAAGTCAGCTCTTGAGGAGCAAACAGCAGCAAAGGGATCTCAAAACTGTTGTTATGGATGGGGAAAATCACTACTAATTGAGGGAGTTTCCAACAAATGTCTGCAGTGACAGGGTCAGTAGTATTTTATATTCTCATCAAGGACCTAAAATCTAAAGTAATTCTGACAGTACTAGCAGATGCCAACATCTGGCAGATAAGTAAGTCCCCACAAGGATGTGACCACCAGAGCAATGTGGATTCCACAGCCCCCTGTTAGAACAAAACAGGATTAAAGTACAGCCAAACAGAAAGGTCATCATCAGGAGAGAAGGAATGCAAGGAGTACTTCAAACAGAGGAATGTCTTCTGGAAAGTCACAGACCCAAAGAGGATTGCAAATTGCTGAGCAGAAACTCCCAGGACATTTGGTGGCAACAAGAGTTGATGCATGTCTGGGATGTATAAACAGGAGTAAGGAAGTTTACTGCTTACTTATGCTTTGAGGTGTGAGAAAGAAGCCTTCCAGAGACAACATAAAAGGCTCAGTCATTTTTGCTATTCAGAAAGATCCCTTGTAGTGCAAAAGTATTTGTGAAGATGTTAATGTCATTATGTAGATTTGCCAGAGCTAGGGCTGACCTATCTAGCCCAGACAGTGATAGTGGGGGGATTAGAGCAGCATGTGGCCCAGCATGGGCTGCAAACCTCATCAGTGTCCCTGCATCCTCAACTGACTCAGCCCTGCTGAGAGGACACGACAGACAGTAGTACTGAGACCCCTCTCTGCTACCTGCTGGCTCACCTTTGCCAGCAGCTCAGAGGCAACCTGGTGCCAGAAAATAATTTTTTGCAGACAGAGAAGCTATTTGGGACAAAGTGACTCTCATGAAGCAGAAGAAAAGTAGGACCTGAAAACGGATGGATCTGCCAGACGCTTCAGAAATGAAGCAGGATTTATTTTAAAACAAGGTTGTGTAACCACTTGCAGAAACTGCAAAAAGCAAGGGATCCTCCAGAAATAAGAAGCCCTTCTAGAAAGTGTGATTCAGCCAAATCTTCATCATTGGCTCAAGATGCAAGTAAGAGGAATAAAGAGCACTAATACACCCCCCATCATCCTAACCCTAATTTCCACCTTGTCATCAAATAGACTGATGACTGGATCTGTGAGAGGCCCCACCACCAGTTCAGTTGCTGTGATAATTATTGCACTTGTATGACAGGACCCCTCAGTCCCCTGGGTACTGTGCCAAGTGAGGCATAACAGGCCCTCCATAGGTGTTTTTCCTGAGACTAGGCTCTGCAGCACTGCTGAACTGTGGGTGATCTCAGATGGAAATGAGGAGGCAGAACTGCAGAGTTTGAGGTAACTGAAAGATAACCAGGAAATCCAGACTCTCACAAGTTTCAGTCTTAATAATCACATTTAGATAGTTTGCATATTCTCCTTACAGCAAAATGGGAAAAAGAAATTGCAAAACATTTGTGATCATTCTGTTAAATGTAAGTGTGGCAAGAAGTGAAACCAGAGCAGAATAAGGTGGTTTTGGAGGCCACAATGGGGCAGCTGCATGCTGGCCCAGGGCAACCTGACTTCCCTTCATGTGGGGGCTCTCACTGAGAGCCTGTGCCAGCCCACCCTCTTGCTGCTGATGGGATGTGACAAGGTCACAGCTCACGCAGCCTGGCTCCAGATGAATGCCCTAAGGAGGGAGCTAGCAGGACTCCCTCTCTTCCGCCAGACACTTCTTCCTGTCACCTTTGGCACAAGAGCTCTCTTCCTTGCAATTGCTGCTCCAAAACAGGGCAGTCGAACCCTTTTGTCCTATATCTGCCTCTTTATCACTCTGAATGGTTTGGGGGAGCTTGGATGGAGGATCCAACAGCTTGGATGGAGGATCCTGTGTGTAGGAACATCCATGCTACACCAGCTGCATGGATATCTTCAAGGACAGTGGTACTGCTCTTCAGCTGCACTATACAGGCTAATTAAACAGAGGGGGTGTGCTCTGTGTGCTATTGATACAGAGAGCATTACATACACAAGATGGATGTTACAGTCAGCATTTCTCTGTCTCTTCTTAAACCCTACGGGTTCTCTTTCTGAGAGGTCACAACATTCTCAGTAGACTGAGAGGAGGTTGTCAGGGGAAGCTGGCAAAGCACATGTTCCTGAGAGGTGGAGAGAGGCTTGGCCAGAATACTCCTTCAAAGAGCAGCCTCACTGCTAAAGAAGATGATGTTCTAGTACCTTTTCTTCCCAAGATGGCATTTTCCTAAGACAATGGTTGTTAACCCATGGGCATTCAGCTTACTGTTATCTGTAAAGACAGCCCATCACTCATGGTCAGCATCATCCACGTCAGCTGAACCATTTCCCTTATCTCAGACAAGAGTCTCTGGATAGATTCTCCTAGACATGTGGCCATGTTCCTCTCTCACAGGAGCTCCTCCTTCTCCCAACTGCAGGGGGCATGGGAAAGGCAAACCAAACTGTTGAGAAACCTAATCCAGCCATATACAAACCCTTCCCACCCAGCACAACCTGGGCTCCCTGGGGACACAGGTCTCTGGATGATGCATCCAAGCAGCTTCAACAGAGAGCCCAAAGGTGGTGACAATTGCATGTGCAACCAAAAATCAGACCAGTCCTGTACCTGCTGCACCCATGAATCAGGCAGGCTCCACACCGCAAAGGTGCATTCACAGTCAAGTCCTTTCAGTTGTTCCCTTACCCATGTTCCCCATCTGCCTGCAGATGTTTATACACATGACTTCATGCCATTAGATGCTCAAAGCACAGCAAATTCAGTTGAGTGTCTTGGAGCCAGTAAAGGGCCACACTTTGTAGACTTCCTGATGGCTTTGTGGAGCAGTCAGGCACTTTCCATTTGCATCAAGTAGTCAGCAGTCAGGGCAAAGCTGCCAAAGCAAAAGAAACCTGGCAGAGGTAGCTGCTTTCCACCTCAGTTTGAGGCCAAGAAAGCAGCTCAGGTGCATGCATGGTGGCAACTCCAGTAGCCTTAGTACTCCTTCACAGCTTTGACTCTGAGGCTCCTCCCTGATCTGCATGTATTCCCCAGAGAGATGGATCCTCTCCCTGTCTCCATGGCAGATGCCCCAGGCCACAAAGAAGAGAAGGGCTGTGGCCAGGGAAGGATGGGGAACATGGGGAATAGTGAGTCAAGACCATGACAGATGTAGAGAGGACAATTCCAATCACCACAGCCATGCAGGAAATTAACACAGAATTACCCCGCCTTTCTCTCCCCATGTCAGAAAGCTTAAGAATTTCAGGGGATTTATTTTACAACACAGATGAAAAGCTTTGGATTTCACCACAAGAGCAATGAGGAAAACTGTTTAACACTTAAAATGCCAGCATTTCTAGGCCAGTGGCACGTGAGAAGGAGAGCAGCATCTGTGACTCCACTGGATGCTGCTCCTCAGTGCTGACTGACTAGGGGATCCTGCTAACTGGTCACTCCAACTGGAGTGCAGAAGGACAGGATGGGAGAAGTGTCTCCTTTAACCCTGCCCATGACATTCCTGCCCCTTAGGGGGAATTGGAGAGCGAGTCACATCCTCTGTGTCAACCCCACATCCTGCCCACACTCCAGACACACAGGGAAACCATCATCTGTCACTGTGCCACAGCCCGGGCCTGCAGGGCCCCTCCTCCTGCCTGGGCACAGGACTCCCTGCAGCAGCCAAGCAAGGATGGCAGAGCACACACACACGGCTCCTCCACTCCCACCCTGCTGCAGCAAAGGCCTCATCCATCACATCTCTGAGCCATGCTGCACAGCAGAGCTCCCATGGCAGAGGCACACACACATCTTTGTGCTGTACCACTCACTGAGGATGAAGGTTTTCTAATCTGACCCGCTTGGGACGTTGTGGGAGAAGAGCAGCAGCAGCAGCAGCACACTCCCCAGCAGCTCACTGTCCCTGGGGTCTGCAAGCAGAGGAGGGCACAGCACATGGGAAACCCTTCCACAGTGTCAAGCTGGCACAACTGGCTAAAACTATTCCTCCCTTGCAGAACCAGGATGGCAAGCGGGTTGAACCCTCCACAAAGCCATTTTGGTCTCCAGCATGCCAAAGGGGGAGCTAGGGGAGCTGTGAAGACCCATGACATCCCCACCTAATCCCAAATACTGATCCACAGCTGAGTGTGATAATCTAAATGCTGCAAGCACAGCATGGGCGCCTGCTAAGGCAAGACCAAGAGAACACTGGGGTTTAAGCTATTCACTCTAAGACATGACATGCATCCCCTGGGACAAGATCTATTCTGCTGCTGCAGAAAGAAGTGAAGCAACTCCCTTCTACTCAGGCTTTCCCTCCCACTAAGAACCCCCATGGAGAAGGAGGAAGAGTGGCTGGGGTGCAGCAAATGCCAAACATTCCGTCTTTGGGGAAGTCACATTCCCTCTCTCCCACCCCCACTGCCTTTCCTGCAAAGCAGAGTCGGATGCTTTCCTGCACACACTCACCCCAGTTCTCCAGCCTTGCCTACCTTGCTTCATCAGGATTAAAGTGATTTACAAGAGACGTGTGACTCTTAGAGAGACTCTGGCTCCAGGACTGCCCCTCAGCCCTTCCCTGGAAATCCCTGCTTCTTCAGATAATGGCAGAATCATGCCTGGACAGCGTCCTGGAGCTGGACAAAGCAGGCAGTTCTCTGAAGAGTGCTACTTGCTGAGGCGTGCACCTCTGGGCATCCCCTTTCCAGCCTCCCATTCCCATCAGTTCCTTCAGGCTCCAAAGTGGCTACTCCTGTTGCAAGAGGCCAGGAGGTTCCTCCTGACAGAGGGGTGGGCATAAAGGCTGTGGTGAAATGGCCCTTTGGGAAACTCTGGCCTCCATCTGATTAGATACAGACGGCCCAGACTTCCAGGAGCAGCAGGTTAATCAGTTAATGGCTGGGGGATGCTGGCGATGCCGCATGCTGTGGGGCAGCCCCAGCCGCACAGCCCGGGGGCAGCCACTCCTTCCTCTCTGCGGCCAGATCTGGGAAAACATCTGTTCTGATAAAGAAAGCGCTTCACCAGGGAGGGGGCAGGCCCGAGCCCATCAGCTGCTCCAGCCCAGCGACCACGGGCTGCTCCGGAGCGCTGCTAGCTCCCCCTCCGCACCCGTGACTCGCAAGGCCAGACACTGGGGTTAATGGCCTGGAAACCATCTGGGGGCTGGAGGGGGCAGATGTGTCATGCCCCAAACAGGAGGCTTTCAGACCTCAGCCGCAGACCTCCAGAAGGCCCCGTCACCCCACAATGTCTGCCATGCCCACTGCCAATGCCACGGGCACCCACTGTCACCATGGGTCCAAAATGGGCTGCCCTGGCCTTGCACCCACCTGCCCTTCACAACTAAAGCCATCACCAGGCTGGGCTGGAGACCCGTGTTTGCTCAGGCACGAAAAACGGCACGGAGAATTTCGGAGCGTCTGGGCTGTGCCCGGCACCTGGCCCCGCGCACTCAGTGACTCGCTCCCCACGGCAGCACCGCGCCCGCACGGCCGTGTGCTCAGCCGGGGAGGGCACCGCGGCCAGGCGGGACCAGAGCCGCGGGTAACAGTACGGGTCCGGCCTCGGGCAGCCGCTCTGCCCGCCGGCGTGACGGTGACTGGGCAGCGGCACCGAGGAGCAGGGCGCTCCCGCCGCACGCTGCCCGCCTGCCCACCGGCCCGGTGCCCCCGAGGCCAGCCGCTCTGAGACACACACATGCAGGCAGGAGCAGGCTCCGGACCCTGAAGTCGTTCCAGAGGATTAAGGAGCCAGCACCGGGCAGCCATGACTATCATGCGACAAACCCTCTCCTCCCGCAAGCAGCCCCCGGTCGGCATTGCCGACACCGCACATCGGCCGGGCTCCGGCTCCCGCAACCCCTTCAGCCCCTCGCTGGGTTGCGCGGTGCCGCGCCGGGCTGGGGAGCGCTCGGGGACAAAACCCTGCGCATCCCATCGCTCCAGAGAAAGTGCAGCCGGGACCGTCTCGGCGAGGGGGCAGCGGGGGCGCGGCGCGGCCCGCGGGGAGCGCACATCCCACGGCCCCGGGGCGCTCCTGGCCCGGGCACGGCACCCCGATGCCCGTCTGAGACCCAATCCTGCCGGCCCCCGCCCGGCCCCCGCCTCTGTCAGCCCCGAGCGGGGCCGAGCCCCGTCGCCGCGCCCGTCCCGCCGCTGCCCACCTGGCGCAGAGCGGCGTCCATCGGCGGAGCCCCCGCGGAAGCGCAGCCCCGGCTCTCAGCGCCGCACCGCCGCGGCCGGGCGGGCACGGCTCCCGGCCCCGCGCCGCGCTGGCTCCGCCTCGCCGGCCGCGGGCAGCGGGGAGCGGCCGGGCCGCCCGCTCCGCCCCGCTCCGCCCGCCCGGGAGTGCGGCTGCTGCGGCAGCGGCGGGGCCGTGCCCGTGCCGGAGCGCTCAGGAGCGGGATGAGAGTGGCGAGGAAGAGGAGCGCATCTCGAGAGGAGGGGACTGAGAAGGGCTGGGGTGGGGGAGGCCCGAACGGCCGGTGCCACCCTCGGGCATGCGACGGGAACGGGGGACCACTGCTGTACACAGGCACAGGAGCCAAGTGTGGACCTTTGTAAGGACGACTGATGTCACCCAGAACAGCAAACGTTTCGGGTTTGGGGCTCCTTCAGCAGACCATCATAGCATGATGCAGGGAGAGGGACCGTTAACAGGAATCCTGATAGGGCTTCGAAATGATGTCTCTGAGATTTGGAACAGGGGGCAGAGAGCAATACTCTGGGCAAAGTTTCTCCAAATCATAGTTCAAAGATAGAACTCGATCACAGATCAAAGTGTGTCCAGATCATAGTTCACAAGTGCTCTGTGAAGGTGTTTCTTTCCATCAGAATTTATTTCTTTTTTCTGAAAGAAAGGAAATGTAATGGAAGGATGTGGGGGAAGGGTTTTTTAATTTATTATTATATAGTCAATAATGGGAGGGTCTTAAACTGCTTAAAACACAGAGAGGGTTCTGAGGTAGATTGGCAGTATCTTGTTCAACATCTGCCACTTGACAGAGTCACACTGAGGCCACTGCCTTACCTGTGATGACCACCCCCACCACTCTTCCACCTTCACACTCTGGGCCTTTTGGTAGTTTCCTGGTATATGAGTCACTGTCAATGTGTCCTTCCATTTTGATACCAAGTTATTGAGAGCTATCCTGAGCGTGACTATCCAGGCTATTTTGTACTTGTGCTGGATTAGTTTAATCTACACCACTTTCCCTGTCTTATGAAAGCACCATGCAAGATGGCACCAGAAGCCCAACTGCAGTTCTTATCTCACATCTAATACCTCTATGCAGAAGGCCAATCGCTGTGTCAGAGAAGGGGATAGATCTACTCACAGTGTCCTTGACAGTCCTCCTTACAGCCACACATTTGTTGCCAGGCTGTTTCTGCCACAGCCAGCTTTCTCCTCGCGGGAGGAGAGGGGATTCCTGCTGATGCTGTTTCTGCAGACAGTTTTGGCTGCTAAGCTTCTCAGTTCTGGCTGGTCACCAGGGGGCCGTGGAGCTCCTCACAACCACGGGAAAGTTGAGGAGCGCATTTCTTTCTCCTCTATCTGCCTGCCTGCCAGCAGTCTCCACCAGCAAGCATCTCTGCCACCAGACATCCCCTCCCAGACTTCTCAGGAGAAACTCTGGCCATGGTTCCTGTCATCCAGGATAGAAGAGAAGGATACAACCTTTCAAAAGGGCAAGGTTTTTAGCGTTTACACTATTGTTGACTGACACTTTCCAAGAGGGAAATGGAAGATGCCTTGACCCAGTCCTTAGAACAAAGTAACTTTCCAATTCTTCAGTCAATAAACATTGGATTCCCCAAATGGGGCATCAGTGGCTGACGCTGTAAGCCCTATACTCAATCAGCTGAGTAGAAAAGGTGAGAAGAATCTTGACAAGAAACTTACACCTGAAATTTGTTCCTTTCTGCTACAGGATTAAAGCACTAGTCCTGCATTTGTACAGCCCAGTTGGAAACTGCAATCTCTGAACTGTTTCCTAGCTGGCTTTAGGTGCTGCTCCTGGGAAGGGCTGGCTGTGACCACCTACTGCTTCACAGAGCTTTGATAAGCAGGTGATTGCTGACTCACTATCACATGAGCCCCACTGTGCAGGAAAAGCCCAGGACCTCTCTCCAGCCCATCAGCCCCCCGCTCCTCCCCCCCAGCCTCGGGGCTGCCTCCTTCCCCAAACCTGGCACACTAGTGCTGACTGAGTGTTTGGCAGCAATGTCAGCAACCCAGCGAGCTCCCAGCCCAGCTGCAGCCAGCACAAGAACCAGGATGCCATGGTTGTTCTCTGCCTGTCAGCAGAGTGCTGGGCTCGGGGAGAGGACAGCCAGGGCAGGCAGGTGCTGTGGGTCTGAGCAGTGAGCTATCCCTGCATCCCTGAAAGGCAGCCGGGCCCCGCACCCAGCCGTGGCAGCAGCAGACAGTGAGTCAGCTTCCTGCTGGGCTTTCCACGCCGAGGGAAGGTCGGCAGAGGACTGGCAGGAACAAGCTGAGGCAGGAATTCCTCCTGGACTCCAGACAATATCTTAATTTCCTCTTCTGCCACGGGTCTGGCACATTCCTGGGAGGCAGGCAGGCCGGCATGCCCCGCTGAGGGTGGGAAGAATCTGACAGACTTGCTCTCCCATCGGCTGTGAAGGGACGAGCTGTGACACCTTGGCTGCAGGTCCTCAATGGCTCATCAGAACTCTGCTCCTAGGGTGGAGGACTGATTTCCTCCACGGTCATCCCTGGGATGATCTCATCTGGGAGACTCAGCAGCAGAGGCAGGATACTTTGGACCAGACAAAGGCATAGGGAGGCACAGATGCAGAAGGGGAGCACCCGTTCTCTACTGTGCATTGCCACCATCACAGCCCCCCCTGCCAGGCCCTGCTGCTTCACTGAGGCAAATTCTGCCTTGCACAAAGCACAGGACAGCCAGGAATGTGTTCACCAAAGATGGAGAACTACTGAGAACAGCAGCCAAAAATCAAGCATGCCACCCACTGCCAGACCCTGATGCCAAAGCACTCTCCTAACACAGCCTGCATGTATGCAAGAGGAAGGGGACACACAGACCATGCAGTAGGGTGCAAACTGATCCTACAGTTCTGGCCCTTTCCTTGTTCTAGTTTCACAATTCCTTGAAATCAGCTTATAAATCAACATCTGCAAAGGGCAGGTCCTCCCTTCTCCCATTCCCACACTGTGGGTTGCCCAGCTACCCCTCAGACTTGGTCAGTCTGGCCAGGCCAGCTCAGGCTTGGGCTGCTTGAACTCAGCTCATGAAGCTGTGGATCCCTCCTGCAGCCCCATCCCCTGCAAAGTGACAATGGTGATGATCAAAGCTCTGCCGAAGCTCTCCCTGCCCGGGGCTGCTCCGAGGCTCTGTGACAGGAATTAGCCTGAGCTCCTTGGGGACAGGATCATGTTTGTACCAGATGTGTCCCTGTTCCAGAGGAATGTGATTAAGGATGTCTGGAGAGGTTTTCACAGGGTCACACCAAGCATTGCGGCACCTGCTCCCCCAGAGAGCAGAGCCTGAGAGGGAGTCCTGCTCCTAAGGGAGCACGGTGTGGGCTGGGGAGCATTTATTTGTCCTGGGCACCCTCTGGCTCCTGTATCACTTCAGCCACCAGCAGTGAGCCCGTCTCACTGCAATGCACAGCGCTGCCTCTGCACACTACAGAGCTCAGGACAAGGGTGGCTACACCCTTGCTTAGTTTGATCACAGTGGGAAAAGTTTCTTATCCTATCCAGGCACAGGAATGCCCTCCAGGGCTGCCCTTTCTCTGTAGGTCAGGAAAACAGGATGTCATCTTCATTTTCAGCCTGAGCACAAAAGCAGATCACTGGAGCAGATGGGCCCAGAGGGTGGATGGTGGGCACATCCACCCCACTGTGACCATGTCCCTCTGAAGGACCCTCCTGAGCTGCATCACTGGGACAAGCACTACAGCTGGGACTTTCTACCAGCCCCATCTGCACTTGGCCGTGCTGACAAACCAAACCCATAATCGGGTATCTCCAGCTTTCTCTGCAGATAGCGGTCCTGCTCCTGTTCCTTCAGCCCAACCCTTCCTTCCTTTCCCTTCCACATCCCAGGCCACACATCCAGCTCCTGGAAGTGATGAGGTGAGGTTCCCTGCCACTGCTCCCTTTGTGCTGCTGCTGGTTTGCTTGGAGCCACAGCAAATCTGTGTGTGGCTTTTACACCTTGGCCACGAGAAATGCAGCCCCAGTGATGAGACTTGTGAATGAGGGAGCTGAACAGCACCAGGCTATAATTACAGTAGGAGCATGTGGGGAGAGGCCAGCCGAGCGCATCCATCTCATTTCCTCTCCTATTAAGTCTGCCCTGCTTTTGTTTGACCCAGACCAAACCTTGCTATTAATGGCACAATGCTGTGGAGGTCACAGCTGATTCTGCTACAAGCAGCTTTGTGGATTCTGCTCAATTAAATGCATAAGCAGGGCTTTGCTTGCAGATACCATTACTCTGTGATTCATGCTGTAGAAAGTACGTCAGGCAGCTGTGGTGGAGGCAATTCCCAGACTGGGCTGTTTTGCCAGGGGAGTTCTTTGTCTCCTTCACAACCAGCAACCCCGGCGAGCAAGCAAGGAGGTTAAATGGTGTCGTATCACTACCCCTGGCTGTGGCTGAATTCTGCTGATGGGTGCTGGTAGCCTGAGCTGTGCACGTTTCCTCTTCCTGATCTTGCCTGCAGAGTTTCAGCTTGCAAAATAATTTTTGTGCTGAAGGAGAGAGCTCTTCTCGCTGTGCACCTGCAGCCAAAATGATGCCAATCCCTGCCCTGTTCTGTGCTTGTCCCTTTTAAGTCCTGGGAGGCAACCTGGGAGGCAACCTGAAATGCTGCGCTCCTGGACTAGTGAAGGAAAAAAGCAGGCATGGCTGTGCTAACACCTCCAGGGCCAAAAAGTGAGTGCAGCCCCAGTTCAGAGCACCAGTAGCTGGCCCCAGCATCTGGCCAGGTGTCTGTGCTGAGGAAGAGAGCCTGGCAGAGCAGGAGGCAGCTTCAGCCTCTCCCAGCCTCAGTGAGCCTGCTGTACTGTGTGCTGGAGGGGGGGACATCCTCCAGGGACACTGGGCTGATGGATGAAGGAAATCATCCAGCTGGGCTCTTGCAGCAGAGATCACAAGGTCCCCCCTTCTCTGCAGAAATCACATGAGGAGGATTATTCGCCCATCCTGCTCAGTGACAAGATCACATCTGGCAGCCCAGGGGGTCACAGAACAAAGTGGCAGGAGAGATGGGGGATGTTGTGCAGCACTGATGCTCAGCACTTCTCCTTGTTCTGACTCCTGCATGGCCCCCTCTGAGCCACGCAGGACACTCATGGGTGCCAGCCCACCTCCTTGCTGCTCCCTGCAGGGAAGAAGCTTTGGCAGTCACATTTCAGAGCTCAGGCTGAGCCTTCCCAGTCCCCACCTCACAGCAGCATTGCCTCCTCTCTGCATGGGAGTTCATGAGAGCCATCTCTGCCGAGCAAGACACAGCAGCTTGTGACCAGGTATATCTCAGATAAAAGTATGTACCTGGACAGGGGAACCTTACACAGGCACAGATTTGTCCCAGAAGTGACTCAATCACTGCTGCAAAGAGTCCCTTTGGAGACCAGTCCCAGCACAGGCACCTCAGAGAGCCAGAGGGCTGGAGAGCCTTGAGGGGATGATGAGCTGGGAGGGATGGGGCAGGGGCACAGGGCAGCAGCCAGGAAGCAAACCTCCCAGGGAAAGGAGCGAAGGCCAGACAAATTACATGAGCACTCACCTGTATTGAAGAAACATGCTGTCCGAGCCTGCGCCCAGGATTCAGACATCCCTGCTAGGAAAATATCATTTGCTAAGACCTGTGTGAGGGAGAAGAGCTCGATGGAGCTTCATCTCTTCCCTGTAGTTCTGTGGCAATGTCTGTGGGCCCGGCAACTGGCTCTGGGAAAGGCTGGCTGCAGCACGAGGGACATGTCCAAACCTGCTGTTCCCATGGGAAGGAAGGTTTGTGTCCATGGTTGGAGAGGGCATGTTCCTCCCCTGGAGGTCAGCAGGGCCCTGCACAGCTCTTTCTTCTCTTCTTGGTGCTTCTCCTGGGGCTGGTGAGTCCCTTCTTTTGAAGGGACAAAGGGGAGGTGGATGGAGGGCAGCAGACAGAGAGCATTGGGCTGGGGCCATGGCAAGGATGTGCAAGGTCCCCAGTGTTCAGCAGCACTTGCTGAGGGTGGTCCTCGGCATCTGCAACAGCCAGCAGGACCCCAGCACCCCTGAGCTGGGGCTGCTCTTGGAGCTTCGCACACAGCCATTGTCCTGCTCAGCATCAGCTCTGCCCTCCCCAAAATGGGGCAGTTCACATCTGAACAAACCCACTTGTGCTGGGGATTGCAAACCAGAGCCACTCTCACTCCTGCCAATGTGAGGAATGCACTGTGCTGCCACCTCCTGCCATTGTTACCTGCCCCACACCCCCCAAACCCCTCCTCATGGGGAAGAGGAAATAAGGTTTTCACATTTTCTTGTAATGAAGTTTGAGTGTTTGAAAAGCAGAGACAAAACCCTCTGCAAGAACTTTCAGGCAAGGAAAAGGGGAAACTTTGCCACTGGCCCTTGTTCACAGTTTTGTTGTAGAAATGGCTTTAGCTAGCCGTTTCCTTAACTTCCCAGCCACACAGCCATGTGAATGGCTGCCAGTGGTATCTGACAGAGGTGTGCCAGTCCCTCCTGGCTGCAGAGAACAAAAATAACTGGAGAAGATAACTTGAGTGTACTTGAACCCAGGTGGCAGGAACAGAAACCCAAACAGTTTGCTTAAAAAACACAATTGCTTGAAATAATAAGGTTGATAATTTTGGGAAAAGAAGTTCTATTTTAAAGGCTCTGGACAGGTTTACTTTTGTAAAAATAAACCCCTTCTCATATAGCAAAGAGGGAGAAACTTCTGGTAGAAGTGCAGTCCTGGACTAGCCTGAGTCCCCTATGAGGGAGCAAGTGAACACTAGCTCAATCCCAGACCACCCCCTGGAGAACTGGTGGCAAACAGGCAGGAGAATGTGTTTCTTGTGGTTCATGTGGTGAAACATGGGGCTCGGCCTCCTGTTTCCAGCAGCCAGTGTGGAGGCTGAGTGCATAGTAACCACCCTGCTCAATGATGATGACAGAAAGCCCACCTCCATGCTGGTAACATGGTGAGAGTCCCTGCTCCAGCTGGGGCTTGCTACCTTGCTGGCTGTGGTGGGCAAGGAAGTTTTGTGCTGGGGAATTTCAATCCATTTAATTTATTGCCATTGGTGATAAAACCAGAAGCATAGAGCCAGAGGCACAGTTCCTGTGAAGAGTTTATTGGTGTAGCTGTTTCCACTACAGTCAGAAGAGTCACAATGCACAGAAACAACAGGCCTCCTACACTACACAGGGAGGACAGGACACACACGGCCACAGACACACAGAGACACTCGTCTCTCTGCCCTGGGCCCTGTAGGGGGCCAGGCTGTGGGCAGGACCTGCTGTGGGGGAGGCTTCTTTCTCTGATGGGATATTTCTGCAGCCTCCCAAGGAAGGCATTGGACCCTCCAGGTAATGAAGCACCCACCATCTCTCGCAGGAGCCAGGCTGGTACGTGGGAATGGGGGCAGCATCTTCTCCCAAATCCAATGGTGAAGTGAGCATCCCAGCTTCCTCTGGAAGAACAGTCCAGCTCTGACCATCAAGAAGAGGCTGAGCTGCCTTTCTCTCCTGGAACTAACCTTGGAGTTTCCAGGGGGAGCAAGGGCACCATCAAACAGTTTCTGGGCCAGCTCTGAACAAAGGCTGCCAGCTTGGGGACACCCCAGGGAACAGGTCTGTCAGGTGGGAAGGTGTGATACACAGCAAGTCCCACCTGAACACGAGGAAGAACTTTACTGTGCAGTGACTGAGCACTGGAACAGGTTGCCCAGAGAGACTGAGGAGTGTCCCTCCCTAGAGATATTGCAGAACTGTCTGGATACAATCCTGTGCCATGTGCTCTGGGATGACTCGACTTGGGCAGGGAGGTTGGACCAGATGATCCACTGTGGTCTCTTCCAACCTGACCCATTCTGTGATTCTGTAGAGCTGCCCAGAGGTGATGGGGGCTGAGTGCTGGGCACCCTTAGTGCTGCTCCTTCCCACCTGGAGGACACCGCTGGACATGAAAGGCAATCTCAGTATGGCAGCAAAACTGGGGCTGGGGTTTCAGTGACTTCCTTGCAGGCTTGCAGGGAGCCAGACTCAGTGGATCACTGCACAGGGAAACAGAGGGGACCCAAAGGACTGTTTTGTGCTGCAGCACTACATTTCTTGTGTAGCTTCTTAAATATGGTTTGTTCTCAGAGACAGGAATGTGGGGATCAGGAACTGGGACACAGCCCTGTGTTGAGTGTTTACTCTTGCAACCTCTGTGGAGGTGCAGAATGGCAGAGGACTCCTCTTAATTCCTGCAAGAGGGCAAGCATTCAAGGCTTCTGAATACCTGTTTGTCTCCACCCTTCCCTCCCTGTGCAGTTTGCCTTTGGAAATAAGGTTGGGAAAATTGAGAGGGAGAGGAGCCAAACAGCCTCTTCCATGTCAAGCAAGAGCTGAAAACAGTCATGTGGGAAGGTGACTGGACAGAAAACAGTCTGGAGGACTGGGTTAGGGTGCCAGTCCCTCTTTGCCTGTCTGCCAGGCTGCAGCAGCCTCGTGGGCCAGAAGCTGTGGCAGAGGCCCAGTGTGAGCACTCCTAGAAGGGGGCAGAGAGAGCAAGAGCAAGGCATCTGCCGGCTGAGTAAGGAGGTTGCTGGCCTGGGAGAAGAGGCAGCTTCTAGCCCATTCCTGTGAGTGCTCAGTGTCACATGCTGAGATACCCAAGCGTCATGGTAGTGGAGGGGAATGCAGTGGCACCAGCTGGCATGGTTCCCCTTCACCGCCTGGAGACCAGGCACAGGCTGCCTCCAGCAGGGAGGGGACAGACCCCTGACCCAGGGGCACTCAAGACCCACACAGCTTTGGGATGTGAGAGGCATCTCTCACCACACCAGGTCCAAGAGGAGAGAGACTCACAGCCTCTGCTGAGCGAGCGATGGGGCAGCCAGAGCCGGGCTGCATCCTGCAGGACTATGGAACAGCCATTCATTGGTCCAGGCAAGAGACAGTGTGACTCATGGCAAGTCTCCAGTTAGTTCTTGGGAGGGGTGAGCAGGCCTGAGCCGCCTGTCTCACGAGCTGGGAGGGCAGCTCCCAGCTCACACAGGCATGTGCAGCTCGTTGTACTCGTCCCGGCCATCCTCATCGAAATTTGGCTCCGCATCTTCCGAGTCCAACTGAGAAGAGGCAGAGACCAGGCTATGAAGGCCACAGCTGCCCCCACGGTGGGGTCAAGCCTGGCACAGAGGGATCAGTACACAGCCACCCAGTCAGCTGAGCTGTGCTGGGAAAAGCAAAGCTCTTGCTCCTTCCCCTCCCAACAGGCTCCTTCTTTAAACCCTCATGCCCATCCATGCGTCCCCAGCCCAATGCCCTTTCTATTCTAAAGCCTGGGGCTTTGGTCCAGCACTGCAGCTCCTTCCTCTCCCCCTGCTGGCAGCACTCACTTCTGGGTGCTGCTCCAGGCTCTCCTCCAACAAAAGCTCAGGATGTTGACAGCAGCAGAGGAGCTGCCAGCTCTTGAAGAGCTGCCAGCACCCTGGCACTGTGGTTACATGCTGAAGTGCCTACAGCCATAGGCTCTGATGTGCTGCTGGGCTGTTCTTGCTGCTGGTTCAGTGGGGAATTGGTGTGTTTCTTGATGAATGAGCCACAGGATGGAAGGGGAAATCCTTATTCCAGGCCTCTGCCTGGTAGGAACCTGTTTCCTTGCCCCAGGCTGCCCATCCATCTCTTACTGCACTCCCAGGGCTACAAGATCCAAGGAAGCCATCCACCCACTTACTGCTATTGAGCAAAGACCCTCAAGGCTTTGCTGGCCCATGATCTCCCAGCCTTTCAGGCTGCCAAATCTCCTCAATCTCATTCCAGTGTTGCAAGTTAGACTGAGGACAGCTCACCGCTTTGAGCTCCCTGTCGTGGAAGAAGCGGGGCAGCACGAAGCGTCGCAATGGCACTGTCATGATCAGGACAAAGGGGAAGGCCAGCGATGCCACTGTAGATTTCACCACCCAGAGCAGTACAATGCAGGCCAGTTGAATGCAGGTGAAGAGATTCATTCTCCAGGTCTTCACCTAGTAGGTAAATCCAGTCTAAGAACACATTATCTTTCCACACAGATTAACAAAGACCTAACTGGCAAAACAAAACTCTTCTGCATAGCATAGTACAGCAGAGTACTGCAGCTGCAGAGTCTATCCTCCTTTACTCTACAGCCAGGTAGAACTCCATAACGCATCAGCCTCTGTGCTACCTGGCAGCATACCCACCAGGCAAGGCAGTGTCCCTCTACCCCTCAAGCAGTGCATCAATCCTACAAATCATCTGTCAAATCCATACAATATCCTGGCAATACACTCCTGGGTGGAGCCTGCCAGCATTGTACCACCTCTCTGCACGCCTTGCACTTCTCAGCACAAACTTGCAGCCAAGCAGGATCACAAAGCCAAGTATCACTCTAACAAAATGCCATCCTCTCCTCACCTGTTTCTTCTTCCTCTTCTCCTCATTACCTCGTTCTGTGCAACCTGCCTTTGCTCACCTTGACAACGTAGATGTGGTCAGGGTGGTGCTTGGATGGCATGAAGATCAGGAGCAGGCGCTCGTAGAGTTGGATGCCGGTGAGCGATGTAACCCCCATGTAGAGGAAGATGCCGAAGAGCACGGCCAGGGGGATCTGCCTCAGCATGTTCCCCATCACAATGGACAGACCTGCACAGACAGAGCTCAGGGCATGTGTGTCCCACACCAGCCCCTCCACAAGGCACCTCAGCCTCCCCACCTCCTCTGTGCCCTGGAGCACAAGGGAAAGGAAGCTCAGTATGGGTAGGTGTGGGTCCTCCTGCAGTGAGCAGGCAGAGCATGGACAGGCCCATGGGGCAGGGACACTGCCAGGAGGTTCGAGTGCTTGGTGCTGACCTCTCCCCTCCCTTGCTCCCTGAGCAGAGGCTCACCGACAAGGGCAGCAATGAGCACTCCGGTGACACGCTGCTCCTTCACCTCCTCGATCCTGGGCTTCTCCCCGGGTGCGATGGCCTTGCTCATGACGGTCAGGGCATTGACGTGCGTGACGGAGCGCACCGTGGCCGCCGTCAGCCAGGGCAGCCCAAAGAGAGCGCAAAGGCCCCCCATAGTGCCAATGAGCAGAAGGTCCAGGTGGAAGCCAGAGCCTTTCAGCAACTTCCTCTCCTTCTTGCTAACAATCAGACTGGAAGAAAATAGAGCCTGGGTCAGTGCAAGGACCAGGTCAGAGCCCAGGGACAGCACTGCAGCTGGGGACAACTCGCTCTCTGGAGACAGCACACATGGGGATAACAAGAAGATGGCTGAGGAGGGGCATGGTGGCTGCCAGCCTCAGGTTAGCAGTTTCCTCCTGTGCTTGGCTGAGGCAGTCTCTACCACACTATTTGCCAAGAGGGGAACCAAAAGATGACAGGAGAAGCCAAGGTACAGTCTGAAATGGCCAGGATCCTGCTCTTGCTGTTCCTCTGGGATGTCTGTTGCATTTCCAAGTGAACCAGCACCCATCCTGGCCTTGCCTGTCTAGGGGTTAGCAGTGGTTGAGGTTGGAGGGGGAGGTACTCACGTAGTGATCTGTGTCTCCATGAAGATAAGAATGAAGACCAGGAGGGCAGGGATGGCAGAGGCAAACATCATCCAGAGTGGAAAGGTCCCACTACTGCCCATGGGGTGGATGAACCAGCCACGCTTGTGAGGGGATGTGACCGACAGGCCGGAGGGGACATTCAGCTTCTGGTGGTGTAGTTGCAAAACCCAGCAGTTACTCATTAATACAAACAAGCCCACAGCCTCACACAGCTTTGATCCTCCTGCTCTCCCTAGTCTGAACACCTCAGATGATGGGATAAGCCACCCTGAACTGAGCAGGACTTTCTCATGGATAATCCCCTTCAGTATAAAAAACCCCATGTTCCTTAACATAGGCCTGTGTCATTTCCTTTCAGCTACATAAATTCCCTTCATTTTTTCCAAGAGACCAAGGAAATATCTTCTCTCAGGAACGTTGCTCCCATGTCAGTCCTTGCAGACCATGGTTAAAATGCTTCCTTGACCTCTGCTTGGACAAATTAGGTGTTCTGAACTGCTTACCATTTTCTGAGGTAGCTTTCTAGACTTTCCAAGGCTTTTCTGAGATGTTTTACAGCATTGTTTTTGAAGTGCAAACCCCAGAAGTGGCCACATTCTGTGAAATGACCTCACCCTGACCATGTTCAGAGGAAATATCATGTTTGTGCTCCCATCAGACCACACAGACTCCTAGCTGTACATCATCCTGACCCTGCGTTCATCAGCATTTGAACCCTTGGCTCTGTGCTGCTCTACAGCAATTTCTGCTATCTGCACTGCAGGCAGAGTTTATGATTTGCATTTATGTTAATCAGCATAAGTATGAATAATATTTCTGGAATGTTTGTCCTTGAGTTAAGCTGTGTAACTAAGTACCATTTTCTCGGAAAGCTTTGTACATTTGCTGAGTTAATACTAAAATGATAATGCTTTTGATATTAACTGTAGAAGTGTAGAAGGGTATGAAAAGAATGTAACAAAGTGCATGATTTTACTAATGTCTGATAGACTGAAATTTTTCATTGAAATTCAAATGAATAAAAATGCATTTGGATTCCACCAAGCCTTGGGCTGTTTTGATAAAAAGCTTGCATGATGAACAGGAAATACTTTTCACCCTCTTCCCAATCTTAGTGCAAAAAAAAAAAAAAACCAAACACAAAAAAACAAAAACCCAACCCAATATATAACTCCATATCTACTGAAAGAGAAAAATAAAATAAAACCTGTGAGATATGTTTGTTCGATAACATTAAGTTATGAAACTTAAGTTTGTGCATAAACTGGGAAAAAAGTTGTATTTGAGATAAAGTTATCAAAATATTAGTATCCTACCATCAAGGAAAGAATAAGTACATTGAGTACTAAACTCATGACAAATACCCCATTGAAGCTATTCTACATGCCACCTTCTTCAGTGTGCATAAACAGTTTATGTCTTGTTGATTGAATGCAAGTGTTTAATGTTGCAAAGAAGGAACGAGCTGCATTGAATCTCCCTAAAGCCCCTAAACTTTCCCCTACTAGCAGCTAGAAGAGCAGAAGGATACCAGGGCACTCCAGTCCCTGTAGCTCTGGCCTCAGCCTCAGCAAGACCCTTGGACCTTCCCTTCAGCGTGGGAGTGAGGATGAGGAGAATGTTTCTGTTTTCTTTGTGCTGTTATGACTAAAGAGGCAGGAAATACTAATTCCCCTTTGCACAAGAGCAGGCCAGTGCCACAGGGATCACTGCCGGGCTGCAGGAAAGGCTCCGAGGGCAGTGCTGGCACCTACCTGTGTGTATGTGTCAGTGATGGTGTAATCCACCAGCACCATGACCAGGATGGAGATGGGGATCCCAAAGTCTCCGATGATCCGCCGCGCCTGCAGAACACAGACCTGTCATTAGCAAAAGGAACAGGCCAGCTCCGTGCATGCACAGGGAGACTATGGCAAAGAGAAGCCCCAGACGGGGCCAGCATCACTCCAAACCTGAGCACTCCTGACGGGCAGGGCAAGGAAACTCAGCCTTGACCCACAGGGCTGTGCATCCCACTGCCCACACAATATACTCTTATATGACTGGCTAATTGCTCCTGCTGGCCTATTTAGACAGTGCTCCAGGTACTACACAGATACCCTGCATGTAGAGAGATGTCCAAAGAGAAAAAGTTGTAGGCTCTTCTTCTTATATTCTAGTTTAACAGACTTGTATCCAGTCCAATGAGCTTTCCCCAGGTCCAGAGGACTTTCCAGCAGCCTCACTGGAGCAGGACAGTGCAGATACCATCATCAACAGTCTGCTCTTGTTTGCACCCTAGGGTAGGCTACCATCCCTCCTGCAAGGTATTTAAAGGGTTTCTGGTGTTTCTTTGGGGAACGTCCAAGTGTTCTGGAGAATAAAGATCTGTAGCCAGAAGCATTATTATTTGTTTGGTGTGTCCCTTGTCCTTGACATGTGAATCCCACAAACATCTCACCTTTCCTCCTAAGAAGCGGCTGTTCTTGAACTTGCGCATAAAGAAGGCAATGAAGAAAGTGCCTAGCATGAGGATGAGGGAGAGCAGAGCAGTGTTGGGCTGCATCCTGGTTCCCATTGATATCGTATCCGTAGAGAGCACGCTGGCATTCAGGCTGCTCTGCACGTTTGGTGGGTAGAACTTCAGCAAAGGATGTTCTGCAAACACCTGAGCGGGTGAGAGAAGCAGCAGACAAGTTACCACAAGGAGGGGCAGGGGGCACTGTCACTACTGGGGCAGGGGGAAGTGGAGCTGTCCTGCTCTGTGGAGAGGTGAGGGCAGTAGATGGTGGGCACGGACAATCCCAGCATCCGTCACCTCGCCTCGCAACCTACCCAGCTGGAGAGGGTTGGGGAGAGAAAAGTGGCCCCGCTTTAATGCCTCCTGCAGGAAGAGAAGGGGAGAGAGACATTAGGGCTCTTCCTGCCAGTCTCCGTGGTGGCACAGGAGCCAGCTGGGCTGAGGCGTGAGACCAGCAAAGAACTGCTCTGCAGAATGTCTAGGAAAGTTGTGGCTGAGCTGGCCCTGTTCCCTCGCCTCCTGTGTGCTAAAGCAGCAGGTTCCTAAGGGATTAAGAGATGCAGCAGCCCATCTCCCCAGGGAAGGTTCACCTTGTACAGTTTGTAGAAGGTCTCATAGATAAAGATGAGGGAGATGAGGAAAGCAAAGATCTCCTGGGTGAAGGGCGAGATGTAGCGCACCAAGAAGCTTCCTTCTGCTGCCACGATAATGAAGATGAAGACGATGAGCCACAAACCAATCCACACTCTGCCTGTCAGATACTCAATGCCTTGTGTCTGGCAGAACTGAAATGGAAAGGGGAAGGAGTTACTCATGTCTCCTCAGGCTGCCTCCTGCATCCACTCCCCATTAAGATCAAAGACTGCCCTGGAAAAAAGGCATCTACATCTGCTTGGGCATCCAGCACAGAATCAGTCAATTCATGGCTAGAATCACAATTAAATTTGCAGACTTTGCATTAACACCTGACAGCTCCCACAAAGCAGGTCTTTACTGCTCCAGTCTTTGTAACAGTACCTCCTTCATGCTCTGCTGAAGCCAGCCCATGCATAACACTCCCCATCCCACCCATATGGAGGTGCCATTGCTCAAACACAGCTCTCCATTGTTCCATGCACTCACCAGCACAAGCCTGTTCCCTACAAAGGAGAGCCTGAGCATCCTGCTACATCCCACTGCATAAAGGCCATGATCTCACACAGCACCCTGTGTACAGACAGTTGTATGTGTGTGGAGAAAAGGCCCCATGCTGCCACCACAGAGGAGACCATCTCCACTGCATCTTCTCATCTACACACCCCGGCTGTTTCCAGGACAAATCATACCCCTCCCTTTGCAGCCTCCCTCAGTACCAGCACAGGCAGAGGTACTCCTCTGTACACAGTGACTGGACAAAGCAAAAGTGGTCAGTGAGAAGTGCAGTCACGGGAGAGCAGAGAAATTCCTACTCTGCAATAGCATCACCAGCTCCAAACTCTTGACAAGGTGAAAATCCAGCTGTAGAAAAAACCATGCTTTTTCAAAGACACAGACATGCTGGGAGTCAGAGAAAAGGAGAAGAATTAGATCCACTGCTTGAAAGTACAGTGATACAGGGATGCTTTCAAGAGCAAAGAGGTCAGGCTACTTGAGAAAGAAACATATCCATCCTGGCTGGCCAGGATATCTCTCCACACACCCTTGGGCTCATCCTTTGAGGTGGGAGTAATATATGTGGCATGTCCCAAATGGGTGGTACACTCAATGTTATTGAGCTCCGATAAAAGGAAACCTGGACACAGATAAAAGTGGTGAAATGGACTTCAAAGGAAGCCCCAAGAACAATAAAGTTTTAGGATGCAGCTACAAGTGCTCATTATCCCAATGAGCTGCAGCACAGGGCTGGGGGACAGTGCTCTCCTCACAGTCAGCATGTAGAGGAGTGCTGTTATCAGTGTCACACCTCAAGGGATAATGGATACAATGGATACAGCAGTGGGAGGTAGAAGTCCCTGTAGTGAGACCTGCCAAGGGTCAGCAGAGCCAAGGGCAGCCCTGGCTGAGCTGAGAGCAGCCTGGAAGGACTCAAATAGTTCACAGTAACAAAGACCCTTTGTAGAGCTGAGAAATGCCAGCTGCCCTCTCCAGAGCAAGAACAGACTGAGCAGGTGCCAAGCACAGACACTGCTTCACATATACCTTGTAAAAAGCTTCTTCAAACACCAGCAGAGGCCCTGAGAAGCCAATGACCAGGAGTGGCTGGGCTCCAAGCAGGGAGAAGAGGATCCCTAAAACCGAGGTGGAGATTATCAGCTCGGAGACCCCCATGAGACCCTCAGTTTTCTCTCCTGGGAAAGAGAACAATATATGAGTGTTACAGCCTGGACACAGGCACCATCACCACAGACAGGCAGTTCTGGACAGAGGAGGCAGGTCCCCATCCCATCAGTCAGAGGTGCCCTGTGTTAGGCAGGGAGCATGGAGGGAGCCCTGGCAGCCGAGGCTGGAGAGGCCAAATGGCAGGGAGGGAACAAGGCAGCAGCCGAGGCACAGCACTACCACTCTCCCTGAGTGAACAGCACCAAAGCCCACCCCAGAACAGCATCACACAGACACAGCCAGTGTCCCAGAGTGCAAAGAGCAGACCAGAAAGCAGGCCCATTACCTAGGAGTCCCCCGAAGGTGATGGCAGGAGAGAGAGCAGCAAAGTAGATGAAGAGAACGGCTGCGAGACACTGGCTGTGCAAGGCGTCTCTGATGTCACTGAGGTATTTGGGGTACCTGCGCTTTATGTCCCGAACCAGACCTCCAAAAAAGATCCCGGTTCGCTTCAAAGGGTCATCCTCAGCTTCCTCCTCTTCTTCCTCAGCTTTCACTTCACACAGCTCTGGAGGTGCATGGAGGGCAAGGCTTCAGCAAGGAACACAGCTGGGCCCTTGGGCTGTCCCTCTCCCCAGTACCTCACAGAGCAGCACTAGCCTGGTGGGCCCCTGCAACAGTACATCCCACTGCCTCCAGCTGTCCCCAGCCACCAGAGCTGCCCACAGTCACTGCCCTGCTCCCCTTGCCTGCTCCTCACTCCCCACTGCAGGAGCCAGGCCCTGCTCACCCTTCTACCAGGCTCTGGGAGGGGAGGGCCCATTGGTGCACACAGGGCACTAGGCACAAACTTGCCCAAATGTGAATGGAGAGACCTTTGGCTTCCTGAGCAGTGCCCTCCTTCATGGACTTCTGCTCCCTCTCCTTCCTCTTCTTCAGTAGCAACTTCTGGAAGGTGGCAATGGATTTGAGCAAGTCTTTCCCCTCCACCTCTGATGGGGGAATGACAATGCTGCAGTCCAAGAACTCGTTGATTGCATTGAGGAGGTCTTGACGGTCATCTGCCATGTATGCAGCCTCATGGAAGTGCTGGAAGGGGCAGGGAAAAAGAGAGAGGGAGAAGGCTCAGACCAAGACTAGATCCAGCTACTACAGCCCAGAAAGACAATGCTTGCTGTGACCTTTAGAGTAACATTCTCCCCCTCCATCCACTACTCATCTCACTACTGCCACTCTGTGACCCACACTCCTGAATCCCACCACCTGTTTTGAGGGAGAAGCTGGTAGAGCCCTAAAGCATCACAGTTATAAAGCACAAGAACCCTGAACTGAGCAGGGAGCATAAGAAACTCTTGAGAGTCTCCACATCGGAGACAGAAAGAGAGCGAGAAAATAGGCATCTACAGCATGAGGGAAGCCATGCAAAGGAAACTAGACAGAAAAGGGGAGGTATTTCTGACAGCAAGAGCAGGTTAGCAAGGAAGGACTAAGGAGACCAGTCAGGGAGCTGCTGGCAAACAGGTGGAAGTGCTGCAGTGCCTCTGGAACATGCCTCCAGAGAAAAGGCTGGAGGATGATGAATGAGTGAACAGCCTGTAAAAGAGGTAGGGGACAGCTAAGGTCCCTGCAGCACACAGACTCCCTGGAGCCACAGCTTCAATGTAAATGATACTGTGCTCTCTCCATGGCGCCAGGACTGTGTAACCTTGCTGTGGCCAGCCCTGGCTGCAGCAGCTGGCTCCGCCCTTCCAGCAAGAGGACCAGAGACTCAAATGAATGAGGTCAGCCCACAAACACAGCACTGGAGCTGGAATGGCACCTCACCTCTTCTGGCTAAAAGCACATTCTCAGCTGAGCCCCACACAACTTCAGGGAAGGAATCTTTCAGTCTTGCTGCCTCCAATGCACTTTTTCTGATTGAGCCTTTTAGTCTCCAGTTCAGTGAAAGTTGTGCAATAGAGGCAGTACAGGAAGGTTTGTTACTTGCTTATAGTTACATGGCACCAGCAGGAAGAACCTGTGAACCTCTGATCCTCTTGTGCTGGATGTATGCAGCAGATGCTCAGATTGTTTCTTTGCATTTAATTCCTTACCAAGGTAATCAATTTCACTGCCATCTAGACAGATGGGGGACTTCCAGCAGTGCACTTGCTTGGCAGAAAAACCTTCCTGTCTCCTCATCTCTCCTATATGGATGCGCTCCTCTGCATGGATGCCCCAGCCATGGGACTCAGCTAAAAAAGCTCTATCTAAACACCTGAAAATGGTCCCCAGGAACTGCTGGGTTTTTTGTTAGTGTAGTCCAGGCCAGGTGCCATGGTCACAGGCATCACTCAGCCTCCCCACCTCTCTGTGAAATGTCAACTGAACACCACTCCTCTAACCTTGGGACATCCTTTTCTCCTGCTTTTACTCATGGTCCCTTTCTCCACCCAGCCTAGCACACTCTGTCCCAGCCAAATAAGTGTCTGTCCTACTCTTTCCTCTCCACTGGAGCATTCTACCTTGGCCAAGCCAGGCTGATCTTAAAAATCCCAGGTGCTCACACCTCCCTACCCCATCTGAACCCTTGCACAGCTCTCATCTAAGGGCTGTCTTCTAAGGAGCCAGCAAAGCTCCCTCACAGCATCACTGCCCATCAGCTCCTCACCTTGTCAGACATGAGGGTGGAGATTGAGCGGCCAATTTCGTGGTAGTCCATGTTGGCCTGGCTAGGTCCCAGCAGCACAAAGATGAATCTGACAGGAATTGGGACCTCCAAGACAGATTCCAGGAAGACGGCCTCATTCAGTCGGACGAAGGCCATGGTTGGCTGCTCCAGAAACTGCACACAACCTACCAGGGGGCAATGTTTGGAGCAGAGTTAATCATTGGAGTGAGCTGTACTGGGCTGCCTTTAACAGCAGAGACAGGGGTTTTGGAGGTTCCTACAAGCCCTGCAGTCATGGACTTTCTCCAGACCACTGACACAGCACTGAACTTCACACTGAGGACTGCTCCAAGTGCTTCACTGATCATTCAAAAGCAGTGCTACTTTCTCTAGCCTCCCAGTTAGCCCATTCTCAATCCCTTACAGATGGGCTCTACTTACACTATAAAGCTCTAAGTTTAAATCAGAAGGTTTTTTCCCACTTATGGAAGGAAACCTCTTATATGTTGCTTTTATCGAACAAACTTCTAATCTCATCAAAGAATGAAATCAGGTTTGTTCGACATGACCTATTTCCCATAAACCTTACTGCTTGGCAATAATTACATTCATATTCTTTAGCTCTTTAATAATTGAATCCCATATTAGCTCTGCCACTATGCTGGCCGAGAAGGATGTCAGGTTAAACAGCCTATAGGAACTGGCTCACTGTTCTCTCCTCCTTGAGCTATGAGCTTTCTCTAACCGGTACCTTCCCTGTATTCCTAAACTATTTTTTTCAGAGAAAAGTAAGTCAGTGCTCTAAAGACTCATAGGTGGAAACTGCACATTTTGTTTTACATTTTGTTTTGTCTGCATCTCGTCAGTGCTTGGCAGTCTCCTCGGTTCCTAACAGATTGGGAAGTACTCCTGCATCCTCCAGCACACCAGCCACTTCCTTCACATACCCAGCACAAATGTTTATTGAATACTGGTATTTCACTGGCATTATTACTGATCTTTCTGCCATTTGTGTCCAGCAAAGAGCTGTGCTCTGTGTCAGGCTGGCAAATCTGGGCCTTCTGAGAGTCAAAGCAAATCCCAGCCTTAGCTCAGAAACAAGCCAATGTTTAGTTATTTAAGTACTCAAAAATGCACTTATGAACTGCTTTGGCCTCATCATGATTAAGCATCAGTTTGGTTGAGCTGCCAAGCCTCTTTGCCTGAGCTTTTAATCTACTGGGTAGACAATGACATTTATTTTGCTTGTAGTGTAGTTAGGTTTGCTGAGAAGTTAAAGCCAGCAAAGTGCCAAGAGGAATACTCTTGCAATCAGAAGGCACCAAGCCCACTGATGCTCAAGCCTGTCTGCTCACAGCCCTCCTGTACAGGGAAATATGTCCTGGTAGTGCTACAGTCAATACCTGAGACCTTGCCACTAGCCAGGCCCTGCTTCTGTCAACTCAAAGCTTGCTGGCCACACAGCCAGCAGCCAACACTGGTCAGGGACAGGGCCCAGCTGCTGGCAAGGTGTTAAGAAGCCAGACAGAGAGCAGCAATGGTCAAGGGGAAGGGTCATGGCTTGGCCATCAGTCCCTCAGGCACCATTCACCTACTTCTGAGTTGCAAAACCAGACATACCGTGAGCCTGGCAGGACTTCTACCCCTAAATTGGGCTCCAGCTCCCAGGAGCAGCATCCATCAACCTCTTTTTTAATTTAGGAAAAGAACTAGCATGGCAGGCCTTATATTTGCTATACACAAACAGAAGATGAACCATCACCAAAGGAGGGAGTGTACCAGGCTCACTCCCCAGCTGAACATGTATGAAAGGACCAAATATCCCTGGGGAGTGAGGGCACACCAGGATCTGCACTAGTCACTGGGGACTCTACATGCCACCTCTTACCCACAAGCACCACTGTGGCCTCTGCATCTTCAGGGATTTTCTCCATCAGCTTCAAGTATTTACGATGGCCCTCAGAGTTATGAAGATGTGGGTTTTTCTGCCAGGAAAGAATACAAATAAGTAAGGGTGAAGTCCCCATGCTTTGGTCTCCCTACACAGCCTCGCACTCCACTGGCACAAACGCAGCTGGGCTTGCCTTGGCTGCACACCCAACGCCTGCTTCACAGCAAGGCATCCTCACAGCAAAGGCCACCCTGCAAGCCCCAGAGCTGCTGCTGCCATTACATGCTCAAGCAGACATCTGCATGCAGTGCAAAGCCAAGACTAGGTACCAAAATAATAATGCAGCGACCCGATTTCCAGTGCTCCAGGTGATCCAGTCCTTGCATTACAAAGTTTCCCCACAAAGGGGCTCAGAGGTGGGCACCATGGCCTGCTGGCAGCCGACAGCTGTCCCCAGAGTGTGGAAAAAGACACAGTAACCCCCCCTCCGCCCAGGTCACCCTCACCTCTTTGCACTCGGTCTCGTTGGCCTTGGGGTCAGCCATCTCAATGCGCTCTTCCCCCATGAGGGGCACACACGTGTCCATGGTGTGGTTGTGATGGTGGTTCCCCACGATGGAGTTCATGCTGGAGCTGGAGTGGTTCCTCGGGAAGAAGCCCTCTTTCTCATCATTGGGATGGCTGAGGGGAGAGTGGTGGCCATGAGGGGACGTGCCTCCCTTGCCACCTGGGGCTCACAGATAACCCCCGGGCCCTGAGAGCCCGCATCCATATGCACCCACCTGTGCTTCAGCAGCAGGGCACGCAGCACGTTGGCTCGATCTTCTGCCCTGATCTGGTCAGAGATGATCATGGTCTCCACCATGAGGTGAGCAATGCCAGGCAGAGTGGTCTGCTCCAGGTCAAGGAGGACGGCACCTGCCAGCATGAGGGGAAGAGCCCTGCTCCTAGAGTGCAACATTCCCCATTGCATTCACTCTGGGGACACAGCTGTTCCACCAGGAGCCAGGCTTTGGCTGGGGTACAGATTCAGCTGAGAAATGCCCAAATGCCCCATGTCCTTTCTGTAAACCCTTGCCCCAAGAGAACCCAAAAGCTCCAAGATGCAGTGGTAATTCTGGTATCTCCTTTCATTTCAGTCTCCCACTCTGACCAAACTTGCTGACCACGTCAAAGATGGGTCCAAGGCCTGCTGGCCAAGGCATAGCTGGGGGTTGCAGCTTCCATGTGCCTGAGACCAGTGAAGCAGAGTGTGGAACCAACACAGGCACCCTTGAGCTAATGCAACCCTGAAAACAGGCTGCAGGTTGTCTGTCTCCACAGACCCTCCATGAAGCCTGGACACAGATGTTGTTTCATGCCTCCAGTGAGGGACCTAACAGTGACAGAAGCTATCCAGCAAAACCTGTCCTAGAGCAAGAGACAAACCCTGGTCTGCTCTTCCTCACTCACCATGGGCAATAGTCTTCCTGAGCTCCAACAGACTGCGGAAGGACAGTGAAGCCACATGGGGCTTCCCCCACCTTGCTGTATCCTCCTCCACATCCTCCTCAAACTTGATCCAGCGGGCTGTCTCCCTCCAGTGCATCTCCTGGTTCTTATCCACCACCAGCTCATTCAGCTCCACAAACACCTAGTGTGGATCACAAGGACACGAGATGCATACAGCTCTACTAGCAGCACATAGGAAGCCTCAGCTCTCTTCTCAAGGTACTGCCTGGTCTGACATGACACTGGAACAAACCTTCTATGGTTTAACCACAGGTTTATTGCACAGAAGCAGCCAGGATAAATATCACCGACAGCATGGCAGGAGCTTCCATCAGCACATGGAGCACCAGAAAGCTCCAAGTCACATGATGTGGGCAGAAAAGAGAGAATAATGCAATGCGGCATCCCTTTCTACCAAACTGCTGCAATTTTGTCCTCTGCCTTCCTCTTGTGTCCCCCTAAATTTCCCACACTTACCAAAGATAGTGATGTTACTGTGCTGCCAACTTCCACAACAACATCATCATTTCTGTGACTTTTAAATGTCTTTCCTAAAGTCAGAGCTTTGTGGTTACAGGAAAATCTCCCCTTATATTGAAAAAAGTGTATTTTCGGCTCTCATGGTAATGGATAACAGCATGAAATGTCACCCTCAAGGTCATGTAAATAATTATATTGAAACACATCACTTTATAAATTGCATGTTTCTAGTCCTGATTTCTGGCTTCTGAACAAGTGTGGGAGGACAGCACATGGATACCTCGTGGGGCTTTCTATCCAACTTCTTCTTCTTCTTCTTTTTCTTGACAGATGGAGTTGATGCTAATTTTTTACTTGTCCTGGTGACCTGACTCCGAGATGGTTTTTTCATCAGATGTCTCCTCACACCTGGGTTATCTTCAAAGCGGTGGCCTGAAGACACAGGAAAGGAAAAAAAGCCACCAATTTGTCTAATGGATATACAATGTCTGGCAGGGAAACACATCCAAGCACGTCCTTTGCTCATTAACTTAGGCTATCAAAGCCCTGGCAACTGGAGAACTCACCATCCTCTGCCAGAATTCTGAAGATCCTTTCTGCCTTATTTGCCTACTTTCATCTCTTCCAGAGATGTGAGCTAAACTCTTCACAGAGAAGGCTTCCTCCTAGGCTGTGCTTACACTTGGGGCTTCATCACAAATGCTTTTACTCATGGTACTCGAAAAAGTGGTGTGGGAATCCTCCCCATATTCCCCCAACAAAAAGCAACCTGCAGCCTTTCCTGCACAGTTCTGCACCCACACAGCAAAGGCAGGCACCTGGCTGGGCCTCACCCCTTGCACCAGGGAAGGCCTGGTGCTCAGCAAGCATGAAGGGCAGTGAAAGGGAAGGATATTTAGCTGCTGGTCTGGGAGACATAAGGAAATATCAATGTCTGTTTTATTTAATTGTGTGACGAGACGGTAGGATAACACTGCAGCCTGGGGCTGGCTCGGAGGCTGGCAGTGAAGTTGAGCTATCACTGCTTCTAAATGATCCGCAGTGCTGCTGTAATGCCCTCAAAAAGGTCTGAGTTAGAGACTGGCTGGCTGAGGCAAAGCCTCACAAAGGCTCACAAAGGCTGTTAAGGCTGCTCTACAGACCCATCACTGTGCTGCTGGCTAGCCAGTGCCCACCAAAATGCAGCCACAACCATGCTAGCCTTTTTGCAAACCCAGAAAACAGCACCAGGCAACAGCCTGCCACGGAGGATTTCCCTGGACACTACCCAGGGACAGCAAGTGTATCTTTCTCAGCACAGACAACCCACAGGAATATGGAAACCCTCAGAGCCTCATTACAGGATGGGCAGGCTCACCCAACTAGATTATGGAGTCAGGGCTTTTGATCAGCTTTGGTCAATTGAGGTTTGCTGGCTGTGCTTGTAAGACAATGCCAAGGTCTCCTCCCTGACAGAGCAAGGGCAGTTTTCCATTGGCCAGGGTGAATGTTCTGCTTGCATATATCTTTCTGCACTTAGCTTCAAGACCTGCAGCTTTCAGGGTATGAGAGACAGTAAAAAGCACAGGGCTTTAAGTCTGAGTGGCCTCTTTGATGTTGCAGAAAAGTATCTGTACACCTCTGGCATGGAAAGACACACCCAGCATCAGGCCAGGCATACCATGGTCTTGCACCTTGGAAATCTGGGTCGCTAAATTAAATATAAAAGGAATCAATACTGAGCCTGAGGGCATTTTCCCCCATTGGCTGCCCTGCTGATGCACGTCCTGCTGATGGTGGGACTCCTCCCTGCTCCACTTACTGCCCTGCAATGTCGATAGGAGCCAATACCAGCCCAATAACCACTACGAACGTTTCTGGGAGCCGGGCACGTGTGGGGCTTCCATGGAGTTTCACATGGATTTCTCAGTTCCTGCACGCACAGCAGCCACTTCAGCACACTCAGTATGAGCTCATGCATGAAACAAGCAGTCCAGCATGCAAATGATCTTGGTATCTGGCACCTTTGCTCCAACCCCTGCAGCTTCTGATTCTCCTATGCACCCTGGGACTCCTTCTCTCTGTGTCCCTGGGAAACCAGGCTCCAAGTACACTCTACCCAGCAAGACAAAGGACAGCAAGCTTTACTCTCAGCAATGACAACTTATTACACAGTGCTCTTCAACAACAGCCCTAGAAAGTATCCACAGTTTTAGCCAGACAATGGCTGGAGGACAGATAAAAAGCAAGGAGCCACGTTCCCTGACAGCACCTCCAGTGACTCCCACACTCACTGACAGGGACAGGAATCAGAGTGCTGCAGGGTCAGAGAGCATCGGTGAAGGCACATCTCCAGAGCCCTACCTACAGCAGACTAAGGAGAGATCTACTTTGCTGCTCTTCCTTGGTAGTGTTTTGGCTATTGAGATGCCAGCTGGGGGATACAACTTATAGGAGCAGGATGGGCACCTGATCTTAATTTAGGAGAACCACTGGCTTTGGAGTCCCATGCAGAACCCAGCTGAAGTGGTCCAGGCTGCTCTACAGAGACCCTTTCTGTGTCCTGTAAGGTTGGTGCCTTCCCCAATGAAAGTCAAGCTCAAGAGAGCACCTAAAAGTCTTTATTCAGGACAGGATCTTAGACTGAGACCAAAGGGTGATATGCTGAGGCATATGTCTGTCCTTCTTGCTTGAAGCCAAACTCCCCAAGGAGTGCTGCTCTTGCTGTAGCTCCTCTCCAGTGTTCCCCAGGATCTGAGTGTGAAGACAGTGATGTCAAAGGACAGAGAGCAATTCCTATGGTAGCTCCACTACAATGAACTGGTATGTCACCCTCCCATACAGCATCTCCTAAAGTCTCTTCCAGAAGATGATCTCGTCACGTTAGCTTCCACAGTCAGATTTCTTCAGGTGAACAAGTTCCTTTTCCACCAGCTTAAATCTGAATATGACAAATATGACTGCACTGGTTAAAGTCTTCCCCAAGAATGCCTTTGCTAGCAGGCAATTGCCTTCAATTTAGACCTTCAATAGCTCCTGCTCCCCTCCTTTCATTTCCCTCAATCCACAAGAAGGAAGACCAGAAAGAGGCATCCAAGTATTTGTATCAGTACTAGACAGCAACCTGCTATCCTGGCATCACAAGGATAATGCACACTGCCCATCCACCCTAATGCTTAAGTTATAGCAAGAAAAAAGACTTTAAACTCGGACTCTTGAAATATATGAAAAGATACTTAAAACTCAGATTTTTGAAATATTTAAAACTAGACTAAATGAAATGCTAATCAACATACTGTAAGACACAGCCCCATGCCGGCTTCTGGAAAAAGCTACTGTCCTGTCCTGCACAGAGTCCAAGTCTCTCCTGGCTGATGCTAAGTTCAATGTGATAGGGATAGCTCAGCCCTGCTGCCAACCAGGTGCCAGGTCCAGCACTCCCCATGCTCCAAACACTTTAAAGAATGCAAGGAGACCAAGGACTCCATTCTGTTCAAAATATATTCCTTCTGGATCTGAGTTGGTCCTGACAGAGGCATTGCCATGGAGTAAATAGCTGGGCAAGTGGCACTGGCTGAAAGTGAGCTGGCTCTACACAAAACAGACTCTGGTGTCTCGGCCATGTCTAACTCTGCCATACCTCTCTGCAGGATTAATCCACAATGTGGAGTCATTATACAATTAAGAGTTTACTGTACAGAGCACCTACAGTATTAGCTGTAGCAATCAATGAATGTGTTAAATACTAGAAAGCCCAATTTCCCCACTTTGTAAGTGATGCATTATCACACCCTGCAGAGTGATCTGCCCCTTCTACCTTCCCAAGAATATCCATGTTTTCCAAGGTGAACCTGGAACAATTTCTTCACACTTTTAATTTACAGCTCATTCAGCTTGGGACAGATGATGGGACCAATTTGCTCCAGGTTTCTATTTTGAACTTTGCTACTATTATATGCCCTATCAATTTACAGTAACAAGTAGCAGAGTTGTTACTGTAACAGCCAGAAGCTAATCCCCACTAGCTGGTCCCTGCAGAAGCACATAGGCAGACATTTTTTTCCTGAGGGCTTGTAAAGATGGAACAGATGACAAAGAGAACACAATATTGGGACTGAGAGGCAGGGCAAATTCAGTTTTTTGCCTGAGATCAAACAGTCTGTGGCAGAGGCAGAAGCTGAACCAAGGCATCCTGAGCTCCAGTTACAATCACTCTGCTTTCCCACTCTTTTGTGTAAAGCTGTTTAGTGGGCTAGTTCTGGGACATCACCCTCCCATGTGCACTCCTAAAATCCCTTGAAAAATTAACACATGATCCAGATGATGATATTTGGACAATCACCCATGAGCCATGGCTATAAACAGTACCACTCCCAAGGTGGGCCACCTTTTAGCAACATGCACCAAGGAAGGAGCCCTGTGAGAGATGGGAGTCAGGCTCTGGTTTCTGCATGGTCTCTGAGACAGCTCAGAGACTGCTCTGCAAGGGATGTGAAGGTACAGAAACAGATGCAGAGAACAGGAAGACATTCTTGACTCTCAAGATTCCTATTCTCTCCTTCCTTGCTTTTCCCACTCTTGCTTCCTTTCTTCCTCTTTTCTCCAGGCACACCAGCCAGCCTGCTATCAGCTAGTTTCACAGCCATGTTCAAGCATGCAGATACAAAGCCTAGGTTATTTTTTTTTCCTTTGGGCAATTAGGCTACGGTGCAGAGCTAGAACCTGATACCCACCTCTGCTGTCAGATCCGCACCTCAACTCAAATTCCAGGAAAAAGAGCAGCAGCACACTGTCACCTTGTGCTACAAATGGAAGGGGAAATCTCTTTGTCCTTACCCACCTCAGAACAGCTGCTTTTTCTCTGCCCACGGCATGGGCCACATCCTGATAAGCACAAACAGCAAGATGCAGCTGTCTCTGGAGCTGCTCGAGCAAGACACACAGGGGAAAGCACCTCAGCACTACAACACAGATTGTAAGACCTCACACAGACACACAGGCCTCAGGCAGCTCCTCTGGTGTCCCCAGACACACAGTGGGGCAGACTGCACTTCTCTAAACCAGAAGACCAACCTGACATGGAGAGGGTACAGACAACAAACACAGGAGGGGGGTTATGCACTTGTAGCAGGGGGCTCTGATCTACAGCTGCAATCACGGGGTCACTGCTCTGGTACTTACAGGTGGGCTCCCCGCCTGGGTAGCCCAGATGGTTTCTGATGGCCTCCCATAAATCATAGTCTTCAAAATTGAAGGCAAATTCATCAAAGTCTTCATAGCCGAGTGAGTTGCGAATACAGGTGCTTATCACTACCTCCGGGCTGCTGCCCCCTTCTGATTCCTTTGCTGGCTCCTCTCGCTCTTGAAGGGTTGTCATGTTGTCCTTGTGAAGGTCAGGGGTCAGGTGTCATGAACGACACGCCTTCAGATGAGGAGCCAGGACAGCCAGTCTGACGTGTGGGAAGCAAGCTGCCCCCCGGGGGATTCAGCACAGCCCTGGGGCCAGCCCCGGTGCCTCGCTCCCCTGCTCACGGGGCATGAAGGTGCCGGCTGCAGCAGCCCCGAGGACTGATGAGGTTCCAGGAAGACTGGCTCCACCCAGGGATGCTTCTGCCGGGGGCTGCCCACCAGCTCCTCCAGAGCAGGGTCCTCGCTTTCCGTGGGGTCTTGTGATAGATGGCCAGGGATGCACCACCCGTGGCCCGGGCACAGCCAGGCTGCATGTGCAGCACTGCTTTTCTCCCTCACTCCCCTCTGGTGTCTCCCTCCCTCTCCAGCCTGCAGAGCAACCTATTGAATTCTCCATGTCCTCAGGCCCGGAGCGTGCATTTCCATGACGTCTCTGTCTCTGTCCTCGTGCCACGCACAGGGGCAGTCCCCCTCTGAGGCGCTCCAGAGGAGGCAGCTGCCTCTGCAGGAGAGCAGAGGAGAGGGGAGGCTCCTCACCTCAGGTTTTCTGCAATAGCAGAGCTGGCAGCGTGTCACACAGAGGGCTGATTGCTGGGAAAGTGTGTCAGGAGAGGAGAGAGCTGGGTCTCAGGGAAATGCTGGGAACCCTGAACTGGAGAGGACAGGGGGGTGGGTGGTGGAGCAGGCATCCATGGGGTAGGTGGGAGTAGAGATGCTGAAAACATAAGGATCAGCACTGTGGACAATGCAAAGCTAACAGAGATGACACACTGCTGGGAAAGAAGGATCTGGGGAACAGGAAGGTGAGGTCCTGTGGCAGGCTGAAGACCATGCCTGAGGCTGCTAGGGGAGAGCAAGAGAAGCACGGGACAAAGGGACACACACACTGGTAACACAGGTAGTGTTGTAAAGCCTCACTTTTCATGCCATCCAAGTCAGCAGACGCCAGCATCTGGGCCTCGGCCTCGTCAGTGGGGACGCGCTGGTAGGCCGCGCTCTCCAGGGTGGTCATGCTGCCGATGCACATCCTCTCCTTCAAGTCATAGGTACCCCTCTGGCCACTCGCCACCTGGCCCCAGGCCTTGCGCTTCTCCCACCCACGGGACAGACGCTCTCGAGGCCCAGGGGGGCTGTAGGAACCAAAGAAACTGACAGTAGTAAGCAGGGTGAATGACAATGGCCAGTGGCCTCAGGGGTTGGGGTCCCATGGCCCAGCCCTGACCAGCAAGCCTCTGAGAAGGAGCAGGGCCAGGAGTCATCTTCTGCAAAACCTGAAGGCTGCTCCTTCTGCTCCTCCTCTTCCCTACCACAGAGTGGGATCAGCTTGTGCCCAGTGTCAGGGACCTACCCCTGAGTCAATGGCCTCATGGTCCCCTCCTGGGGCTTCCCAGCCAGCAGCTCAGCATGACAGCACAAGTTAGCTGGGAGGAAGGGTACTCCAGGTGTGCAGCCCAGTGCCTCTAACCCTGCACTATGGGGATCCCATGGACCCAGGGAGGTTGCAGGAGTCCCATGGAATCATCATCCCACCAGAGAGCAGCCCTCTCACTCACAGATGCTCTCCCTCTGGGGCCATGTCCCTTCTGACTCATCAGGGAAGTTTGGGCTAAGCACAGCCACTGCCCCTGGGGACAGACTCTGTGCAGTGACCTTGAGCCAGGCAGAGCAGCAGGCAGCTTGGCACCGCTCACCTACCTGTGGAGAGAGGCAGGGCCCTTGTCCTGCAGCAGGTCAGCAAAGCGAGGCATGGGGGACAGGATGCCACACTCCTCCTCCATGTGGAACTGCGCGGGGGCTGCAGTGCTGCTGGGCTCCTCCTCATCGCTGCCAACGGTGAACTGCAGAGACAACAGCCCTGACAGCAAGAGCTGGGCAGGCAGCCTTCACCCCAATCCTTGGCACACAGGTCCTACCCAAGATGGGCCACAGTGGCTTTCCCCACATGCCCCATACCCTGGGACTGCTCATACTGAGCCCTCCACTGTACTATAAAACTTAAGAACAGACACACTCATCTTCCCCCATGGGTCTTACAGCCTCAAAATGCTCATGCACACCCACCCCTGCATCCACACCAAGCAATGACTTACCTGTCACTGTCCTTTGGTGGCCATCTCTACTAGACAAGGACAAAAACACTCTTCCCACAATACTGCACAGCTACAAGTTCTTATCCCTGAGCAGCATACTTGCTGGCACCCTCCTACCACCTCCCTCCAGACTCCAAGCCCCATCCAGATAGGCACGTCCTGGCCTTGCCTTTGGTTTGCTTGGGGACTCCAGCTTAGGGGATGTGTCCTTCCCACGAGCTTCAGCCTCAGATTCTGCAGAGATTTCTTTCTCCTGGACCTCCTCTGCCTCAGATTCTCCTTCTTCCTCCTCTTCTTCTTCCTCTTCTTCCTCCTCTTCTCCTCCCTCCTCGTCCTCTTCCTGGATGGTGGGGGTCACCTCTGAGGGAGGTATTGAAGTTTTCTTCTTTTTCCTCCTTCTTTTTTTCCTCCTGCTGGCACGGGGTGGCCTCTTTTGGAACTTGAGGGCAGAAGGGAGGTGAGTGGAAAGGGGATGATGGATGTGGTGCGAGGTTTGGCGGTGGACTGAGAGAGAAAAAGAGAGTCAGGGGCAGGAAGAGGCTGGGAGGAACCTGCCAGGCGCCCCTCCAGGAAACAGCATGGTCTGAAGATCAAGGGCCAGGAAGGGCAAGGAGAGCCACCAGCCCACAGGGACATAGCAAAGCTCTTTCACTGATGTGGCAGGCTGTGTCCAGCCTGGGATAGGTGGGGACAGAGCCCCTGTGCAATGCCAAACGACCCCAATACAGCTCCACTGCCCTGGGGAAGGCAGCACTCTCCCTGTGTTGCCAAAAGCCATTTGCATGGCTGTGCAGAGCTGCAGTGACCTGCCACGGGCAACATCCTCTTCCTAAACATGGGGAAATGTTTCTTGCATCCTCAAACAAGCAAAATTTGGGTCCTTTACAAACTTTTTAGGGACATTAGTTAGTGGTTAGGCTATGGCTTAGTGGTGGACTTGGTGTTAGGTTTACAGTTGGACTTAATGATCTTAAAGGTCTTTCCATCCTAAATGATAATGATTTCTTTTCTGCATAATGTTTCTTTGAGTTGAATAGATGTAATTTATTTATCCCCCAGACTTTGACAGAAAGTTCCTTCTACTCAGCCATAGAAACAACAGTGCAGAAGTAACCTAAGTCCAAATCCCAGGTACTTTGAGGGCATGTGTTGTACCAGCCTCTGAAATTCAGGTTCAGTTAGGAGGCTGTCTTTTAAAAACCAGGGTAAAGAAACAGGGCAGAAGGACTTTTCTTTAAACTAATCCACAAAGAGAAATTCATACAGGTTTGACCTGGGTGTCATGGGAATTACAGAATGAGAAGAAATTAAGGACATTTCTGAGCCTTCATTCCAAAACAAAGGCAACACACCAGGCAGGGAAGAGGGTAAGTTCAGCATCCCACTGTGAGAGAAAGAGAAGCCATTGCTGCCAGGGCTAGCTGCAGGCACAAAGCCTCCCACGGACAGTCTGCAGGATGCACAGGTCCTGGGGCTGCACCCAGAGAGGCTGAAATCAGGGGGCACCAGCCACTTGGCAAGGGGGTGTTGCTCGGCAGCTCTTCCTGAGCAATTGTTTCCAGACGGTTTAGATTTGGTTCCTTCCCAGCTTTCCTGTGACATGGCAGCAAAATCTGTTTATAGTGAAAACTACCTTCAAAGGACATTTTCAATGTAGGCTGTAACCTTCTCCCTGGGAGAGCCAGGCAGGTTCATTGTTCTGCTGTCATGTTTCCTTTCCTTTGGTTTCTCAAGTCTTTTCTTCCTTGTTTCCCCCCTTGGGAACAGCAGGGATATTTCACACATCCCCCTGGTTCAGAAGAAGCAGCTTGTGGCAAGATTAGAGGAGATTTAGAATGGTCAGACGTCTGCACATTGGAAAGAGTTTGGGCTCTTTAGAAACACTTTTCTCTCAGAAGTGATTTTTTCTTTGACTTAACTGGGTGTACCCTATTTCACTCACAAGATGTGGAAGACAGACCCTCCTGTCCTACTGCTGTACTTCCACAGCATGCCACAGGTAGGTCAGGCACAAATTTCTAATATAAGAAGCAAGGAAGACCCCAGCTATACACACGTTGCTCCTTCAACAGCACAAAGCTGCTGATGAGGACACAGCCCATCTTTCCCTTCTGGCTTGTTCACTTCAGTCCAAGACAGAAACATTTATGTTTTGGATCAGAAGGAAACTGCAAGGAAGGGCAGTGATGGTGAGTGATCTGGCACAGAAGAGGGGAGCACTGCTCTCCTCTTCACCCCTGCACTCGGCCTTCCTTGGGTCAACTGATCACATCTCCACAGAGGTGGTCTGGAGGTGGGAAAAACACACCTCTCCTAAACACAAAAGGATTCATACCTCCCCCTTCTTCCTCCTTGTCCTCCTGTGCATCCAGTCCCTGCCCTCCCTCCCTGCTCCCTTCCTTGCACTGCCTGCCTGTATGGAAAGTTACTGCCAAACTAGTGTCCCAGATGTTTGATTACATCTCTTGGTGAACTTGATACAAGAGATATGAAAAAGTAATTTAGATAGGGAGCCCAGAAGGAAGAGCCTACATATTAGGAATTCCTGGCTTCGACTGAGGCAGGAAACATTTCTAAGCCCAGAGAACATTCACCTCTATGGGCTGGTATGTTATCTTTAAAAGTCTAATGACCTAACCAGATCTTCCAGCTTTATAAATACAAACTGCATAAAACTCTTGATAACCAGGGTTGATGTAGCCCTAGACAACAGAAATACATCAGGAGTTCAGAGGAAAACAAACTTGATTCTGACAAAAGAAAAATGATTCTCCTATTAATAAGGGGAACAAACCCAACCCCAAACAGTACAAATCTCTAGTTAAAATTTTCAAAAAGCTTCTGCCATGCATGCTCAAGCAGATCATCCATGTCCTCCAAGCCAATCCGCACACCTGTGCACACAGGCAGAGCTTCTGAGCAGGTAGGTCCTACAGGACAGGAATTCAACCCACAGCAAAGCTATCAGCACCTTGCAGCCATGTGCATGAGTGACTGTGAGCCCAGATGGGAGGTGTTATTTAAATGGAGCCTCTGTAGAGAAATGACACAGGCAAAAAACAGCAGCTGAGGTGCACTACAGTAATAGACTTTTACCAGCAAGCTTTTATAACAGCCATTGGAAATGAGTGGCCAAGCAGAAAACAGCCTGGTGATGTACTTGGGACATAATGTTCCCAAGGTTGTAGCTCATCAAAGCCAAGCTGGAAAAGAAGCAATATGTGACTGTGGAGAGCCACAGACTGGGAAAATCTCCCAACCACTGCTACGTGTCTGCCACACAAACAGGCTGCTGGATGGGGGCCTCTTCCTGCCCTTCACTGCTGTTACTACAGAGTAACATAACACACCTATGCCAGGCAACAGCTTATGGTCACTCTTGTCAGTACATTCTCATCTAACATACAAAGTGACTTTGGGCAGGCCAGTTGCCTTCATCGTGAAAGAGCAGATAGAGGAACAGATACACTGCTCAGATGAATTCAGGTGAGATAACTACAGCACTTTAAATTCACACTCCATTTTTATTTTGCAGTTCCTTTCTTTGATCAGATAAGCCCAGTGGATTCTTGAGTGCTACTTAGAAATACACAGGCATGTCTGACTGGAGCCATCTGCTTTCAGACTGGGGAAGACAGCCTGGCTTCTGGTCATGTTTGGTTGTTTCTTTGCAGCCACATGGAAGAAAAATTGTTTCAAAACTGGAAAATTCAGCTTGGGGAAGTAGCTGCAGAGGCCTCAGAGACTGGTCTAGGAGGTGAACGAACACCCTGGCTGAGCTACGGCTGCTGGGTGGGCTGTGCAGTAGCTATGCCTATGGAGACAGAGAAAACAGGAACAGACTGGAAACAGGCCGTGGGCACTGGTGCTAAACTGTGTGTTCATAGCACCTTGGGAACGCTCTGGAGGAAGGAAGTGAATAGCAGGCTAATACAATCTGCAGTCCTGGCACAAGGCTGCAGAGCATGTGGGACTGAGAGAGGGCTGGTGGTGAGGGTGGAAGGGAGTACAATGTTTCAAAACCTACATACATTCAAAATCACTCTCACTGTAGCTGCGACTTTGCTTCTCCAGATTGCTCGATGCTGACTTGCTTATCAGGTCCCCAAATCTCTCGATTGACAAAGTCTTATCCAAGTCCTCATCGTCCTCGGCACCAGGAGAGGCTTTCTCTGCGTCATCTCTGCCCTGCACAGAAACCGCCAGGTAAGAATCAAACACGGCAGACCCCTAAAGCCCTCTGGATCCTCCTGCCCTTCCAACAGCACCAGGCTCCATACAACAGGCCTGGGGCACAATGTCTCACATAGAGGCACAGCTCTGCTCAGAACCAAGTGCCAGAATGGACCATCAAGCTCCAAGGCACACTCTGCAGGGATACCTTAGTGGTCCTCCACACCAGTCTTGAGTGGCAGGTATCAAGGGAATATGCCAGTGCCAGTTTTCCCATTAGAGGAAATGTGTAGCTTTTGTTTGGCTGGAATTTCTCTCTCCTCACATTTAACTGCTGCTCTCTGGTCTTCCTTTTGCTCAGTCTGCCATCTCTCTAATTCTTAGGCCTCCTCTGTATTTCCCCTTGGGAGACAGCATCCCTGCTCTGGTGAGTTGCCCTTGGGTCAGTGACCACCCTGTGCCTTCCCACCTCCCCTCCACAATCTAGAGACTCCCCGTTCCTCTTGGATGCCTTCTTCAGGTTTTTCTGCCTATTTTCCTCCTGTTTCAGGCAATGGGAACTTCTCTGCCTTTTGCTGGTGGAAGTGCCCTGACATGAGCATCACCAGGTGCCTGCCGGCCAGCCGGCCTGCCTTTCTTTCTTTCTTTCTTTCTCCTGAGCAGCTGCAGCTGGTAAAATTTTCCATCAATATAGCCGAAATGCCAGCGTGGAGCTGTTGTGGACTCCCGTGTTTCCATGGAAACAGGAGGAGGCCCAACTGTGACAAATCTGCTAGGCAGAAAGAGGGAGCAAGGCAGCTTTAGCTGAGAGATCCCTCTCCTCGCATCACTGTTCTTAGCTGTGGCCTAGGAGCAGCTTTGTGTCTGTGGGTGAGACTGCTTCGCCTCTCACCTTAGCACAGGTGTCCCAAGCCCAGCCTAAACAGGGACAGTCTGTTTTCAAGCTGCTCAGCTCCTCCTGCCACTTGTGTACCCTACCCAATGGCATGTGGAGGCAGAGGGACCTCACAGAGCAATCCCTGGCCTTTCCTGGGCCGCAGTTTGCTGTCTGTGTGCAGAGGATCGGGGCTCGGTGCAGCCTGTCCCTGTAAGCGCAGGCTGTGTCTCCTGTCCTGCTGCAGCACAGGACACCGGGCCCGCTCTCAGCCAGCAGGAGCACGGCCCCCGGGGAAGAGACAGCCCCACCGCTGCTGCTGCTGCTGCTGCTGCTGCTGCTGGATTCCCAGCTCACCTGCTGCAAGTCGATGAAGACATCTCCTACGGGAGGGGACTCTCCAGCTGCCATTTTGGTTCAGGACCTAAGGGCCTGGGCAAAATATCAACCCTTCTCTTTCACCGGCAGGCACCCAGGAAACCTGGAGAGTGGCATAACCTGTGGAGAGAGGGCAGGACAAGGGAATGTCGTGGGAAACTGCTGGCCACTGCCCTCAAGCCCCTGGCTCCTGATCCAGAGGTCACCTCAGCAGCCCCTGAAGAACCTCCCTGGCATCACTAGGACAGGCCTGTCCCCAGCAGTGTGCAGGGGCAAGTGGCCCAGCCCAGGCTGCTTTGGCCACCAGCTCCAGCTGATCAAGGATAGATGGGATCCTGTCCTTCTCTGAAAGGTCAGAGGGGCCAACGGAGACATCAGCTACATATAGCTCCTGCATAGGCTGTGCAAGAGAAAGGAAAGCTTCCTGCTCAGCCACCTCTACAGCAGCACACCAGTGCAAAGCTGGGGTGTGACTGACCACCAGGGAAAGAAAAAGTCGGAGAGATGAGGTGCTGGGAGTACATGCCAGGAGCAGGCAGCAGAGTGGTCCTGTGGCACCTAGCTTTAACTGGACAGATCCCAAAAAAGGCCAGAAGGAACCACAGAGAGAGCTGTGCAGACCACAGAAATAGGACAAGGACAAACAGTTCATCATTCACACGCCACACACAAAACAATACATGTTACAGGCAAAGAGACCAAGGCTGCAGATCTGTGCCCTGTCAGCACTGCCAGGGCTAAAGTCCCTGAGGACAGCACAAAGGAACAATTTGCTCAATACACAACTGCAGGTGAGGAAGGCAAAGAGGTGCTACGCTTGACAAGGACTGCAATACAGACTAACACAGAAATACCTCTGGTCAAAGCATCTACAGCAGCAGCACAGCCTAAACAGCATGGGCTGCACTCCAGGAAGAACTGGAGATAGTACAGAGGCTGGCACTGGGAAGACACTGATCCCAAAAAACTCATCTGGAACAGAGAAGATGTAAGCATATACACATATATGTGATTTGGGCACAGGGAGAAGCAAAGTGTCCTCAGCTCACAGCAGAAGAAAAGGGACACTTGTTAAAACTACAAGGGTAGAATACAAATGAATTCAAAATTGACAAAATGTTTTTTTTCAGTGATGTCATCAAGGAGCAAAACACTGCAATGTCAGAGGATAGCTTGGCCATCTCTCTGGTAAGAACTTGTATTTATGACAAATAAAATTAAGAGAAATTAAACCCATCTTCCAGAACAAGCTATTCTCCAGCTATGAAAGCTTTGGAGTAAGTACTACAGTCTATGTCCTGGCTATCTGCTGAGGGGCTTCTTACTATCTCATCTGAAGTACCTAGCATGGGACACTGTTCAAGACAGGTGACTAAAACACTAAAGGTTGTCTAAGGAGGAAAGCAGTAAGGCCACTTCATCATCCCTTCTATCTTTGAAGATCTCCAGAAGGTCTACAGTCTGCTTACTCTGCCTACATGAAGAACTTATTCAAACCAAAAATCCCAGGGCCATCTGTAAGGCAAGATTTTGAGGAGCTAATCTGACCACTGATGAACGATGGTCCTTTGCTCTACCTTCCTAATTATCAGGAATGAGGCAAAACATAATGGAAGAAGCCCCTGAAACACACTTCATTGGACTCATCACTAATTTCATCCTCAGTAAGACATCAACAGCTCAAGAGAAATAGGCTGCCAAGACAGACATCTAAGCAGCAAATACAGCATCCAGGCCATCCTTTAAGTAGGAGACATGATAGAGAAAAGGTTAATACTTGTCTTTTTTTTAGCTTTTTTTTTTTTTTTTTTTGCATTTAATTCAAGAAAAGGGTATAATTCCATGAAAACAAACAGCAGTAATTTTGGAACTGAAGGCAGGGAACATTTTATTCCAGTGGGAAGAGCTGGCAGGGGAACCTCACTTTGCAGGGCCATGGAATCACCACTGTTAAAGAAAGGATTGGACATTTTTAAGGAACAGAACAATCACAGCTACAGAATGACTGAAAAAACATGTTGCAAGGACTATAATTTAGGGAGTAAAAAGATAATGAAGCTTTGGACAGCAGCTCCTGTAGAGGCAGAATCCCTAATACTTAGCAAAATGGTAAGGTAATTTAACAAAAGAAATGCTAATGCTCAGCTTCACCTCTGTGCCACTAACATGCCTTGTGGGGCCTTTGAAGTAAACTAAAACTATCAGCAGGGCTGTGAAGCAATGTGCTTTGTTTCAGGGCAACCTTAGGTATGTCTGAAGCAAGGCAGAGGCTCCAGGGGCATTTTGTGCTCTGGGAGGGAGGAAACCTACATCCTGGAGAACTACTGGGTGCAACATATTCTGCTGACACCAGATTTCTAAGATGTTATCCTGAGTTTAAAACTACAGCCCAACTGCCTAAATGAAGTTAAAAGGGAGGGAAAGTCCAGCACCTAGTCTTTCTTTACCCATCATAGCAGCACATTCAAAATTATGCTGAAGCCATTTCTCTAATGAGGCTGAACAGCTAAAAGCCAGACAGTTGTAGTAGCAGTAAGAGAGCCCTGGGGACTTGCTTTGAAATTTCAGAGGGACTGGGAGATACCCACGGGGTTTCCATCAATGAAAGCATGATGCGATGTGTGGGCACCTTGATCTGACAGGACTTAGGGCCCAGCTGTTGGAAGGCTCTGACGCTTTGGGGACGAAAGAGGAGGTGAGGATGAGAGGTGTGTTCGCTGATTCTAACCCTACCAGCTCTCCTGTTCCTGAAGAATGGAGAGCCCACAGCCTAAAAGCACTGCTGCTCCCATTCAGCACATTCACGGCTGTCCACGGCCACTAGAGGCCACCTGCCCCCCACTTTGTGCCACCTCTGGAGGAAGGTGGGATGGAAACCTACGGGATCCTGCCTGGCGTTTCTATCACCCTCAACAGATGGAGTTCAGAGAAGAGCAAAATTTTGCCAGTGGGCCAGAGGGATTGATTTATAAGGAAAGGTTAGGAGCTAATTTTATCTAGCACAATATGGGATGACTAAGATGGAGATAGAACAAACCAGCAGTCTGGAAAGATCTCAAGGATGTAAAACACAACTGAAGATTATTTTTTTTGTCAGGCAGCCCTTCATAAAGAGACTTAAGAATAGGTTAAAATTGAAAATAGAAACTTAAAAGGAGTATCAGGGAAAATTCTGCTAATAAGCACCATGCTGAAGTGCCCAGCCGGCTGGCATCACTGCCTGGGTTGCCACAAGAAGAGCACAAGATAAAATGGGAAAATAAAAAAACAAACACCACTAAAGAAAAGTAAATGACTGATACCTTCATCCTACTGTATCTCCTGGTTATGGGGAGTACGTGATTCAGCATTCCCGCTAGAAGTAATTTTCAGTAATAGAAGCGTCATGCCAGCAGGCCAGATTCGAAGGGAGGCCAGAAAAATCCACAGCCTGCCAACCTGTGTGCACTCACTCATCCCTGCTCTCTCCACGAGCACATCAGTAAACACAACTGGCTCACAAAAATCACCATACCTTGTACTGACCATTGTACTGACCACCTAGGCTTAAGGGATTCTGAAGGAAAGTGAGCAGGCACGTCCCTGCAATGCTGGCAGCTACAGCATCTCCTACATGTTGCTCACAGGGACTCCAGTGGGGCTCCCCCTCATCCCCAAAGGCTGCTTCACAGTGCCAGTGCTTCCCTGTTTTGCTGAGAAAAACAAAATTTGGCACATCTTTGAGGGCCGAGGCGAGCAGTTCATACTGTCCCTTTGCAACAAAGATGAGTCAGGCTGCAGGCAGACTGCCCCAGCTCCGTGGGCAAGGAGCTGCATGGAGACAGCCATCAGGTCCCACATCCATCTCCTCAGCTCTTCCTTAATCCCTTGGCCATTGGCTGAAAATAATTTAGTTGTGGAGTGTCTAGACTAGGAGTGGATGTTAAGATAGGGATAAAGCCACAGGGGCAAAGCTGGTTTGAGGATAGGGGAAGAGAAGGGACTCTGGCTGATAGACACAGACTGGGAGAGCTCACAAAGGAGAAGGATTAGAGGCCTTGGAAGATTTTCCTGGGAAGAAATACTGATGTGCATGTCCACAGAGAAAAGGAGCAGGAGGGGTGCTGCTGCATACATCAAAGCATTTGGATGCTACTGTGACACTCACAGCCTCAAAGCCAAACAAAACAGGAGTGGGCTGCGCTGCCCCTACCTCTCCTCTGTCATGGCCGAGGAACAGAACACACATACCAGAATGAAAAGGCAACACATAAGACAGTAAACACACAAAGTTTTGTGGCACGAAGGTTTTAACCTGTAGATCTCTCTCCCACATGGCTATGCTGAAATTTGTATTATTACACAAACACTTTAGAAGGCTTAAATATTTCAATGAATCCTATACTCCACTGAACTACCCTGGATGAACCATCACAGCCTTTCACTCCTGAAGCACTGTCTGTTCCGTGACTCTCCCTCTCAACAGGCCCTTCATAGGGTACCAGACGGGACGGAGCCTGCACGGTCCACAGACACACAAACGAACACACGGAACAAAATTCACTCCAGAACGAAGTGCCAACACCAGACAGTAACAATAAGCCACCCCTCCACTGGACGTACGGACGGCTCTGACAGACACACGTACAGTCGGGGAAGGAAAGGGACACAGACAGACAGCCACCGGGGTCACTGCACCACGTCCGTGCCGTGCCGAGCCTTGCAAGCCCGTACGGTGCGGAGCGCGGGACTGCTCCAAGCCGCGCCGCATCCAGCCCCGAGCACCGCGCTGCGTGCCGTGCCGTGCCGTGCCCCGTGCCATGCACCGCCCCGCACCGTGCCGTGCCATGCACCATGCCCCGCACCGGCAGCCACCCGCACCGCGCCACGCACCGTGCAGCACCGGAGCGCTCCGCAGACGGGCCGGGGCAGGGCAGCCAGGCGGAGCTGCTGCAGCCGGGGCAGTAGCGCAGGTACAACCCACCCCCGACCCCCTCCCTCCGGCCCGTACCTCGCACCGCCGGAGCAGGAGAGCCGCCCGCCGCCGCCGCGCCGCGCCCCGGCCCCGCCGCCGCGCTCCGCCCGACACGTGCCGTGCCGCGCCGCGCTGGCGGCGGGCGGCGCTGCTCCCCGGCCTCCCGCCGGCCCGGCCCGCTCCGCGCCGACCGCCGCCGCTGCCGGGCCTCCGCCGCTTACCGGGGGGGCTGCGGGGCGGCGGCGCGGGGCGGCGGCGGGGCGGGGGCCGGGGGGCGAGGGCCCCGCCGAGCGGGAGGGGGACGCTGGGGCGGGCTCCATGGCAACCGGATGTGAGCGGCGGCCGCCTCGCTGGTGCGGCGGAAGGGCGCGCCTCGGCGGCAACGCGGAAGAGCGGAGGAGCGGCGGCGGGACCGGCCGGGCCGGGCCGTGCCGAACCGGGCCGGGCCGGGCTTGCCTCGGCCTCCCCGCTGCAGATGGCGGCGGCCGAGACGCTGGTGCGCGGCCTGGCGCGGCTGCTGCAGGACGCCGGTGAGTGGCGACCGCCGCGGGCCCCGCCGGGCCGGGTCGCGTCAGTGCCCCCGGTGTGTGGGCACTCACGGCCTGGCCCGTCCCTTCCCTGTCCTGCAGGGGACCTCGTCCTGGACGGCTCCAGCACGCTGACGCTGCTCACCTCCACCCTGCAGCACCTCACGCAGGTCTTCGAACAGCATCTGGGCTCCCGCAACCAGAACCGGGGCTTCGTGGCGCTGCCCTCGCACCCCGCCGAGACAGCCGCCATCCTCCAGGCGCAGTTCCTCTTCGACGTCCTGCAGAAGACTCACTCTCTGAAGGTCCGTACACAGCGGGGCCGGGCGTGCTGCAGGGCCGGCCAGGGGAGGTGGCAGGCACAGCCTCAGAGCTGCCTCCTCTGGTGCCCATTGTCCCCGTGTGACCTGCGGGCCCCGTGGGTCACAGGGCTCTCCCAGGGCTCTGGAGTGGAGTCGTCGCTTAGCAGGATAGTCTATAGCTGCTTACCTAGGGTCAGCCGTGCAACTCAGCAGAAAGTTTCTCGGAGTTAAAAACGGGGGCAACAGGAGTTAATTAAGTTCTGACCTTGGTAAGGTGTTGTAATTGTTGGGGAAATTATTATTTCCTGAAGGGCTTGAGCAATTCAGGCAGTATCTGGCACCTGAGCACAGCTGAGTGCTCCTGGAGTGATGATTGATGTGCCCAAGGCAGCAGAGCCAGGGAACTTTAGCAGAGGGGTCAGATGCTGTGCACACTCTGAGGCTGCTGCTTACTTCGGCAGCCTGGGCAGTGGTTCTGGTTGGTCTGTTTCACATCACGGGATATTTCTAGTAACGTATCCTCATTAATTTTAGCAACAAATAGGCTGTAGTAAAGAGGCTGTAATAAAGATATAACTGCAGATCAAGAACTTCTTCCTAAAGGTTTTTGAAAGGTGGCATGTGCAATGATGCTGCACATGATTCTGCTCAGCACTGAGACATGCTGGGTGGGTAGTAGAGGTGAAAGAAGCCTGAAAGGGGGAAGAGGCATTAGCAGCTGTTTTGGGTTCTGCAATGGGGCTCAAAAGGTATTGCAGCTGAGCACTAAAATCTGTGGTGTCTTTAAAAACTTGTTTTCCCTGTGAGAGTGGAGCAGTATCAGAATGTTGTAGGGAGGATTTTGTAACAGTGTAGTGAGTGGGGCCCAGAGTCAGTGGAGAAACTTGGGTCTCCTGGCAGGAGGAGGCAGGGAGGGACACTGCAATCAGAGGGATGTTGTGGTGAGTGCTCCTGTTCACTGGAAAATGTGCTCTCTCTGGAACAAGCCTCTAAAGAAGCCTCTGCCCATTAATGTCTGGTAACTGTTTACTTAGAGAAGTTAATAATTTATATCAGCCTGACAGATTTTTAAGACAGTGGAGGGAGAGGAGATGATCAAGACACACAGCAAGAATGGCATCTGAAATAAACTTTGCTAGAACTGGTCATTAAAGGTTGCCAGTGCAAGCTCCCCTTACAAATGCTCTTGTTCAACATGCAGCATTAGTGCTGGCAGGCAGTGGGCAGTGATTTATTCCTGGCAGGGCTGTCGCTGTGGATGCAGTAGTGGTGATGAGGCCTTAGGATGTCTGTTTGGCATCTGATGAGTCACTTCTGTGTGAATGTATATGTAACTAGCAGAGATGGTCTTTCTGGTTGTACTTTGCTGTCCACAGTGGAAGTGGTAACTGTTTCATTACTCACTTTCAGTAGCAGCCAGAAATACTGTTTATGTGCTAGAAAGCGTAAGAAGGTGGTTTTAATAAGCTGCTTTATGGTGCATGGACACAGCCTAACTGCCCTGTGCTGAACTACAGAATACAAGGAGGAGGTTTGCAGGCACCTCAGTCTAACACTAACAGTGCCTTGGAGACCAACTCTGTTTTCCATTGTATCTGCTTGTGATTTGCCTTATTTGGCCTCTTGTGGTGAAATGTACATGCACGCCTCCCACCAGCGTGCTAGTTCTACTCAGCTGCTTGATAAACATACCTCCAGCAGTTAGTTTTGTCTTTAGTAGATTTGCTGGTTGTGGCTGATGAGGAATCCAGCTTCACTGAAAGTGCTGAAAGTGATGTAGCCATGTGGGCAGGGGAGATGAAGAGGAGCTCTGTGGGCCGGCAGACCACACTTGCTAACATGCTATTCTCTGTGACCTCTATTGTACTATGGATCCAGGGAGACAGTGGACAGTGCCACTACCAGCACTGGGAGAGAGCTTTTAAGGGATTACCCGAGCTGGAGGGACAGCCTGTTCAAGGTGTTCCAGTTGGTGCATCAGGAAAGTGGTAATGCAGCACAAATCAAGCTTGACATGAGACTTCCTTTCTAATTTCTCCAGCTTGTTCATGTTCCAAACTGTGTTTTGCAATCTGCTGTGAAGATCTTCCCTTTCAAGTCCCTCCGGCATCTGGAAGTAAGTAGAGATGGCAAGAGTGGTTTTGAGTCTTGCTGTTTGGGTTTTCTTGGCTAGTTTTGTGGTTGCAGAATGCCTCTACTCCTAAAAACTGGGTAGGCTTTTGTGGCTTCCCTGGAAAGCTAAGACTAAACTCCTGCAACACTTGCTTGGGTTAAAACTTGGATCTGCTCCACCACTGTAATATTTTGATGTATGTTGTTCTTACTTTCTCATCACTGCTGCAGTTGAGGTCTGTCCCTCCACACTGCCTCCGGGGACTGCGATTTGTCTATTCTCAGCTGGAATCTCTAACCTGCTGCAAATGTATCAGTACACTGGAGGTGAGTGTCCACACAGCTCATGGGGCAAATTGCAAGAGAAAAGCTGTCTTCATCCTACAGCTCTTCACACAGGGAAGATGTAGAAGATGGTGTTAGCCCTTTTATTCATCCATGTTGTGTATGGCTTCATCTCCCTTCTCCTGTCTCAAGCAGTGTTGAAGGATTCCCTGCTTGCAAGCACATGTGCTCTGTAATCTTCTCTTTAGCTTCTTGAGAATTTCTGGCTCTAGACAACATTTGTACCAGCTAGGTCTGACAGCTCTGCGTATCTGGCTGTTTCCACATTCAAGGACTGCAGCTGGTCAAGGTTTATGTCATTGTACCTCAGCAGCCTTTTTAGAGCTTATTGTCAGAGGAAATGCTGTGCCCCAGTGTCTTACCTACACTGCTGCCCAGCACATTTCTGAGACGTGAAGGCAAGCTCCAGCCACGAAGAGCTGAGTAGCATGGGCTGTGCTGGCCATGGGCCTCTGGGCTTCTCTGTGGGATGTGGAAGCAGACACCTGCTGGAGAGCAGGAGCTCATGGTAGGGAGTGCTTTCAGAGCTTTTTATCTGTTAAGATACAAGTGTGTATCTTGCTTTTGTTTGAGGGAGGCCTGAAAATGATTTTGTTAGCATGAATCTTTGTGCTCAGTGTTCTGAGCCTAAGAAATCTAACAGATTAGGTTAACTATTGCCACTTCAGAATAGAAAACAAAAGCATCTCCCTTCTTTCTAAATATCTGGCCATGGGATTCCCATCACCTCCAAATACTTGAATTAGGGATATAAAAGTCACTGCCTCTCTAAGCAAAACAAGGTCCGTAAAGCACAGTATGTCAACCATCTTCTAGACTGTTCTCCTGTGTTCATCTGCTTTTAACAGCTAGTACTCACCAAGATATGGATCCTCTCTCCTAGGAAATAATTTCAGCATGCGGTGGAGATCTGAGCTGTGCTCTCCCGTGGTTGGAACTGCAGACTGTGAACTTCAGCTATAACTCAATCACTGCCTTGGATGACTCACTGGTGAGTGGGGCATCCTTCCTGCATGGCTGAGGAGAAGAGAGGAGATGATCACAGCCAAGAGTCAGGCCTTCTGTTACTGATGCTGCTAGGTCTGGGTGGGAGGAAGCGGGCAGTGTTAATTTTGCTGGCCTCTCCCAGCAGGAGAGGCTTTTCATGCTGTAACAGAGACAGTTGTAGGATCTGATCTAGTATCTTTTTGTCCCTCAGCAATTATTGAATGCTCTGAGGGTCTTGGATTTGAGTCACAACAAGATCCAGGATTGTGAACACTATTTAACGGTGAGTATTTTGGGCTGACCAGCAGAGTTTCCTCCTGTGCAGAGGATACTGCTAAAATTCTGTAATCATTGACATCGCGTTCCTACTAGGTGACGTACAATAAAATAAATGACAGATGTGGTGTGGCTTAGAGCTTGTGCTTGCAGCCCGAAAACCACTGCCTGTGTGTGCAGTCCTAGTGCCACTGAGGCAGGGAAGGCAGTGTTCCTCACCTCTAAGACAGAGAGTTAGCTCTAGTTGTCACTTGGCAGCCCAGCATGGCTGAGTGGTAAATGCACTGATACACACAGGGTGCTCTGTGTGTACAGCCCCTCACAGGGTGGGCACTCCACTGTGGCCAAGACTTTGCTGTAATCTGTGCAGCAGGTGAGAATTATGTAGCCAGGCATGGGGCTGTAGAAGCTTACTGTTCAGTTTGTTCAAACTGCCAGCAGCATTTACTTCCTGCTCTCAGAAACCAGTCAGTTACTCTAGAAAAGGAATAGTCCATCACAATGGCATGTGTGTTTCTGGGGAACAGCAGTGAAATCCATGCTTTACTGGGCTGGATCTGCTTCTTTGAAGGAAAGCTATGAAACAGCTTTTCCTGGAGTTGGTGGGGCTCACAATGTATCATTGCCCATCTTCTTTACAAAGGTAAGAAAGGGTTTATTTTGGTAGTTCACTCCTTTTTTCTGAGGCAGGATGTCCAGTCCTTTCCTATGCTCCATCGAAGTTGGTGAGGAAAGAGAAAGGTGCTCCTGGCAAATTCTGTAAAGCAGTCAGATGATGCTGAGTGCCCCTAAACAAGCCACTCCCAATGTGAACATCAAACTCTTCCTGCAGAAACAGTCTAAAGAAACTCACTTGTTGGTTCACCTTGTTGGGATGAAAAAAATGGTAGAAGCTAGTGCCCTGCCTTGAGTTCAGGTCCAGGCTTTGAAATAACGTCCCAACTGATCCAATGCTGCTATTCTCTCTGAACAGACCCTCACAGAGCTAGAATACCTCAATCTGGCATACAACTTCCTGTCCAAGGTGCCAAACCTTGGCATCTTCAGCCGATCCAAGCTGGTGACTCTGATCCTGCGCAACAATGAGCTCGACAGCATCAATGGTGAGCCCACAAGGGAGAAGCATTTCTGAGTTTGAAGCTTTCCTGTCGTCCTTGGGAACAAACAGAACTTGAAAGCTTGGGCACAACTATTTAGACTAGGGTTCAGTTTTGGGGAAGGTTCCTAAGTTAATTTGTTTAGCATGCTGATGGCTTCTTGCTTTGTTCACAGGGGTGGAACAGCTTGTGAATCTGCAGCACCTGGATGTGGCCTATAACCTGCTGCTGGAACATGACCAGCTGGCACCATTGTCCACTCTGCACTGTTTAAAAAAAGTAAGCATAAAGCCTGATGGGCTGGTAAATTAGGGATTTCATGGTCAGGGTGTGCAAGATGGAGACTTTGTAGTAACCAGAGAGTTTTGAAAGATAAGTTCAACTCTTGAGCATTTAGTTTTATTGCAGGAAACTGATGGGGGAGCCTTACATAGACACCTGTGTTTCAGCCTTCATTTTTAGTGACCCTTCCTCAAGCTAACCTTTTTTCATATATTCATCCCCACTTCCTTGCTCATCCTTTCTGATTTTAACATTGTCAAGTTCAATAAAGATCCTCCCATAATCCTGTTGTGGGTTTATGTGTTCAGAGAAGTCTGAAGGAGCATGGCAGTCACTATAGTGCTTGTGAAAGAAGATCATAGAATCAGAGAGTGGTTTTGGTTGGTAGGGATCTCAAAGATCTCGTTACAACCTTCCTGCCCTGAGCAGGGACACACCTCCCACTAGACCAGGTTGCTCAAAGCCGCATCCAAACTGGCCTTGAGCACCTCCAGGGATGGGACATCTACAGCTTCTCTGCGCCTGCACAGGACTGTTCTTCCAACACTTCTCAGAGTCAATTAGTGAAAAAAACTCGATTTAGGTTATGAGTAGGAAGTACTTTAATCTGCTTCTCTATTTGCTGAACTAATTTCAGGAATAATTTTAAAAGCCTAGTCCTCTCCTGGCTTGATAACTGTTCCACTGCAAGGATATTTCTTGAAGCAGAGAGAAAGACTGGAGCCTGCAGGCAGGATAGACTGGGGTAGAGAATATTGCTTCTAGTAACAACTTGTGTTTCCCTCACCCAGCTGCATTTGAAGGGAAACCCAATATGGTTCCATCAAAATCACCGATCTGCAGCCCTTGTCCATGTGTCTCCCAGGGCAGCCTTCTCCAATGTGAGTATTAGTCACCTGCCTTCTGCCCCTGCTGTTGAAGGCATAGGGTGTTCTAACACTAGGGGCAAATGAGGGAAAAGATACTTGCAAATTTATTCCGGCTGTGTAACAGTGGTGATCGTTTTGTGGTTGCTTCTTTTTTTCTTTTTTTTTTACCTGCAGTAGAGTAGTTTAACCTTAAATTTTTAAGTGATGTGCTGGCCAGCACAGAGTTGAATACTGATCTCTGGTTTGCAACACTTCAAGTCTTAATATGGCTTCACTGTCTACTTCTTCAGTTTTGCTCACAGATGGAACCTTGTTCATGCTAGATAAGTAACAATGTAGCTGAACTGTGCAAAGAAGGAACTCACCATCTTTGCCCACCTTACCAAAGTATGTACAACTTTGGCAGCCATGGCCACCTCTTTGTCTCCTTCACTCTGCTCTCAGTCAGGCGTCATTACTGTTCCCTTACACTCCAGTGCTTAGGTCAGTTCTTGGTAATCTGATTTCAAATAAAGAAGCCAGCAAATCCAGTGTTTTGGCAATTTAGCAGAATAAACTTACTTGCTAAGGGTCAGAGGTGTTCCAGAGCTGGTCTGCCGTTCATATCAGTGGCAAATGGCTGGATTCATTGTCTTCAAACTGCCTCCTGGAAAAAGCTTTCACTGAGCTCAAATTACTGGAAGCTATGTGGAGTCAGGCTAGAAGTAGGATAAAGGCTTTGATGTGAAAGTGAGTACCTTTCAAAACAATTTGAGTTGTTGTAGAATAATCCATTGTACCTCTTCCGTGAACTGTCTTGGATAAGTTTCTGGAAGTTATAAAGTCTGTAAACAGGAAAACCACAAGGTCCCTTCTGGCCTACATGCTGTTAGGTAGCTACAACTAAAGGAGTGGTGGATAGGCAGGAACAGGGTTGTTTCTTTGCAGTTTTTTTGCCAGGGATCCCAACCCTAGGGTGGCCTGAAGGGAAGTAGGAGTCAGCAGAAGTTGTCCTGAGTATGTGCCAGCCAAATGGAATCTCACTGCAAATGGGTCTCTAATTACAGTTCTTCTTGGACGGGGAGCCACTCTCTTCCTCAGACCTAATGGTAAGTATAATTGTTAAAAACTGATCTTACTGGCTTTTGGACTGGGAACTCTGACAGGTTTTTGCATTGTCATGTGTCCTATTAAATCTTTATGGGCTACCTTGACTTTGACACAGATCATTTTGTCTCAATTCATGCTAATTCCTAATAATTGCTGGAACTGGCCAGTGTAATTTATTCTGGCTTATATAGCCTTGCAGGACTTGGAGCCTTGCCTGTTTCCTCTTCAGGTCCTGTATGGTACTTGACACTTGAGCTACATGTCAGCAAAATAGTTATCAGTTTCCCATCTGCTGTTTTTAAGAAAGGCAGAGATTGAGGTAAATGAGAGTGGTTGTGATAAACAATCCAATCAATCAGGCAGGATCTATTGTCAGTGCTTTGAGATGGTGAAAGCTTGGGGTGAGGAGCAGGAAAGCTGTCAGCTTGAGTTGTGGCTTGGTTACCTTGTCTGCCCTTTGCACTCAGCTGGAAATACTCTATTTTTCTTGCTTTAGCACCTTCCAAGACTTGTGCAAAGTGTGTCCCAGTCCATCCACACTTCTACCTCAGAGAAGACTGCACTGGACCGCAGTGCACTGGAGAGCTCCTGTGCTGCAGACTTCAGCGACAGCCAGTCCCCATCAGAGAATGTGGCCGTCAGGGTCCCTCGAAAGAAAAGCAAGGTCTGGGACTGACATAGCTTCTTAGCCATGTAGCTGGCATGTTGGGTGAAGAGGATGCCTTGATGTGAAGCCTCCTGTAGTGAGATGTGGTCTGGTACTGAATGCATGGTTAATGAGCCTCTACACTGCTGTGTGTTAGGAAAGGGCTTTAATATTAATCTTCATATATCCTCACAAGTGTTTCAGGGTTTGTCCCTACACTGTAACAGCTATAAACCCTTCAGCTTGGTAGAGCCCCTCATCAGGTGCTGTTTTCATTGTTCTAGTTCCTCACAACTACTTTTATCCTGGCTTTTTCCAGGGAAAAGTCAAAGTGCGCAGAGCAAGTATTTCGGAGCCAAGTGACACAGAACACGAGCCCCAGGCACTACCCCTCTCTGCTGGTGAGCCTTGTTGTCTTCCTTAATAACATAACAGCTAAACTGCCCACAGTAAGGGTGCTCTGGCCTGGTGACTACCTTCATACTTCCCAAGTTTTCTCTTTGCAGGTCTGGTCCTAGAGCATCAGAAGGAGATGAAGCGTCTGGCCAGCTTCAGGGATCGCTTTGGTGCTGACTGGCTGCAGTACAAGCGACACCTGGAGGAGCATGACCAAGTGCCCGTCATGTCCCGCAGCCGCTCTGCAGAGGAGATCACAGGCAGACCTGCTGCAATGGACCTGCAGAGTGAGAGCTCTGACCCAGAGCAAGGAAAGCCCCAAGTATCCCAGGAAGAAGGATCCTCTCTTCCTTTGGATGACACTGCAAAGGAGGAAGAGCCTGAAGTACAGCTGGATGAGCCTATGGAAGGAGAACCGAGAGGAGAAGAGGAGGCAGATGAGCTAATGCTTGGAGAGGAAGAAGACGAGAAGGTAGAAGGTAAACAGGTCCTTTCACTGCTGTTTTTAAGGGCTTGGATGACAACAAAATAGATCAATCAAATGTGATTTGTCTCTGAAGCTGTATCATGGTGCCCAGTATTGTGCGAATGCTAAGCACCTAGGTCCAGCAGGACTGAAGGCATACTGCATGGACTGACCTGTATTGTGTCTTGTTTGGCAGTGGACCTGTGCCAGCCAGTGCTGGTGAGCCAAATAGAAGGAGAAGGGGACCCAGAGCCAGAGTGGATCTTCCTGCGAGTCACAGCTAAGCATGTGATTGAGGTGGAACTGAAGGCTGCCAGAGTCCTCCACAAGCTGGAGCTGAAATGCCTGAAGAATGTAGAGACCTCTGAGTTGACCTGGAAGAGGATGGTGAGTTACACTTTTCTGTGAGTCTTTGTCATCTTACTCCCTGTGTATGGCAGCATTCTGGATTTGGGCTCCTGTCAAGAATCCTGCAGGTCTTTTCCTAGCTCCTGCAAAGCCTCATTAAGCATGCCTTCAACCCAATGCATGTGTATCTAATGGCACCTGTATTGCTTAGACTACCTGTGATAATGCAGCAGAAGCCAGCATCAAATCTGGTCCAAAGCTGGAATTTAAAGACAATGGCTGGAGTTGTTCTGGTGTGGAGGAATGAGAGACTTCTCAAGAGGAACTTAAATGAAATGGAGATCTCCTTCCCATCCATTCCTCACTGGGATATCACCTTGGGTTTGGAGGACTCTGTGGATTGCATTGTTTCTAGAGCAGCACAGAGTCTAGTCTGGCAGCTCAGTGGGCAGTGTGCCATCTGCTCTAGGTGCACACTTTAGCATTACCAGCCCTCTTTGGCTTTTGTGGTTCTTTAGAAAGGGAGTCTGGAAATCCCTTTTTCCATGTGGTAAGATTTTAACATTCAGTCTGCATACAGACATGTTCACAGGTTTCTCTAATTCTGTTTTCTCTAAAAGCTCCAACTCATTTTTAAACCCTGTCCTTGTGCCTTTTTGAATGTTTGTGGTTTGATATTCTTCTGAAATACCTTTATGAAAAAGGTGTTTTGTTTGAAATGCTTTGTTCAGGCCTTGAGAGTTACTGTTGTAAGTTTCAAGTGCTCATGCAATTTTTCAAGCACTCAATGCAAATCTTGTCAGCACTCACTAGCTTTATCTTTATTTATTTCTGCCCATTTTACCAGACTCCCAAATGCTATCAGCTGTGGAGGGATGCTTAGGACTCACTAAATTAAGTTCTGTATGGCCATGTTTCAGCCTTTTGCAAGCAAATGTAGTCTGTGAAAGCTTCTCCCTCATCCTAGAAAGGGTGTTTTCTGTCTCCTGCAGGACCTGGAGCGAGTTTTCCCTGTCCTCACGTTGCACTTCAGCTACATCCGCAAGGACCGGCAGAAGCGCAGATATGTGGTGCTTGATGACTGCCCGGAGCAGTGTCTGCAGGTGGGGGCTTGGGCAGGGAGCACTGTTACTGCAAGGCACTGAACTCTTCCAGCCAGCACAGGGCTGCTGTTCTCAGAGCACGTGAGCACCTGCTGCCCGTGTCTGGCTTGTAGGGATTTCTTCTTCTGCACAGGTGACCTGTGGAGGGCCGTGTGAGCATGGCCATGGGCAGTGGAGCTCCTGTAGCATAAACATTGCTCTCAAGGAGAGAGTCTTGCAGTTTCCTCCCTCTTGGGATGAAAACTTTGTAGTCAAGCTAGTGATCATTACTTGTGCATATGCAATGTAATTTTTTGTGAGTGCTGAGTGATGTGCTGGCCTGTGCTTGGTCCTCTGGACAGTAAATGTCTGTGCTATGTCCACACAGCTGCTGTAGGGACTCTGGTCTCTCATTCTATAATTTCTCTCAAGATACCATTTAAGTACATTTGAACAAGTTATTAGAGACAAGACACAAATAGATGGGACCTTTGAGATCAGAGTTCCAGAGGGAGCCTGTCAGTATGTAGCTATCAGGCACAGACTTGCAAAAACAGGTTGTCTTGGTCTTCTGCAGTGAAGCTCCATGCCCTTGGCAAGTCTTGCACAGCTGGGAAATAATCTTGCACCCCTTACACTCTGAAATGCTATAGTGAGGCATGTGAAAAGACTTGCGGGTGTCAGAAGCTTGATCCTTTTCCCTGTGCTGCTATTCATAGTGTATCCTTGAAGTGTTGTCCCCAGCTGTTGAGGAGAATCGGCGAAATCAGGACCAAGAGAAGGGATCCATGAAGCTCCAGTGCCTGAAATGCAAGCAGGAGTTTTCACAGTCCCTGCCCCCTTGGCATCAAGGTTCCTATTCTTCAGAGCTTGGAGACACCAAAATCCTGGAGACTCTAGTTGCCCCAGGTCAAGGTAGGCTGTAGTGCCCAGAAGAGGGTATGTTTGCTAATTAATGCCAGGCAGACTTCCAGGGTGGCAGCTGTGGTGCAGAGCATGAAATGTATAGGAGATGTGTTGTCTGTACTGGAATTTAAAACCTATTGTGGGATGAACTCTCACTTGGCCTTCTTGGACTGGGAAAAGCCTGCCTTGTTTCCTAGCAGGAATAAACCACTGGTTTAAGGTTAAGCAAACATCACTCCTGTGCTGAGTGGCCTGGGGGAACACAAGGGTTCTGGAAACTGAAGTCTGGGAGAGGACTTAAAGGTCATGTAGTCAGTTCTGCCACAGAGACTTTATTTGTTCTAAAGAGTTTTTGCTAATGGAAGCTTCCAGGGAATCTGCATCAGTATTTCAGGTAAAACTTTGGCTGTTAGACATCAGAAAACTAGAAAACCAGAACCCTAATCTAAGTCTCCCTGTCTGTGATCTTAAGCCCACTCTTGCTGCCACTTCGGAGGAGCAATTTATTTCTTTCTTTGTACTTGAGGGCCATTGTTCTCCCCTGGTAACTTTTCCTGGTTTCTGTCCTCTAGACTAAATAAGCTCAATTCTCTAGATAATTTGCTTGTCAGTCATATCTCATACATTCAGTTTCTTGCTAGTCTTTGTACTTTTTCCCATTTGTCCACGCTTTTCTTTGGCTGTTTAAAACTAGATGTGGTATTTCAGCTGAGATGTGGCTATTCCTGTGTAGGCATCTTGTGATTGCTGTGTTTTTTGAAGCTCAGTTTATATTCCAAGTGGGGAGTGCCATAGCTGAGAAGATGCTGTTTTGAGAAAGTATCCTGGGATTGAAGTACTGCATTGAACACAGAAGTGCTGTCCTGGCTGCAGCACTTTTCTCCATCCCAGGATACTTTCTTGTCCCTGCCAGATTAATGGGAATCCCATGATCCAGCTGGGAGTCTGTTCTGGTGTGGGTGAAGGGAGCAACAGGAATCAGTGTCAGAAGGGATGAGGACAGCTGGGGAAGGGACACAGCATGCTGGGGATGGAGGTGGCTAAGGAAGATTGGATTGAGTGGTCATGAGCTTGGGCTTCTGAGGTTATGTGGGCACTTGCAGATGTGAAGTGGAGGAAAGTCACAAGACAAAGCCCTGGTACAGTTTCAGTTGCAACCACAGCACACACTGGGCTGCCCTAAATCTGAGCAGAACTATTTCATGTGGCACTGATCCAGAATTTCCAGCTGATTTGTGAGGGGAGGTATGTAGGATATGCTTCTGAACAAGTTGCTCAACAAGCTGCTCAAGTCAGACTGTAACTATTCTCTACTTTGAAACGGGAGGGTTCATGGTTTGCAGAGGGGGTGGGGTAAGTAAAATCTTGCTGGGGAGAGCTGTTCTGCCTTTTCTTTATACCTGACAAAATCTTTCACAGGTCCTACAGCAGCTGGTGAGCCCATAGCCTGTCCCAGTTGTTCCAGTGACCACGTGGTCATTCTGCCTTCAGAGGAATGCTCCAGCACACCTCTGCCGCCCGGTGCCGACAGCACGAGTGAGGACCTGTCAGACTCCGTGCTGGAGGGAGGCAGCCAGCAGGAGGGCCCAGAGGAAACGTCTGTCCTGGCCACTGAGAGCGGGAAGTTCTACATTGGTGGGGAGGACAGCTCGGAGATAGACACCAGCAACAGTGCCAGGAGCCCGGAGCTGAGCGCTGAGCCTGAGCCTGGCAGCACTCCTCATCCCACCTGCCATGGATCAGAGGCTGGCTCTGGGAAGGAGCAGGGTGTGAAGAGCCAGTCCTTGTCCCTCAGCCACCCGGACAGCAATGGGGGCAGCCTGGTGGGAAGCTGCCGTTACAGCACTTCTCGGGGGCCCACGCCTTCCCCGCTCCCTGTGAACTCTGAGTCCGAGGAAACATGGAATCTCAGTCCTTGTGAGTATGAGGAAGCTGTGCAGGGTTTAGGGGTGTTGACAGCTTGTTGCTGGTTTTATCACTGGTGCTTGCATGGTACACTTTCTCCTGTTTAATGGGAAAGGGGGACATCAAGTATGAGCAGCCATAAACATACGGTTCTTATGAGCAGAGATTTTCATTCCCCTCGCTGTTAAATCCTCATGCCTGAAGGTAGGAAAAGTGAGTCAGCTCCTAATACCTATTATTGCTTAGACTCTGAGTAATAGGGTCTTGCTCTGGAAGCTGCATTGCTCAGTTATGGACAGACTGGGTTCCTGTGGCATCCATGAGCTGCCAGCTGGAGCGTTACCTTTGGAGAATAGTGTGCACAATTCCTCTCTGTTTATTCTTTGGCTTAAGTGCAGTGTGAGGCTGGTGTGCTAGAAGGAGGCTCTGGTTTGTGGATCTACAGTTGCTTGTGCTTTCCTCACTTTTTTTGTGACCTTCAGATGACAAAACCTGTCCAAGAGACTGCATGCTGGCTGTGTGAGAGCTGTCATGCAAGACGGGAGGTCCACAAATTATTTTTCTGAATGACCTTGGATTTCTGATGTAGCAGACTGCCTTTGCCTGGGTAGCAGCTTGTGATTTACAGAATACAAGTTGGAAAGGAGCTGTGGAGGTTATCTGGTCTAGCCCAGCAAGTGACTCTACTGCAGCTGAGTGTAGTTCTGATTTACAACCTGTTGTTTTCTTGATCTATAGAGGTCTCCCCCAGTCCTTCAAGACTGCTGTGCCTCAGAAGAGGAGACTGTGTAGAATCACAGTTTTAAGGTTGTTATGTTCAGTCTTGTACAGTTGAAGTATGAGAAATAAGGCAGTCTCTTTTCTGGGATCAAATTGCAAGGTCCTAATTTAAAACTGAGCCTATGGAAAGTTCCTGGTGAGGAGTGGTTGATTAGTGTAGCATTTCTGGTGGAGAACAGGCTCTGCTGGGAAGTGTGAACTCTTGGGCAGTACTGTGGCTGTTGTATAAATTTTTTGGTTATACAATTTCATGACAAACCTAATTATACTCTTTAGCAGTTTTATTGGGGTCTTCCTCAGGCCTCTTTAACCTTGCCACGATCAAAGCCAGTTAAAAAGTTGACCTGAGCTGACACCAGCTGAAATAAGAACCATCTTTCTGGCTTTGTGATAAAGAATTGTCCTCCTGCCAAATCCAGCAGCAAAGCAGTGTCCTTCTGTGACTAAACAGCCAAGAACAGTTTGAATCTGACTTAGACCAAAGCTTTGTATATCTGAAAAAAAAAAAGCAAGTGTTGGAGCAATTAATTCCTCTTTTATCTCCACATGGAGACCTGTGGCCTGTAAAGCCCACAGGTTTGGCCCTTTGTCTTGAGGAGAGACCTGATGGAAGCAGGTGTGCAGAGGGGGTGACACTGTGCCCAGGTGCCTGTCTGCATGCTCGGGCAGCCCCTGGCCAGGGAACAGTGTCATTGCTGCCCTTTGCTCTCCTCAGCTGTAAACAGCGTCCTGAACACGAGGGACTTCCGCTCAGTGGATCATCGCCTGAAGCTCTACCTGGACATGGAAGTTTTTGAGGAGAATGCTGAGGAGTTCCAGTGCTTCCTCAAGGTGAGCTCCCACAGCACCACTCCTACAGCTCTTCTGCTGTCCCTCTTGCCCACCCTGTGAGTTCTGCACTGAGGTGGCATCTCAGAGACTGTGCGGTGTGAAGGGAGCTGAAGTGTCTTTGAGTCTGGCCTTTCTGTGGATGAGCTGTCAAGGGGCAGGCCAAAGCTGTGACCCACCCTCTGTGTGCTCTAGGTGGTCCTGGTGAAGTTTGGCCGGCCAGGAGAGTTCCTCTCAATCCTGGTTGCTTCTGACCTCAAGATTTACGTGCTGGAAGTCACTGGAGCTATCAGGTGAGGACCCTGCAGCAAGTGTGTGAGTGCTGGGTAGTGCCAGCCTGTGCCAGCCTTGCTGCCCTTACCCTGGAGGGCTGGTGACATGCGCAGGCTCTTCTGGAAAACCCCCTGCTGCAGTGGGAGAGGAGATGGGGCAGCCTGCTGCAGCTGAGGGCTGTGCTCTGTGATTAGGGGACAACCTGCAGACTGGCTGAAGAAGAATGACTCTCACTACCTGTCTGATATTTCTCATCTGGAAGTGGGACTCTGCCACCAGACCTTGCGAATGGAGTTTGAGAACCCAAAAACTTCCTACAATCTGCTGATCCGGAACCAAAGCTGCTGTGACCAGTTCCTGCAGACCCTGACAGGTAAGAGTAGAGCTGTAGGGACATGGGGGAGAGGATTTGAAAGATTTGTTCTTGGGGAACAGCTGTTGTTGAATAGATGTTGGAACTAAACTTCTTGACAGGTCAGACAAAGAGCTGGGAGAGAATCTCACTGCCATCATAACTTGGAACACCTCTCTGAACAGTAGAGAAGTGTCCTGAACTGTTATGTACTGCCCTTGGGTTTGCAATAAAAGACAGCTGCCTTCTCCCCCTCTTTAGATCTCATGCAAGAACTGCCTGCTAAGCACAGGAGTAAGGTGAAGGAAATCTCCACTGTGGAAATGAATCCCCAGCATTGGCTATGGTAAGAGCCTGTAAGAGGTTTGGATTGAGGTAGAAAGGGATGTCTGCTTGTCCAGCAGACCCTGGGAAGCATTGGGGGTGGCACAGAAGGAGGCACTACTGGAGTTGCAGCCAGGCATATGTTAGTGGTTTAAGGCAGCTGTCTCAAGTGCCTGCTGCACAGAGGGCGAGCTGGCAAAGGGGTGTCATGGGCTGAGCCAGGCAGGGCAACTTCAGCTCTTCTGGAGGAACCAGGGTATAATGGAGGGAGTAAAAGTGGGAGGCCTTCTTACTTGCAAGAAACATTTGGCTCCTGGCTGGCAAGGTGTAGTCAGAGGACCAGGAGAAGGAGGATTTTGCATTATCTGGGAGGTATGGGTCCTTCCCTTCACTGAAAGGACTGGGAACAGTAGCTAGTTCACAGCAAGCCTAGACTGGAAACAGATTGTTTCCTTATCAGCCCAATGTTGTATCTCCTCCAGGCCTCTGCTAGACTCCAAGACCACAGATTCTGCAGCTGCAGCTGACACTTGTTTCTTCTACCTGCTGGCATACCTGATCCAAGGTACAGGAGATCTCAGTAGCCAGATGTCCTACACATTGTGCTGTCTGCTTACACGCTTGTGATTTTAGTGCACAGTCTGGGGGAAAAGAGCTGTGCCTTTTTTCCAGCAGTGAAATTGGGTGGGGGCATGGGTGAGGGCTCTTTTCTAGTGTTGGGTTGTGTAGAATAGCAGCATACTTCTGTTCATCCAGCAAATCTCCCAGTCCTTTTCTACATGGAAGTCTAAGCTCTAGGGAGCAGCTGGTCCTGCACACCAGTTTTGGTGACAGCTTGAGAAGCTAGAGATTATCTGAGGGCTGGATCATTGCCCTGATCTGAGGGAAAGATGAGGAGTCATAAAAACAGATGGTTTGTCTGAGTTGCTGAAAGGCTTCTTCATTTGAGAAAACAGAAGTAGGTGTCCAGAACCTGAGATGATAGTACAGGAGGAGCCTGCTGGAGCCCTTCAAGTCTTGTTCCAGGCCTTGCTGAGGGACAGATGTGTTAAATTTGGGGTTTGAGTCTTCAGTGAACAGTTCCAGTGTCGTCATAGCTTGGGACACTGAAAAAAAGCAACCTGGCTTTTAATCACATTCTGACCAATTTGCTAAGCTTTTGCCCCCCTGGTCACCATTGGCCATTGGGGAGGCATGGGAGTGTGAGGATCAGAAGGAATCTGTGGGAACTATGTTTATTGCTATCCTCAAGCTGAACAAATAGTATGTGAGAGGGAGAACTTACAGTGCATTTTTTTCACTCTGCAGCTTTCTCCTCTTCCAGAGTATGGTGCCCAAAACTGGACACAGTTCCAGCTGAGATCTCATTACCAAGTGGACAGGATTAATTAAAATCCCCTTTTTGATAGTCCTACTAATTCCCAAGAGTGAGATGTGATGAGTAAAGCAACATACTGCTGCATCAGCTTGTGATCCCCTGTGACCTCAGCCAGTTTTGCTAGTGGTTTTCTATTACTGTGCATCTAACTTATTCCCAAGTTGTAGTGCTTTTAATTTGCATCAACTGAAATAGCTGGATTATATTTATGTTGCCTAAAGTTTATCAAAACTACTTTACTTCCCGTCATATTTATGATGCATCCCAGCTTGGTATTAAACTTTATGTGTGTGCTCTCTGTTCCACCCATCAGATATCTGCAGCCAGACAAATCCAGGCCAAAAAAGGCAGGCTCTGAGTTGCAGCTGTCAAATTTTAACTAAGGAGTAGTAAAATGTTGTTTAAGAGGTCAAAGGACTCAGGTGACTCTTCCTGCCTCACTTGGGGGCATGGGCTGGACAAGCCTTGCTGGGCACTGTCTTTCATGTGCATGCTCCTGCAACAACCTTGGATAAGCTGTTCAAGCCCAGCCACATTTCAGTACCCTGGTCCTCTCTTCAGTCAGGAAACTGGATAAAGTCATTCACCCAAGTTACTGCTGCTGTAAAGGATTTCCCTAGGGGAGGAATGGAGAGCAAAGCTGGTTCTGTGGTGACTCAGGCTCTCAGCAAAGCATTTCTTATTCCCTCATATCCTTTTAGGGGCATCTGCTTTTCCTGTGACCCTGCTGAGTACCCGAAGCATGCTATTTCTGCTGGAGGAGAATCACCAGTGGCAAGTGCAGCCCTCCTTGGATGAAGACCATGAGGCAGAAATGCCTCCTAGGAGCAACATGCAATTGAAGGAGAAGCAGCCAATCACCAGTATTAGCAATATCATCACCTATCGCCTCTGTCCTTGTGACATCAAGCTGATGCTTTACGATGAGGTGAGCGGGACGTGCTCATGGGGTCAGGGTGCTGGGGGCTGACTGTGCTCAAATCCTGTTCCTGCAAGAGTGTCTTGGGGCTGTCATCTCCCATCCTAACCCAGGGCCTTGTACCACAGAGCCAGGGGAGCACAGTGGAAAGTCTTGCAAGGGACACTCGGCTGCTGGCAACAGAGAGGGTCGAGGAGGTCACAGAGGAATTAGGAGGAGCCGGCAGCTGTGCTGGGGGATGGTGGCTCAGGGCTGATTGGTGCCTGTCAGGCCAGTCTGCTCATTCACCTGCCTGCCGTTCCTCCCTGCCAGGTACTGAAGCTGGAGAGCACGTGGCACATCCGCACAGAGTGCCCTGAGCTCCTGGTGGAGCTGGTGGAGTGGATCCGCGGGCCCTGGGAGGAGATGTTCTCAATCGAGCTCCGGAAGGCTGTGCATGAGGCACTGGAGTGAGCCTGCTGGCTGGAGCAGGCGGGACTTGCAGCCAAGTGCTGCTGTGCCAGCAGTGGTGTACAAGTGTCTCCCACTCCATCTGACCTTGCTGTCCTGTGGCCTCTGTTTTCCACTCTACTCTTGCCCCTGGCCCCTTCTGGTGAGTAAGAGGGGAGCACATGATGGTTCAGACTGCACAGTCAATTATTTGCACTGGATTGGACACCCAAGGAGAAGGTGGAGAGTGTTCCTTGTAATAGTGTGTAAGGTACACAAAGGCAGTCAGGTGCCAATTCTGGCAAATGCATTTGCTGCCTTCTTAGCTGTTTCAGGACAGCTATCATTATATGCTGATGATTTTTTTTTCCTCTCCCTCCTTCTTGTCCATGGTTTCCCTAAAGCTACCTGCTTCAAACTGGAGCCTGATTGCACAAGGGGATGAAGCATGTTGTACACAACCCCACAGAGAGCCCTTGCCTCTGTGCCTGATGGGGCATGGCTCAGTCTGCTGCTGTAGTCTTTCACTGTCACTGGGAGGAAGGAGCCTCGAGGTTCTCAGCACAGAAATGAGTTGCTCGTTGCTTAGGGGTCAGGACCTTGATGGGCACCAACAAGAATAAGCAAGGCTTAAGCTTTTTCTGAGAAGTCCAAGAGCAAGAGTCTATTTTAACATGAGTTTTACTATTTTCTATTGTAATAAAAGCTTATATTTATTGAATTGTCATGTTTTCCTTGTTTCATTCTTTTGCAGTGGTGTAATGTCTTTCAAAGGGCTTCCATACTAGTTTTGCTGCTGCCTCGAGGGTTCCCTAACATCTCACTGGATTTAGGCCATTCTCCCTGTCCTGTTCAGGGTGGGTGTGAATGGGATGCTAGGCTAATCTTTTCCACTTTCTTCCAAGGAGCAATAAAGGAACAATTTTAAACAGGATTAGACTGACACCAGATACAGGTTGTGGTGTTCTCCTTTGACTGTTGCCCTTATGTGGGCATCCTGTGGCCTTTCAGCCCCAGCACACTGCTTACTGGCTGCACAGGCCCTCAGAGGCTTACCTGTCTCAGGAGCTGTTGTTGGTGTGGCTGTAGAGGTGGGACTGCCTGCCTCTATGTTCTTCCCCAAATAGAGCTTTACCTTGTCTCAACTTCTCCTACAGAGTTAAATGTGCCTCAAAAAATGCTGCTGCCTGGCCAGGGCTTTGCTAATTTCGTAGTCTCTGCCCCTGCCCAGTGAAGAGCAAAGATAGAACTGTGTGTGATGTTTTGATGCAGTTGAAGCTCCCTGTGGGGGTGGGCAGAAATGGACCTGTTACATTAGGTGCTGATAGGTGGGATCTGATACCCTAAGTAGGGACCTTTACTGATGGTAGCTTTTCCCAGAACAGCATCTCTGTTTTCCTATGAATGTTCAGTCTGCAGCTTCAGGGCAAGTTTTCTGACTGTTCAGTCCTTAGTGACAAACCTGTATTTTATGTCAATGTGATGTTGATTTTTATAAAGATGTGCTTTTGACATTCAGTGACCTGATGCCTGTTTTCTTTGGATATTGAATATGGCAGTGATTCACAGTAGTCTCTATGACATTTAAACTTTCCACATGCCCAAAGTTGGTGTCAGTGGCTTCAGTTTCTGTCATCAAGAAAACAGCAGGGACTTGGCCTCACTGCATCCTGCTGCTTCCCTGAAAAGATGCAATAAAGTTTCCCTTCCTGCTCAAACCCATCTATGCCATTCTCATAGCCTTAGGAGAGCAGGAAGTTCAGTTTCCATCCTGGGTCTGAAGGCCACTCTTTCTTGGGGTCACTGTACTATTGGACATTTTTCTGTCACTTCAGAGGCAGTTGAGTTGCTGAAGGCCCACAGTGGCCAATATTTTTATCTAGCCATCTATAGACTTGATAAGATCTGTAGTGTCCAGAGGCAGATGTCACAATTCATCCCACTTTCTCCCCTCTTCCTCAATCAGCATGTGGCTGCTGCTCAAGGACTCTGAGAGAGCTGAGCCAGTAAACACCAGTAAGGATTTATGTGTTCATCTTGCCATTTAAGGAGCTTGTGTAAGTTCTGCCTTCACCTTCTATAGCTGCGTTTTTCACAAAGGGCAAGAGTCAAATTTGGAGTTACTGGACCAGCTCGTTGATGTCTCTTCTGCTCCAGCTGATTCCCTGAGAACACTCATCCCTGGAACTTGCCTTTCTGGTCCTAGCCAAGCTGTACCTTTGCTACTCCAGTATCTGGGTATGTGTTCAGGGGCCTGACAAAGTGTGGACTGCCAGAACCAAAGGTTTTGGTTGTGTGCCTGTCCACAGCTCTTCTCAAGCTCTTCCCACGTTTTATTTCAGAGGTAACTACTTATTTGCTTCTCATCTTTGCCATGTCTCTGGTGGTCTGTGCTCCCAGCTCAGCACCAGCCTCTTGGTCCCCTTAACAGCGCCCTGCTTTTCTGCATTCCTTTGGCTGCTGCACTGACAGGAAAGCTCACATGCACTGCTGCAACCTGTCTCCTGCCTCTTCATGAAACACTTGATTTGTTTTCGCTTAGCATTTTCTCCTGGTTATTACAGATTAACCCCTTTTTGGTTACTCCATGATCACAAATGCTTTGCTGTAGGGCCTCCTGCACCTGGTGCAGTGATTACATTCACTGGTCTCCTTGCATCAGCTGGGTGTGTGCAAGGGCTCCCCTAACACATTCCACCATCCAGCACTGCAGGCATCCCACTGATGGCTGTGTGGGAACTGGGCCTGTGTAGGACAGCTGGGGTTTGCAGAAAGGTGGAATATACATTGAACCAGCTGCAGATACCTTCTGCCTGTCTCAGTTTTGACTATGCCATCCCCCAGCTGTGCTCTTAAACAATCTGGATTTTGCTCCTTCTTCTCCTTTTCTGGGTGCACTGTGCTCCAGCACTCAGCTGCTAGCACCGAGTAAGGCTGGTCTGAACCTCTGTTTCTCTGCCTGTGCTTGCCTGCAGCAGTCTCTTCTCGAGGTGTATGTAGCTGCAAGGATTCCCAGGCTAGGGTGGCCACAGGGCTTTAGAGACAGGCTGCAGGCAGCCATGGGCTCGGGCGGGCCATTGCCACTAGCCTGAAGCTACCACCACTGCTCCATGGGCACATACCAGCCCTGCTTCACTCTGCTGTTATCAATGAAAATGATGCCTTCAGTCATGGGCTTGGCTATTTCAGTGCTTCTTGCTGCATCTCTGCCCTCTAAAGCAGTGCTGCCTTGAGCATATATAGCTTGTATGCTCATAGCTCCCTTGCACCGTGCTGAACTAGCAAAGCCTGGTGACTGGAGTGACTGGTCATTTACTTCTAGCAGAATATCCCTGCTGGCCTCATCTCCAGGGGATGTGAGATGTAGCAGCAAAGAGCACATGTTCCTCATTTGTCATGGACCTGTCTGGCCAGCTTCATCTCTCCAAGGTGCCAGTGATCCTTACCCAGCACACAGAGCAGGGTCCGGGGCCTGTGTAAAGCCCTTCCCTGTGGGCTGCCCTCCAGTTTGGCAGGCAGGGGAAGAGCAGCCAACACAGGCTGGGCTCCAGTGCTGTGCATGGTCCTGGCAGAAGTCACCAGAAGCACCCAGGAACTGTGAAGGACACCGTAGCATGAGAGAGGAGAGCAGGGGCTGTGCCCCTACTGTGCTGCATAATCAAGTGGGGGAATAAAAGGGAAGGAAACTATTTTAAAGCCATCTTAGCCTTTGCTCAGCCTCTGATGGAGGGCACGGTCATTGCCCTTTGTGCTGCTGCAATGGAGTGTGCCTCTGCCCCTTATCAGAGGAAGGGTATTAAGCTAATTATGGAGCTGTCCTGTACCAGGACAAACAATCCCTAATAGAATTGTCTGCTCCATGTCCCAGTGCCAGAGAAGTTGTTTAATCTGGGAAGAGCATGTTTGCTGCCAGGGCTGCGTGCTGCCTACCTCTGCCTACCTGCAGTGCTACCTACCTCTAGTGCTGCCTGCTCGGCCCTGCTTGGAGAGGGTGGAGCTGGCTTCCTCAGCCCACTGCCAAGCAGCAGCCAGGCATTGTCCATGTCACCCCACAGCAAACACACCCAGGGCGCCCAGCCCCACCAACTGCCTTACTGCCATTGTCCCCAAAAGCAGAGGCAGTCACGGCAGGGCCCAGCCCATCCTGCTGTATTGATCAGAGCAGAAACTGAGGCTGCTATCAAGAGCCAGACTGGGCCCTGCACCCTGTGTCTCGTGGCCAAGGCAGGGGCTGGCACTGGCATCTCAGAGGGTGCCTCTCTTGCAGCACTGTGCCTAAACAGAGAGGGAGTTCTTGCACCAGCTCTTGTCAATGTCCATCCTGAGCTGCAGCACTTGTCCAAGAAGTGGATGTTCTTCTTATCCCTCTGCTTACACTCCCCCTCAGCCACTATCTCCTCTTTTGCCAGCTCCCCTTGCTCTCACTAGGCTGTGCAGCTGCCCTTCCGTGGCTCTGCCCCACAGACTCGGAGGTTTGGGGCTGATCCCGGTTTTTGCGGTTAGTGACAGTGCCCCTGTTTCCTCTGCAAAGCTGGTCTTTGACCAGAGCCCACAAGACTGCTGGTCTGTACATCCTTCCTGCCCACTATGCTCTGTCAGGCTCAGCTGATGTGGAAAGGGATAAGGGTGGGCAACGCCCTTCGTCCCCTGTCTTCCTTTCCCGGATGATGTGGGTTTCCCCTCTGCTCCAAGCTGAAAGAATGATGCCTCTGCAGGCATTTGGATTATGCAAGTTTAAGAAAAGGGTAGAGTGCAGGAACACCCAGGGCAGCATCACAGGGGAAGCTGGAGGGCTCTGACGCCAATGGTTGGATGCTGACAAGCACAGTAATGCCTGTCTGTGGGCTGTGTGACACCAGCCCCAGGCCTGGCCTGCCAAGGCCATCCCCACCCTGTAGCCCAGGCATGGGCTGAGCTGTGCTGTGCAAAAATGCTGCAGCAGTGGTGCCTGACCCCAGTGCAACAAGCACCTTCTTTCTGGGCACAAGGGCTTCATTTTGCAGCGTCTTGGAGGTCACACTCCTGGTTTAACGTGAGGCTGATGAAACAGGGGCTTGTTCTTAATGCACTGAGCAACAGAGTCAAGGGGTCACATAGGTCCCTTACCCCTGGCAAACTGCTCGGCTGCCTGGGGTTGAAGCCAGGCTGGAGGCAAGCTTTCCAGGCTGGAAACACTAGAAAACAAGTGGTTACTGTGGGGAAAGCCACAAGTCACTTCAACTGCCAGGCAAGAGCAGGAGGCTGAACATGTGCTGCTTGACCTCCCCAGCATGCTGGAATGCTGTCCTCATGCTGGCAGCCCACTGCCCTGTTCCCACCTCTCCATGCTGCACTGCAGGTGTCTCTTCCCTGCAGCTCTGGGTTTCATTTCTGGAGCTGAAACCTCCCCTACATCCTTCCAAAAGAAAAAGCTTGAGTTTCCATGCACAGCTTGCTGTCTCCTTGCATCCACCTCTTCCTGTTTCTCCTGGCCTGGGATGGAGATTATGACCCAAGTGTCTGTGCCGAATCTGGAACGCACTTTTCCCTTACAGAAATGTTAATCCCACAGTTGCATGCATGAGAATGGGATTCAATGAAAACTATTTCTTCATGTTCTGGTCAAATTCCCCTCCCTTTGCTGCAGCTCTCCCTCCATAGAACTTAATGTGTTACCTGGGACTGACCCATCCATGAGCTGGGGAGAAGGAAGGAGTGAGCAAGAGCACCAAGCAGGGCCCTTTTCCCCAGCCTGTTGTGCACACACCTGCATCTCTGTCAGGATACAGATCACTGCTCTGAGGGGTTCCAGTTGCCTTCCCATGTAAGAGCAATAAGCCTGTGTCCAGGCTCTGTGGGTGCTGATGCAATGCCCTGGTGGCTTTGCTGATTTAGGGAAGCAGCAGGGCTGCAGCAAAATAACCAAGACCCCACACTGGATGTGATGGCCACAGTCCCCATAACTCTCCTTGCCCCAGCCAGCCCCAGTGCTGCACCAGAGCGCCAGTTCATAGAAACCCTTCAGCAGAACGAGCAGGTGTTTCAGTAAGGAGAAGCAGTCCTTCATGAGCTTATGCAGACACCAGCTTTGGCATGATGATTCAGGTTGTGCAAGACTGCTCAGTATCCCTTCCTGGGGGCCCAGGACGTCAAGGGTGTGGTTGGCCCAGTGTGGAAACTCAGCCCCAACAAAATTCCCACAGAGCCAATTTTAGCAGTGCAGAAATTGAGTGGCCAGGGTCCCTTGGTGAAAGGACAGGGCACGTCTCCAGGGTGGTGACTCAAAGCCGCTGCTGCCACTGTGCTGGCCTTGGCGGTGCAGTAGGTGACTCTAAGGGCACATCTCGAGGTGCTGCATGCTCAGCCCGATCCTGATGCAGGAACTTGGCCTGGGACACCAGAAGCAGCACGGGGTTCAAAAGGCTTGAGGCACATTACCACCACACAGGCATGTCTTGCTCTGCGTTCCCACCATGTGTGGGGTCACCTCTCTTCTGCGCCACCAGATCTCTCCTTTCTTCCATCCTCGCTCTCCACTGGGCGGGGAAGAATGCTACAAGGAACAGGAGGTTATTGTGCAGAAGACTCTCAGGCCGGAGCGGGGGCTCCCTCCTCTGACCCTGCGGCCGGACTCACCCCTGAAAAGGCCGCGGGCTGAGCCGCACCCGCGGTTCGGAGCGAACAGCGGGCGGGGAGCCTCCGCTTCGCTCCGGGAGGGAGCGGCCTCCCGGGAGCCCAGGGCTGCGCGGGGGCGCGGAGACAGAGCCGGTCAGCGGGGCCGGACGGAACTGCTGGGGCGGGAGGCGCCTCTGGGAGAGTTTTGGCCGGCGCCGGCCCCTGCCCGTAGCCCAGCGCGGCCCCCCGAGCCGCGGGCGGGCAGGACCGAGGGCGGCACCGCCCGACGGGCGCAGGACGCGCGGAGCGGGGCGGGTCGGGTCGGGGCCGCCGCTCGGGCCGCGTGGCGCGGGCGCTGCCGCTGCGGAGCGGGACCCGCGGGGCGGGGATGTGAGCGGGGCGGTCGGTGCGCACCGGCGGGCGGGCGGGCGGGCGGGAGCGGGGCGGGGCGGCCCCGGGCCCCTTTGTTCGGCGGGAGGCGGCGGCGCGCCGCCCCACCGCTTTGTCCGCCCTGCCGGCGGGAGCCGCTCGTCCCGGTGCGCCGTGAGTGGGGCCGGGGTGCTGCGGGAGGGAGCGGGGCGGCGGGACAGGGCCAGGCAGGTGGGCAGGGGACGGTACCCCGGGCGGCGGGAGCCCCAGGCGTGGGCTGGGGCCGCGGGCGGCTGGGATCGCGGGCTGGGGGTCTCGGACAGGCGGGGCCAGCTGGGCTGGATGCCCTCGGGGCGCTGGAATCGGTGGGACCGGGGACCCGGAGAAGGCTGGGGTTGAGGGCTCGTCCCCAGGGTGGCAGGGGTCAGTCGGACAGCCACCCCGGATGAGCAGGGGCCGGTGAGCCCCAGGGGGGGATGCCTGCTGCTGTGCCCCTGGGCAGGGGAAACTGGGGGTCCCCGACAGGGCAGAGGGGACTGGGAGCCCCACGCGGGGGGACTGGGGTCGGTAGGACTGAGGGCTGGGTGTAGGGCCCAGCCAAGGTATGTAGTGCTAGTCCTGACTCCCAGCGTGGCCGGGAGGCCCTGGGTGGCTGTGCTGCTTTGAAAACTGGCCTCTGGACACCTGCCCCGGCTAGGGGACAGGCTGCAGGTAGCTCTGCCCTGGCTATGCCCACTGCTGCTGCCATCCCACGTTGCCAGCCATTCCCATGCCACACTTCCATAGCCACCACAGCAATGCCACCCTATTTTTTTGCTTTCCTTGGCCTTGGTACCTGTCGTGGTTTGACATAGCTTGGGTTTTAGTTCCTGGAACTGTCCTCCTGCCTTGTCCTCTCACCTTGTTCTTCACCCTGGTGCCAGGGTGGTGTGCTGCTAGAGACTAGGGTAAAGGCAGACACAAAGCACCCGCCTTCCAGGGAGGTGCTGGGGGAGAGGGGTTCACACCTGGGAGACAGGGCAGCAGTGAAACCTTGCAGGGCATATGACCACGGGAGGATGGTGGCCCTGATGGGCTGAATTTGGGTCCCTGGTGCCACCAGCCTGTGCCACCTCCTGCAGCAAGAGCACGTCCCCAGCAGAGATGCTTGTGCTGGAGGGACTGTTCTGCTTTGGTGTAGTTGGTCAGGAGGCTGGCTGAGCTTACCGTAAGAGATCCTCTTGTTCTGGACAATAGTGGAATCAGTGCAGCATCAATCATTATCTGCAGGGACATGCCCTGGCCAGAGGTGATGGGATGGGGCTGGCAGGCGCTGCTGGAGGTTCTGTGCAGACACATACCTTCTGCTCACTCTGGGCCATCCCTGCCACCTGCTGCCCTGGCTTGCATCATCTCATGCACAAGCTGCTGAAACCAGGGTGGGCAGTGGGTGTGGGTGTCTTGTGTCTTCTTTGGTCAGGAGATGTGACATGGTCCTTGTAATTTCCTCCCCAATCTCTAGTGTCAGCTGTTTTGCCAGGGTTTTGTGCAATTCCTTGGCTACCCCACACTGCCCCTTGCTATCACTGTCCTGTTCCCTGTTCTACTCTCCCACCAGCCCTTTCCATCAAGATGCAGGGTTCTGTGAGCACTGGCCACTGCAGGCTCTGGGGGCTGGGGTCCTGCAGGAGAGATGGTGCACCACTGAGGTTTGGTGGGAGAGTGATGCTGCATCTCTACTGGCCCTCGGAGGAGAGCTCTGTGGAGTGAAGGGGACCTGGCTGGTTAGCACATGGCAGGGGATGCTGCTCTGGGGACCTGCCCCCCTCAGCCAGGGCTCAGGGCTGGCAGCTGCAGTGGGCCAGTGGAGCTGCCATGTGTTGCCTTCCTCCAGTGGCCTGTGGACCCCTGTGGGAGGGTGTGAGTGCTTTCACAGGGTATGACGCTGGTTAGGGACCTGTTCAGTGCCAGGTGATAAATAGATGTCATGTCACTAGGGGAGAAGGAAGTGGTTCTGCTCCTGCTTGTCCCCTCACAGTCCCCAGCTGGTACTGCCCTACACTGGCATGTTTGCTCTGGTTGTGACTGTGCTCACTCTTCCCCTAGATGTGTCCCTGCAGGCAACCAGGATGTCCCAGCCTTTCCCCATCCCTCCACCCACCTGGCCGGCAGGAGGATGGGAGCAGGATGCAGATGGGAGCACAGGGAGGCGGTGCTGAGCAGGGAATAAAGTTTTGGGGAGGCAGCTTCCTGAGCAGGGCTGTGTTTATGGATCTGTGGGTAAGGGAAGGGACAGTGGTGCTGGAAGAGGGAGCGGGACAGAGCTGGGCTAGCAGCTGGCAGACTTCAGGGTCCCGGTGAGATGTGAGATGCCTGTGAAATTACTCAGTGCCTCTTTGCCTGCCCCTTCCTTGCAGGATTTGAGTCAACTGCCTGGTCAGGATGAGCTGGAGTTTCCTGACGCGGCTCCTGGAGGAGATCAACAACCACTCGACCTTCGTGGGCAAGATCTGGCTGACCGTCCTCATTGTCTTCCGCATCGTGCTGACGGCCGTGGGGGGAGAGTCCATCTACTACGACGAGCAGAGCAAGTTTGTCTGCAACACGCAGCAGCCGGGCTGTGAGAACGTCTGCTACGACGCCTTCGCGCCCCTGTCCCACGTCCGCTTCTGGATCTTCCAGATCATCATGGTGGCGACGCCGTCGGTGCTCTACCTGGGCTTTGCCATGCACCGCATCGCTCGCATGCCCGAGGCCTCGCGGCGGCGGCCGCCGGCAGCCCGGCGGGCACGCATGCCCATGGTGCGCCGGGGAGCCGGGCGAGACTATGAGGAGGCAGAAGATAACAATGAAGAAGACCCCATGATCTTTGAGGAGATCGAGGTGGAGAAGGAGAAGAGCCCAGAGGGCGGAGAGAAGCACGATGGCCGGCGCCGTATCAAGCAGGACGGGCTGATGCGTGCCTATGTACTACACTTGCTGTGCCGCTCCGTGCTGGAGATGGTTTTCCTCTTCGGGCAGTACCTGCTGTACCGCTTTGAGGTGAGCCCCTCCTACGTGTGCAGCCGCAGCCCCTGCCCACACACTGTCGACTGCTTTGTCTCCCGCCCCACTGAGAAGACCATCTTCCTCCTCATCATGTACGCCGTCAGCGGGCTCTGCCTCTTCCTCAACCTCTGCGAGCTCTTGCATCTTGGCGTGGGGCGTATCCGTGATGCCCTGAGCCAAGCCGATGGCCCCCCACTCCCAACTGGCGACAGTCCTGCACCGCAATACCCCAAGAAAGCCCCCAGCGCTCCCCCCACCTACCACTCCCTGAAGAAGGAGCTGCCGCAAGCCCCACTGACCAACAGCAAGCTGGACTACCGGGAGAGCCTGGCCCAGGGGCGCTTCGCCCTGGCTGGAGCTCCCCCGGTGCACGAGCTGGACCGGCTGCGTGAGCACCTGCGCCTGGCCCAGGAGCACCTGGAGGTGGCCTTCCACCTGCAGCCCCCGCCACGGCCCCCCAGCCCTGCCCGCAGCAGCAGCCCCGAGGCCAACGGCATCGCTGCCGAGCAGAACCGCCTCAACCTGGCCCATGAGAAGGGGACCGCCACCTGCGACAGGACCACGGGTGAGCCGGGACGGGGGATGGATCCTGCCCACTGGGTGGAGGCATGGGGGGCTGCCCCAAGGCTCCCCTGGAGAGAGGATGCCATTCCCCCTGGGGTGGGTGCTAACCTGCTTTTTGCTCCCCACAGGGCTGTGAGTGTCGCCAGGGATGACAGCGGTGTCTGCTGGAGTGCCTGCCACCGCAGGATAGGCATCCTGCCAGGAGCACAGGGCAAAGGATGCCACACGCCTGCCCAGCGGGGCAGTCTGGGCAGCCCTGTCCCAGTGGGCAGCAGAGGGTTCGAGGGCCATGGGGTTCATTCCTACTTAATTTTCAAAAAGGGAATATCTTATTTTTGTACGTTTTTATAAACCCATCAACATGTGCACCCTGGCATTTTTATACTCCATCCCAATCTCCACTCTGGGCCTGTGCCCCCCCATCTCCTGTTTCACCCACTTTTCCTCCTCCCACACCTGTTTTCCCCAGCATGTTGTCTTCACACCTCCCTGTGCCCCCCCATGCCCTCTGCCACCTGTGGCAGCACTGGCTGGTGCTGTGCATGTGCCAGTGATTTTGGTACTGCTCCCTGAGGTGTGAGGGACTTAGGGGAGCAAGCTGGGGGTCTGGCTGGCCGGGCCAAGCTGTGGGACAGAGGGCCAGGCTGGCATTACTTTTGGAGGGGGTGGGAGAGGTCGTGGTGGCACTGCACTGCCAGAAAGTGACTTTGTAGCTTGGGAGGGCTGTGCTGCACAGCATCCTGGCATGGAGCTGTGAGTTGCGTGGCTGGCCTGCTTGGAAATGTCTGTGCAGAGGTCAGGGGCTGTCGTTCCCACTGCCTCCGCCCCGTCCTGGCAGGCCGCCCTTGGACCAAAACTTGTCTCCTCCCACTCTGGCTGTAGGGCTGGGACCCCCTGCACGGAGCCAGACCCTGGCCTCACAGTGTGGGGACGTGGTGCCCCGAGCTGGGCTCGGCCGGGAGCCAGTGGAGCATTCCTCATCATCTCAGCCTGGGTCACATGGGGACTTTTGTAGCGTTGTTTTTTACTCGGAAATGATTGTCACTCTGGTTTTCTTTTTTTTTTTTTTAATATCTATATTAGTAAAGGCTGAAGACGTTTTGTACTGAACTGCTGCATCCGCTCATTTGGGAGGAAGGGGTGGGAAGGGAATCCTGTGCGTCTGGGCTGGCGCTGCCCTGGGTGCCTTGGGACCTCCCTGCTGCTCAGGGTGACTCAGTTGTTCCTGCCATGAGGAGGCGGCTGCAGCCAGCTGGGGCAGCCGTCATCATCCTGCTGGAGAGGGATTGCACTGGCCACGTTCCCATTTGGCCCTATCACTGTCAGGGGGCCAGGCAAGGGGCTTTCCTCTGCCTCCCCATCCTCCCACCATGCCCCTGGCTCCCCAGCCCTCCGCTGCCCCTGTTCCTGCACAACCTGTTGCCTAGAGCAGAAGGGATGTTGCTCTGCTCTGCACACCCCTGCCTGGGGCAGGGTCAAACCCAGCCACACCATGCCCATTTTGGCCAGCATACTCCAATCCCCGCTCTGGTACCCCAAATCAGAGCTGGATTCCTCTAACAGTATTTGCCCATCCCCTCATTTCTCCATCTAGATAGAAGCTGGCGTTTCCAGGCTGCTTTAGTAAAGGGAACAGGTTTATTTCACTCATCCCATGAAGGTTCCAACAAGCTGTGCTGCTGGGAGAGGGCTCACTTGTGGTGCCATGTGTGCTACCAGCCCTGCCCACCAGTGTGAGGTTCATGGGCTCACCCAGGCACCTCCTGATCCTGCTGCAGCAGCCTGGCCCTGCCTGGAGCACGGGGGATGCTGTTGAACTCTGCAGCAGGAGGAAGACACTGATCTTCGTAGGGGTGCAGAACTGCAGGAGGGAAGCAGGTGGGAGAGATGAGGGCTAAACCGGTTGCGGACAGCAGCCTGGCTTTGGCAGGGCAGCGATGCCTTTGCCATAGGCTGTGCCTATCTATGCCCAGCCATGCCCTGATTTGCTCTGAGCTGGGACTGGCCCTAGGGCAAGTCTGGCAGTGTGATGGTACCTGGGCCAGCCCAAAAATCTGGCTTGTGCAGGGGAGGGTGGTACAGCCAAACTGCCCCATCCCAGTGGCCAGGGTTCCACTGGGAAAGCAACTCCTCCTGGGTGGGCTCACGGTCTGGGGCTGGGCTGCAAGATGCCCTAGACACAGGTGCAGTCCTGGGCCAGGATGTTGGGCACCGTCTCGTACTTGAAGGAGTAGCCGCCGTCGGAGGTGGTGCGGACGCGCAGGGAGCGCATGGTGCCCGGCAGGGCAGCGCAGCAGAGCTGCACGCCCAGCCGGTGGCTCAGCCCGTGCCCTGCGGCACAGCTCCCATGGCAGTAGTGGAAAACAAAGCTGCTGGGATGCACGATCCACTTGTCCCAGCCCAGCTCCTCGAAGGAGATGTTGAGGGAAGCCCGGCGGCAGTTGGTGTGGGCAGCTAGCTCCTCGGAGGGACGCTGCAGCAGGCTCAGGGCAGCTGGGGACCAGGGCATGGCAGAGCGACGAGCCCTCTCGCTGCCCTTGGCCCGGGTGGCGGCCACCAGGAAAGGCATCTTGTCCCCCTCGGCCAGGCAGGGGCAGCCAGGACAGCGCACCAGGAGCACGAAGAGCGGCTGCCAGAGCTGGGGCAGCAGCACCGGGGCCAAGTGAAACACGGTCCAGTGCTCGGGTGTCCGCTCCACCATGGCCGGCACCGGCACCCGGCCCTGAGGTGACAGGGTCAGCACGTCAGGGGTGGAGTGGTTGGGGGCAGCCGAGGGGCCCGTGTAAAACCAGAGCTGGGCAGAAGTCACCACACGGCTCAGGGTGTGTGCCGAGGGCTGGAAGAGGTAGGTGAAAATCCCTTCTTCCTCCAGCAGCTTGTCTGGCTGTGTGGGCTCACAGGGAACATCTGTCGGGGGGGAAAAGATGATCAGGGTGTGTACCCAAACCTGGGGAGAATCCCCAATGCCAGATGGCAAGTGGGATGTTGCAGAGGTCCCTGGAGTGCTGGCAGGGCACCTGGCTGCTGGCATAGGTTGTGGCAGGGTGCAGGGCAGCTGCTGTGCTGTGCAGCAGCTTCTGTGCTGTCCCTTTCCCCCAGAGTCCATATCAGCTGTGTGCCCCACAGCTGATCCCTGCTATGCCCTAGGCTGGTCCAATACTGTCACCCGTGTCCCTTAATATCCTGCCCCATCGCTGGTTATCTTGTCCCTTTCCCCCAGAGTCCATATCATGCCCTGTCCCCCAGCATTCAGCCCCATAGCTGGTCATCCTGTCCCCTTCTCCCATCCTCTGCATCCTGACCACCTCCCAGTCCTGTCCCATACCTGGTCATCCTTTCCCCTTTCCCCCAGCATGTACATCCCATCCCATCCCCCAGCGTTCTGCCCCATCTCCTGCTGTTATAGCTGGTCATCCTGCCCCATGCTTCAGCATCCTGCCCTGTCCCTTAGTATCCCAAGCCACCTTCCAGTATCCTGCTCCATTCCCTAGCATCCCATCCTTTTCCACCCTGCTCCTCAACCCTCCCCATGTCTCTGCATCCTGCCTGGCCAGCTGTTTCCCAGCCTCTCAGCACCCTCTTGTGCTGCCTGTCCCTCAGCTGTCTGTCCTGAACTGTTCTGCGTGTCCCTGTGTGCCATACCTTTCCATCTCCTGGGTCTCCACCAAATCTCACTCATGCCCATGTCCCAGCCTGGCACACCTTCCTCCCCTTCTCCCACAGACCACCACATCAGCCTCTCCATCATTCAGCATCTGCATTGCTCCAACCCCCCACCCTGCTTCACCCTTTCATCGGATATCCTTACCTGTGGCAGGGAATAAGATCACCTGGGAGGTGTCCTCCAGCTCCTCTGGCTCCACTTGGGTGCTCTCAAGGACGTCTCTCCGGTGCACCCTCCTCGCTTCCATCTGTGGCTCCTCCTGGAGCAGGGGGGGGCTCAGGTGTTCCAGCACCCGGGCCCGCACCTTGGCCAGGATGAGCTGCCGGTCAGGGCCGGCCGCGGTGCAGCTGGCCAGGGCGGCGCTGGGCAGCATGGCAGGCAGCAGGTGCAGCAGCAGCAGCATGACCGTGGGGCACACGGCTGGCAGGCTGGCAGCTCGGGGGGCTCCTCTGCTGCGGGCTTCTGCCTGCCTGCCCAGCCCGTCTGCCCGCGGCGCTTCCCCCGGGGCAGGGTGGCATTGAGATCTATCTGACACTGACGCAAACGTCTGCTCGCCGTGAATATTATCTCTGAGCTGTGAAAGCGCTGAGACGTCTGGAATGCGAGGACTGCAAGGACAGTGTGGTCTGGGGGGGGCCGGCGGCCGGGCAGGGGGGTGTGTGAGGGGGATGCTGCCAGCAGCAGTGGGTGCCTGGGGCTGGAGTGCTGCCAGGAGCCTAAGCTGGCAGGGATGCAGGGGGGTGCCTTGGGTGAGCTTTGCAGCTGCTGATGCTGGGTGCCCCCCAGGTGGAGGAGTTGAAGGTCTAGGGCTTCTGGGGAGCTAGTGGGAAGTGACAGCAGTTGTGCACAGCAGGGAAATCTGGGCAAGGACCTGGTGGGGATCAGAGGATTGTGAGGATCTGGCATGGGGGAGGCACTTTGCAGGTGGCAGTCCCCAGGGCGGCCAAAATGTGAGGATGGGGCCTTGAAAAGGGCGAGGTGAGAAGCAGGGAGGTTGTGGCATCTCCATGTCAGTCTGGTGATTGGCAGGGTCCTGGGGACATGAAGCAGGAGGGATGGCAAAAGGTTCCTGCTCTACCTGGCGCTGCAGAAGGCTGGCCCAGCTTTAGGGGGAGAAGAGCAGATGAGACAGAGGCAGGCTAGCTGGAGACCTTGCAGCAGGTACAGGAGAAGTATCCTAGGATGCTGTTCAGGCAGTCTAGCCACGGGCTGGCTCACAGGGTGGGAGCTGCAGAAGAGGCATGGGCTGTAAGGAGACCAAATGCCCTTCCTCTCATCACTGCCTGAGGGGACAGTGCCAGGTGTTCCCTATCCACTAACCCTGCCTGCCCTGTGGATGGTGGGCAGCCTGTGCATCCCCTCTGTATCTCTGGCAGCCCAGCGTCCTGCACATCCCATTCAGTACAGCCTGGCATCTCATGCAGCACCCAGTGCAGCACATCCCCCCATGCAGCATGTCCCGTGTGACACGTCCTGTCTCACTGCAGTCTGGTGTCCAGCTCAGGGTACAGCACACCCTGCAGCCCATGCCATGCTCTCCACAGGGCACGCTGTCCCTCGCTGCTGGCTGAGCCAGCACAGAGGCGCAGCCAGGCCTGCAGCAGCCCTGCAGCTCTCTGGGGTGGCTGCTATACATAGGTAGGCCAGCCCAGCCTCGGCGCGGCGCTGAACGGAGCAGGCTCGCTCTTATCAACCCCGCGTGTCATCAGAGGGTATTTTTGGGGACAGCAGCTGCAGGCATTTGTAACATTTGGTCCCTGCGCACTGACACCCCGGAGGGGAGCTGGGGGAAGCAGCAGGAGCTGGGTGCCGGCACTGAGAGACGCAGGGGAGAGGTGGCACAGCGAGGTACCTGAGTGGGGCAGGGGCTGGGCTGGGGGCTGCCTGGGGCAGGGTGGCTGGGGAAGGGAGGGGTTGAAGGGTGCAATGGTGTGGCTGAGCCATCAGAGCCCTCCCTTTGTGTCCAAAGGGGCTGCTGTGGGGTGGCCCACGGGTCAGGGCCGTGTGGATGGAGAGATGGCTCTGAATGGGTGCACTGTCCCGGGGGTAGGGCTTTGGGAGGAGAAGCTGGCCGCAGTCCCTGTAGCTCCTTGGGGACCAGCCCACAGTCCCTGTAGCTCCTTGGGGACCAGCCCTCTCCTACCCTCTGGCTCATTCAAGAAGTATTTTTGTTTCCCCTCCCCCTGCCTGAGCAAGTCAGAGACGACCCTGCCCCAGTCCCAGCCATGGTGCGGGCAGAGGGTGGGGTGCACTCACCGGGAGGAGGCACAGAGCACCTTGCCCCACTCCTGCCCCTGACGGTGGGCACGGTTACCCACAAAGCCGGGGATGGAGGCAGTGCCCTGCAAAAGCAGGACCCATCTCCCCGGCTTTCATTTTTTCCCCTGGGACTGATGATTTCCAGCTGTAGTTTTGAGTGCACAAGCGCTGGATCCTGCCTGTGGGGCTACTCTCTGGGAGGGGGACCCTTTCCCAGAGCCCCATTTTGCCCCAGGGCACTGCCCTGTGGGGTGGCACAGTGGGTCCCCTGCCCACCCAGGTCTGGGAGGAAGTCCCAGTCCGGTTCCAGCCGGGGCCTCGGGCCCGTGACAGCCCCGTGTCAGCACCTGCCCGCTGAGCCGGCCCAGATGCTGCAGGAATGCGGCTCTGCCACCACCCGATACTGCAGGAATGTGAATGCCCGGCGGGTGGGGAAGGGGCGGGCGGGGGCCCTTTTGCCTCCGCTGTCCCCCAGCCCCAGCACCCAGCAAGCAGCTGCCCATGCTCCCTGTCTAGACAGGGGTCCCCCATCTCTGGAACTGGAGTCCCCTCTGCAGCCCTGGGATAAGCTTCAAGTGTCTCAACCCCCCGGGGTGCAAAGAGCCACTTTTTGTCACCTCTCCTGTTGCCTTGGGCTGGGAAATGCATGATTTGGGTGACTCGGGGGCAAATCCAGTGGGGCTGTTCTGCTCCAAATGAGGGTGATGCTCCTGAAGCAGGGGGTCCATGCTGGGGATTTGGCTCCAGGTGTGGGTCCCTCCTAGCTGGGGGCTCCACACTGGTCCATCTCTTTGATGAAGCCTGAGCCCCCACTCTAGTCTGTGTGTACGTCCCCCCAGGCTGATGGTCCCCACTGCTGCTCCAGCCAGCTGCCTGCCGTGACCCTGGGGAGCTGGTGATGGAGGGGTTCGGGGGAGCCCCCAGGTTTCTGGCCTATCCACGCGCCTTCACCGTCCGAAGTGGCACCAATGCGGTCCTGAGCTGCCAGATCGTGGGTGATCCCCAGCCAAGCATCCTCTGGGAAAAGGACAAGAATGCCATCGAGCCCTCGGGCCGTTTCCATATGGAGTCCAAAGGGGACCTGTACAGCCTGCTGGTGTCCTGTGCCACCCCCAAGGACAGTGGACTCTACGTCTGCAGGGCCAAGAATAGCGTTGGTGAGACTTACGCTGCCACCATGCTCAGGGTGGAGCCAGCGGAGCGGCGAGAGGAGGAGGGATGCTCAGGCAGCGTCGCACCTGCCTTCCTCATTGCCCCCTCCTCCCTGCGGGTGTGCCGGGGGGAGGACGTGATGTTCACCTGCAGGGTGTCTGGGCAGCCCTGCCCCGTGCTGGAGTGGGAGAAGGACGGGCACAAGCTCTCCGAACTCTTTGAGAGCAGCCACTTCGCAGTGGGGCAGAAACCGGAGGACTGGCACTTCCTGAAGCTGTTCAGTGCCCGGCCCCAGGATGGGGGAGTGTACGTCTGCCGGGCACGCAGCGGCTCCCAGGAGGCCCTGGCTGCTGCCGTGCTCCTGGTTGAGCCCCAGGCGCTGCCGGACGGGCTCCCCAATGGCTGCCCTGCCGATGGTGCCGAGGCACTGGCGGAGCGGCAGCGGTGGCGGCGGCACGCAGCGGGACGGCGCCTGGCACCGGACACCTGGGTGCCCAATGGCGTAGCGCCGGCCAGGGTGCCAGGGGCCAAGGCATTTGCTGTGAGCGCAGGGAAGCACGCCAAGTTTCGCTGTTACGTTACTGGCAAGCCCAAGCCAGAGATCATCTGGCAGAAAGATGGTGAACCCCTCGCTCCTGGCCGCAGGCATCTCATCTACGAGGACCGGGAGGGCTACTTCATCCTCAAGGTGCTGTACTGCAAACCTCAGGACCAGGGGCTGTACATGTGCACTGCTTCCAACACTGCTGGCCAGACCCTCAGCGCAGTGCAGCTCCAGGTGAAAGGTAGGAACACATCCAAGGAGTGTCAGAGGTGGCCGGGCCCTGGGGGGGCTCAGGAAAGTTTGTCTGGCAGGGGTGTGTCTGTGTGGGAGCACAGCATCTCTGGGCTCCTTCCTGCCCTGTGCAGCCAGGGTCACCCCAGGCTCCTCAGGACAGAGCTGTGGCCTGGAAGCAGGGGACACTGGGCTTCTCCAGGAGCTGTGTCCTGGTCCATGACTCTCTCCTTGCAAACAGAGGTGTGGCTTCTCAGGATGACTGCAGGTGTCCAGCCACAAACAGGGAAGAGGGACAGTGCCTTGGTGACAAATTCCCCTGGAAGTGCTGAGTGATTTTGGCAGCCAGCCCTGCAAGGCATGGCTCCAACAGTCTGCACTGGCAGCTGCCCAATTCCCCCCGAGCCATCCAGCCAGCTGGGGACAGCCGTGGCTGGGGTTACCCAGGAACTGGTGCAGCCCCTGCCTACACCCCACTGCTCCCCTCCACTGAGATGCCTGCTGCAGCATGCTGGCTTCCATGCTCCTGCATCCCCCAGAACTTCCTGCTGAGATACTGGAGGCATCCCTGTGTCTCCCCAGGCTGTGCCCTGGTCCTCCCTGCTCTGGGGGATGTCCTTGTCAGGGCAGTGTCTGTCTCATGCAAGCCAAAGGAGAGGGCAAAGGAGGGACAAGGGTTTGCAGCTCTTTGTGAGCTGGGAGCACCTTGAGCAAAGGGCTGACAGTGGATGTTGTACCCCACATGCCCTAAGCTCCTGTCTTTTCCTGTGGCAGAGCACCGGCTGCGGTTCCAGGTGCAGCTGGCAGACGTGGAGGTAGCAGAGCGGGAGGATGCAGTGCTGGAGTGCCAGGTGCCATTGGAGACCATCCCCACCTCCTGGTACCTGGAGGACAGGGAGCTGCAGCCCAGCCACAAGTATGTGATGGAGGAGCAGGGGGTGGTGCGGCGCCTGACCATCCGCGATGCCCGCATCGATGATGACGGCATCTACCTCTGCCAGATGAAGGACAAAGGACGCAGCATCGCCGAGGTCTCTGTCCGAGGTGGGCTCAGGCCACCGGTAGCACAGCTTTGCCTTCCTATTCCCCTCCTTGCCAGGGTCCCCACTGCCCCCTGCATTTGCCTTCCCTCCATTTGGCTGGTGCCTGCTGCTGCCTCTCCTCCTCCTCCTCCTCTCCCACCTCAAAGAGCCCATCCCGGTTCCCAGAATTCCTCCCTAATATATCTCTTCCCATAGGGGTGATTGCAAAGCGGCTGCCACGGAAGCTGGATGTGATGGAGGGGGAGAACGCAGTTTTCTGTGTGGAGACACGGGATGTGGTGGAGGGCAGCTGCTGGAGCCGGGATGGGCTGCAGCTGCGGGAGTCACCCCGTACCGTGCTCAAGAGCTTCGGCAGGACACACCTCCTGGTGCTGGTGCATGTCACCCGCCAGGACGCGGGCATCATCTCCTTCACTGTCGGGGAGTCGCAGACATCCTCCCAGCTCCGAGTCAAGTGTAAGCTCCAGCCTTGAAGGGGTCCTGTGTCCTCTCTCCTGCCTGTTCAAGAGGGGTGATACAGAAGGGTTGATGGAATAGGCACCCTATATGCTGGGGCTGTGATGCTGCAATGTGTTTTCTGGGAAGGGGGCTTCGAGCTGGGCTCCAGGATCCCAGCTTCACAGGCACTCACAAACCCCTGTAGCCAGCAGCACGCTACATGGGAGCAGGACCATCCTCTCCATCAGAGAGAGAATCCCCAAAGAAACAGGCTGTGTATCCCCACTTAGCCCTTCTGCCACCCCACCTAGAGCCTCCCCAAGCAGGCAACCTGGGCTGTGACTTGCAGGTGTGAAGCACGACCCTCCGAGCGCACCGGTGGCAGCTGAGATGAGCGTGGTGGAGACTAACACGGCTCTGCTGACTTGGTGTCCCGCGCCTGATTCCCACCTCCGCCCTGCCAGCCACTACCTGCTGGAGCGTCGGGAGGCGGCGGGAGGGGACTGGGTGCAGTGCCTTGCCACCGACCTGCCCAGCAGCGTGCGGGTGCTGGGCGACAGCGTGCCCCGCGAGGCCGACTACTGCTTCCGCATCTCTGCCGCCAACAAGCACGGCAGGAGCAGCCCTGTGGAGTTCCCTGGATCTGTGCATCTTGGTGAGGAGTCAGGCTAAAGCTGGGATGTCGTGCCACAGTGTGCTGGCAGTCAGTGCCACTGAGGCTCAGTCCGACTGTGCTCCAGCCCCAGCAGCTCGTCTGGAGAGGGGTCTGCAGGACGCGTGGGTGAGGGATGGTGAGGATGCACAGTTTTCCCTGGAGCTGTCGGCTGCGGTGCATGGGTCCTGGTTCCTCAACGGTGCCAGGCTGGCTGAGGAGGAGGACGCGGGCGGCCGGTGCAGTGTACAGCACCGTGGGATGGAGCACTCGCTGCTGATCCGGGGAGCACAACTGGTTGACAGTGGGGCCCAGGTCACCTTTGTGTCTGGTGGTGTGCGGGACTCAGCTATCCTGCATGTGCAAGGTGATCAGGGCACTCACCCTGGAGTCCTACCAGGACCCCAGCAGCAGGGGGTGTCATGCTGGAGGATGCTTCTCACTGCTTCTCAATGTCTCTCAGCCCCACAGGTCCGCATCGCCCCAGTGTCTGAGGCTGAACGGCTCCGAAAAGTGCCAGCAGGGATGCCTGTGCTGCTGGAATGCCAGGTGTCCACCCCGGATGCCCCTGTCTGCTGGCTGAAGGATGGCAAGGCTGTGCCCCTGGATGATGTTATCGCAGTGCAGGCAGAAGGCTGCGTGCGGAGGCTGCTGCTCCGCTCAGCGTGTCCCTCAGACACTGGGGTGTACACCTGTGACACTGGGGATGATGCCGTGAGCTTTGTGGTGACCGTGACTGGTGAGCTGGGGACTGTGTGGGAGCCTGGCCCCTACCTCCTGATAGTGCTCCTGCCCTGCTTCTTGCCTCCACCATGTGGCTGAAAGCTGAGGCCAGTCATGCTGAGGCCCACGTTATCCCTGGCAGAGGTGCCGGTCAGGATCGTCAGCTCCAACGAGGAAGCCCCGCACACCTACATGGCTGGACAGCGTGTGGAGCTGTGGTGCCAGCTGTCCCGCCCAGCAGCCCCAGTGCGCTGGTACAAGGATGGAGAGGAGGTGGAGGTGGGCCAGAGCCTGGTACTCGAGCAGGAGGGACCACGGTGCAAGCTGGTGCTGCCCTGCGCTCAGACACAGGACACAGGGGAGTTTGTCTGTGATGCTGGTGGGGACTCTGCCTTCTACACCATCACTGTGGCAGGTGAGTGTGATGCAGGAGGGCTGGTAGGGTCACAGGGGGCTTTCTTTGCCAGAGCAGGATGCCACAATGCATGTGCTGGTGTCAGTATTGCTGTCACCTGCTGTGATGGGATACTTGTCAGACATGATCTTGCCAGGTGCTCACCAGCAGTTTGGTTGGTTGCTCTGCTGGGGTCCTTGTGGGACTCGGACCAGCTGCCAGAGGGAACAGCTCACTCAGCCTGTCTGAAACACTAGAGCACAGGAGAGCACCCAGCACCTGCACACCAGGGTGTTTGCCGGACTTCTGCCATGGCTAGTAACCAAGCCCTCCTCCAAGGTCCTAAAAATAGTGGGCCTGGCACCTGGCATGGGGTGACTCATGGATGGTCATTGCTCTGATGGACAGCGTTAATTGCTGACCTGAAAATTAGCAGTTGCCTGGAGACCGATGGCTGGGAGTTGTTTGCTGGCTGGGAGCAGGGCTCAGCACCCTGGGGCGGCTGCCCCGGCTGTGGAGCAGCTGCTGGCATCACTGCCTGGCAGAGGATAATGAAAGCTGAAAGCAAGTGAAAGGCTTCCCCTTGCTGGCCCCAAAACCCACATCCCACAACCACAGGAAGGCAAGCAGGGGCAGGGCTCAAGCCCAGTTGAAAGGTGATGTGACCACAGTGGTAAAGCCTCACTGTGGTGTTAACACATGGCAAAGGGCCAAACTTGATGGCCTAGGATGCAGGAGTGAAGATATGATGAGTGATAAGAGATGCTGAAGAGTCAGTGGAGTGGTGACTGCTGGGAGGGTGAGGAAGGGAGGGGGTTTTAGTGAGATAAAGGCAAAATTGCCAGTGGGAAGGACAGGCAGTGTGGGCTTTGGGAAGAGGCAGGAGTCGTGTGCTGTGTGGGAGTGTGGGGCATGGAGAGCTCTGCTTCCCTAGGCTGGGAGAGGGAACACCATCTGCTGAAGCTCAGCCTTTTGGCTGAGCAGCTTTGCATCACTTTGACAGAAGGGTCTTAGGGAGGCTGTCTTGGTTCAATCTGGATTTGGACATCAATGTCACTGGCAGGGCTGGGGGTGGGTGCCTGGAGGCTCAGGCTGACACCTCTCTGGCACAAGTGCCAGGCTGGCTGCTGCAGTCAAGCACTGCTGTGGCACGCTTGGGTTTCCCTGAGGCATCTCAGCTATCCCCCATCGGGCTGTTGTGGCACGTAGCCTGCCTGCCTCAAGCTCGGCTATCCCCAGCATCCTCTGGGTTTTCTATCAGCTGTTGAGCACTGGAGCTCCCTCAGAACTAGTGAGAGGCTGAGGCCAGAGCGATGCTGCCCGCTGAGGGCTGGCACATTATCCCCTCACTTCAGTGCTGCTCAGCATCTCCAGCTGCACTCCAGCAATGTGATTGCTTTTAGCAGGTCCAGGGAGAGAGGCGGCCGCCAGTGCTTTGATCAGGGGGCTGGGCGGATGCAGGCTCAGCGTGCGGCAGGTTAATCGCTGCAAACCGGCGCCGCACCGCTCCGCACTCTGCGGGGCAGCGCTGTGCACCTGCGCTTGGGCAGCACAGCTGGGAGCTGTCTGGGAAGCTTCCACCCCGACACCCAGCGTGGAGCAGATGAGGGCTGTGGAAGGGCAGGTAGTGCTTGTCCACCACTGTGGCCCAGAGCTGGCTGTGCCTTGTGCCCGCACGGAGCCGTGGGTTCTGTGAGCACCAGAGTCGGGAGCAGCTAGGGCTGGCTGCAGTGTGCACAGCCAGACAGGCAGTGTTGGCTCTAGGTGGCATCCTGAACTTTCCCAGGAGAGAGGAGGGCTGGTCAGATAAAATTTCTGCTAGGAGCCCCTCTGTTTTTAGAGCTCTGACTCAATTCAGAGGGGCGGTGTGAGCAGTGGCACATATTTTATATAGCAAATTAATGGTGATTTTAGTGATTACTGCAATCTGGAATTGGGTCCTGGGTCCTGGTAAGCTGGAGGGATGGGGCTGCTGGCTGCAAGCAAACCACATTCCTGGGCCACAGCATAAGCAAATGTCAAGGCTGAGCCATGACAGAAGCGCTGGCTGGCACCTGGTGGCCTCTGAAATTGGGAGATAGGCAGAGGGGAGGGCACCCCCTGGAAGAGCAGCTGCAGGGGCTGGTGCTGGCACCACAGACAGTGGTTATCAGTGCTGGAGCTTGCCTATATGCATCCTCCCTCCACAACCTTCAGCTCCACCATAGGGAAAAGCAGGGCAGGTACCATGGGAGCAAGGGCACTGCAGCAATTTACAGCCAGTTCAAAGCCTGGTGCTCCTCCTGGTTGTAATATGTGAGAGAAGAGGGAGACCCAGGCACGATGGTCCAGAAGCTTGTGCTATGTAGAATGTAGATGATTGGTGCCTTCCAGCCTTAAAGCCAACAAATGGTGAAGCCATCATTCCACACAGGGCTGTGATGGCCACCATCACTGGCTCTGGTCCTTATGTCCTGGCTGAGCCCCATGTCTCTCCGTGACAGAGGAGCCGGTGAGGATTGTCAGCTCCAACGAGGGGGCCTCCCACGCCTACGTGGCTGGACAGCGTGTGGAGCTGTGGTGCCAGCTGTCCCGCCCAGCAGCCCCCGTGCACTGGTACAAGGATGGGGAGGAGGTGGAGGCAGGTGAGAGCCTGGTGCTGGAGCAGGAGGGGCTGCAGTGCCAGCTGGTGCTGCCCTGCGCCCAGCCACAGGACACAGGGGAGTTCGTCTGTGATGCTGGCGAGGACTCTGTCTTCTACACAGTCACCGTGGCAGGTGGGTACAACAGACACCTACATCCCTCTCCCCCTTCTCCCTCTGCCCCAGCTCCTTGCTCACACTGTGGCTTCAGCACCTCAGTAGTAGTTCCTTGCCCATGCCCCTGGCTTGGAAGGGGATGTGGGCAGGAGCATACAAGCTGGTCTGTCTCCTCCCAGAGCTCTGTGTCACACTGCCCCCCTACACTCCAGAGCACAACCAGCTGCCTGCCTCTGGGTGATGCACCTCACACCCCAGCCCTGCTGTTCCCTCAGCTTGCAGCTACCAGCACTGCAGGGCTGGGATACCCATGGCCACTGCTGCCAGAGCAGGTAGGATGGGAGGCCAAGTGACACAAGGTCTTGGTCCTCTCAGCCCTGAAGGTCCACCTCACCCCAGTGATGGAGGCAGAGCAGCTCTAGGAAGTGCTAGAAGGCTGCCCTTGGTGTAGGAGTGCCAGGTGTCCTCTGCAAATGCCCCTGCCCACTGGCTGAAGGACAGGGAGGTCATGGTCCCAATGCAGGTCCTGGCCATCTGCTCAGAGGGACGCTCACAGAGGCTGCACATTGCTGCAGCTGCACTGCCTGACCCAGGGGGGTACATGTGCCATGCCAGGGACGGTGCTGCCAGCTTCAGGGTGACCGTGAGCAGTGAGCTGCCCAGGGGATTCCTGTCCTCATGTGGGACTCACCCAGCAGCACAGCTGAGCCCTGCCATGTTCCCAGCAGAGGTACCAGTGAGGATTGTCAGTTCCAACAAGGAGGCCTCTCACTCCTACGTGGTCGGGCAGCGCGTGGAGCTCTGGTGCCAGCTGTCCCGCCCAGTGTCCCCCGTGCGCTGGTACAAGGATGGCAAAGAAGTGGAGGTGGGCGAGAGCCTGGTGCTGGATCAGGAAGGGCTGCAATACCGCCTGGTGCTGCCCTGTGCCCAGATACAAGACACAGGGGAGTTCCTCTGCAATGCCAGCGATGCATCTGTCTCCTACTCCATCTTGGTGGCAGGTTGGTGGCACAGCAGGGACATCCTGGAAAGGGTAGCACTGCCCCATCTCTGTGCTCTAGGGTCCCCAGCCCTACTCCCTGCCCTCAGCATTGTGGAGGAGGGCATGCAGTTGCATCTCTGTGCCCCTGCCCCTGAGCAGTTCCAACCTCCTTGCCCTGGGGTGAGAGGATGTATCTTCCATACAGCCCCATGGGGACAGGGACACAGGTGACAGTAAATAGACACAGCAGAGCCAGGAGCAGAGCACTGAGCAGGTCTCACACTCTTCCTCTACACCCCCAACAGAGCCACCAGTGAGGATCCTGCAGCCTCCACAGCACTCACTGGAGCTGCTGGTTCAGGCACCGGGGTGTGTGGAACTGCGGTGCCAGCTCTCCGTGCCGGATGCTCCGGTGCACTGGTTCAAGGATGGGTTGGAGGTGGATGAGACCGATAACCTCCTGCTGCTGGTGGAGGGGGCCTGGCGCTGCCTCTTCATCCCCAAGAGCAGTGCAGAGGATGCAGGGGAGTACATCTGCGAGACCAAGGACGAGGCCGTCTCCTTCGATGTCAAAGTGTCAGGTCAGTGCTGATGTGGTTCTGGCCACCAGTGGGTGCCCATCCTCTGGGCCACACAGCACAGGAGCTTACCTGGGGCTGGCAGCAGAGGAGTGCCCAGGGCTGTGTTGTCCCTGCGCTGCTTTGTATCACAGACATGCCATACCTGCAGAGCCCCCAGTGAGGATCCTGCAGCCCTGCAGACCTGTCCCTGTCATGACGGTGTCCCCGGGGGAGACGGTGACACTGTGCTGTGAGCTGTCCCGTGCGGATACACCCGTGTGCTGGGCAAAGGAGGGTGTCAGGCTCGAGGCTGGGGGCGGCCTGGTCCTGGAGGAGGAGGGTGTCCATCACCGGCTGCTCATCCCTGCTGCCCAAGCTGAGCACTCTGGAAAATACACCTGTGCCACGGCCAATGACACAGTGACTTTCACCATCCAAGTGTTGGGTGAGCATGAGGGTAGGGAAGAGCCTGGTGTGGGCTGCTGGATGCACAAACCCCAGAGACCTCAGCTCTGTTGATGCTGGATGCTGCAGATCCGCTGGTCAGGATCCTGGAGAAGGATGTTCTGCCAACCCACCGGCATTGCCAGGCCATGGAGGACCTGGTGCTGGAGGTGCAGCTCTCACACACCCATGGGGAGGTGAAGTGGTACAAGGACGGGGAGAAGCTGCAGGACACGGGGCGTGTGCGGCTGGAGGAGGACGGGGTGCGCCGATCCCTCGTGATCCTGGGTGCTACAGGCAAGGACGCTGGGGAGTATCTCTGTGACACTGGTGATGACAGCATTGTCTTCTTCATCACTGTAGAAGGTGAGCAGGAGGTCCTGGTGGGGATGGTAGGGGGAGAGGAGTGAGGTGGGTCTGTGGCTGCTGCCAGGGTGGTGTGAGGCTGGGCTGGGTGGCAGTGAGCACAGGGAGGCTGGTGGGGGGCACATGGGGAGTGGGCTGCATCTGTGTGGTGGCCCTGTGGAAACCCCTGTGCTGCTCAGCTGCAGCCAGAGGAGTCTGGACAGGGTCTGGCCATTGTGATGCCCAGCACAGGCTGCTTTTGTGGTGACAGCCCATCTCTCCAGTCCCAGAGCCACCGGTGACCATTGTGGGCAGCACGGGTGCCACGGCACATCTCTGCCTGGTGGCCGGGGAAGACCTGGTGCTGGCTTGTGAGCTCTCTCGGCCCGACGCCGTTGTGCGCTGGCTCCGGAATGGCCAGGAGGTGCATCCGGGAGAGCGGGTGCAGGTGGAGGCCCGCGGGGTGCTGCGGCAGCTCACCATCACTGGGGCACAGCTCGGCGATGCAGGGTGCTACATCTGTGACGCTGCCAGCGACCGCATGGTGACAAATGTGGAGGTGATGGGTGAGCTGGCTCAGAACCCAGGGACCCCCAGAATGGTGGGGTCGTGCCACAGACACAAGGGGAGGGGAAGCCTCTGTGACCTTGCTGATGCAGAGGCCGGGGTGGCAGCATGGCAGGGAAGGGTGGGAGCCCTGTCCCCAACCCTACAGGAGCCGTTGGTTAGAAAGAGACATGTCAGGGTCGTGGCGAGACATGTCCCTGCTGCCTCCCCCAGCCAGGGGCTGTTTAAATTTAGCCTTGGCTGGCTCCCAGGCGCCGCTCCTCCTGCTTTGGCTGCCAAAGGCTGAGCTCAGCCTGGACCCTTATCAGCTGGAGATGGAGGGCTGTGCAGGGTGGGAGGGGGCCTGTTGCAGGCGGGTGTCCTGGCTCCCCAGCAAGGTGTTCTGGGTGGGGGGCGTACAATGAAATTAATGGTCTCAACATGGCAGCTGTGCTGCCTGTACAGGGAGTGATGTGGGAGTGATGGGCTCTGCTGCTGTCCCTTCCCTGAGTGAACCCTGAGCTGCCAGACCTCTCCATCCTGCATGCCTACCCCTTGGGACCCCTGTCTAGTCCCACCATGACCCCCAGCCAGCCCCACAGCCCTTCTGCCAAACACTGAGGGATCACCTCTCCTCTTGAAGCAGTCCTATCCCTGCACTGCCCCACACTGTGGGGACATCCCTGAACCCTGCCTTGTCCCCTGTGCCCCTCAGCTCGGCCTGTGTGCATTGTCAACAAGGAGGAGGCTCAGAGCCCGCTGGAGGTGCAGGAGGGGGACAGCGTGACACTGGTGGCTCGGCTGTCCCCGGAGACAGCGGCAGTGCAGTGGCAGAAGGATGGACAGATGCTGTGCTCAGGTGGGCGGCTGCTGGTGTGCAGCGAGGGTCCCACGCGCAGCCTCACCATCAAGCAAGCAGAGCTGGGTGACGGTGGCATCTTCCTCTGCGACGCTGGTGATGATGAGGTGCATTTCACACTGCATGTGAAAGGTGAGCCTGGAGGTGTCCCGCGCCCATGCCAGGGGCAGGAGCAGTCTCATCCTGCCTCACACCGGGATGCTTGGCACCCCCATGCCATGCTGGTGCCACTGGCAGGGCCACAGCTGAGCCCAGTGCTCCTCCGGCAGAGGCACCCGTGCTGTTCGTGAACAAACGAGAGGAGCAGGAGAAGCTGCTGGTGCTGGAGGGCGGCAGTGCCGTGCTCTCTGCCATCACCTCCACGGAGCGATGCGATGTCACCTGGCTGGGCCCGCGGCAGGCAGCAGTGGCCGGCGAGCGCTGCGAGCTGCGCCGGGACGGCCGCGTGCACAGCCTCATCATCCACAACGTGGCCATGGAGGACGCTGGCACCTACACCTGCCTCTCCCCCCACGACCAGATGCAATTCGACGTGAACGTCCGAGGTGGGCGGCAGGGGGGCAGTGGGGGTGCCCGGGGATCCCCCTGCAGCAGCAGCGGGTGCTGATATGGGGGGTTTGACTGTGCAGAGCTGCGGGTGAAGTTCCTGCGCGGGCTGTCGGACGTGCGAGCGCGGCAGGGCGAGCGGGTGGTGCTGTGGTGCGAGCTTTGCAAGGCGCGGGGCGACGTGGTGTGGCGGAAGGACGGACGGGTGCTGGCGCCTGGCCCCCGCCGGCAGATGACGGCAGAGGGACGGGAGCGGTCGCTGGTGCTGAGCCGCGTGGAGCCCGGGGATGCCGGCGAGTACTGCTGCGAGTCCAACGACGACCAGACCCTGGCGACGCTGACGGTGCAGGGTGAGCCCAAGGCTCCTCCACCACCTGGGGGACGCCTATTCCATGGGGGTGGTAGGGATGCTGGCACAGTGATGCCAGGATTGCAGGAATGCTCAGCGTCTCTACATGACGGGGGGTCCCCTATGCCGTGCCCTAACAACCTGGCTGTAGTCCCCAGGGTGGTGGAGATCATCATGGAGCTGCAGAACCTGACAGTGCTGGAGGGGGAGGATGCCACCTTCAAGTGCCTGGTATCCCCCGAAGATGTGGCTGTGACATGGCAGCTGAATGGCCAGTCCGTGGTCCCCAGTGAGCGTCTGCTGGTGACAAGGATTGGGCTGTGCCACAGCCTCACCCTCCGGCAGTGCCAGACTGGTGATGCAGGCACTGTGACAGCCAATGCCGAGGGGCTGGTGAGCACAGCTCGGCTGAGTGTACAAGGTGAGGGGGAAGAACAAAGCTGGGGCTCAGCCCAAGACACAGCCCTGGGGCCGGCTGCTGACCCAGCACATGGGCCATGCAGAGGCACAGGTGCTGTTTGTGCGGAAGCTGCAGGATGTGGTGGCAGAGGAGCAGGGGGACGTGTGCCTGGAGGTGGAGGTGAGCCACGAGGCTGCCGAGGTGCAGTGGCTGAAGCAGGGCATCCTCCTTCAGCCGGGCAGCAAGTACCAGCTGCAGGAGTCAGGGTGCCGGCGCACCCTCACCATCTGCTGCCTTGGCCCCGCTGACCGCGGCACCTACCGCTGCGAGAGCCTGCACGACCGCACGCAGGCCAAGCTCCACGTGGAGCGTGAGTACAAGGCTGGGGATGGGGATGGAAGGCAATGGGGCTGGGAATGGGGACAGCGAGGGCACCCATTGCTGCTGCAATGGGAGCATGTGGGCAGAGCTGGTACTTGCTGGAAGGGGTGCTCAGAGAGGTGGGTGTGTGGGCAGGGGTGGGAGTCCGGTACAAACAACTAGATTTAGACAATCCAGCAAGCACAGACTGGGATGCCAGGGGCTCTGCGGTGCAGCAGACACCTACTCACAGACATGGGTCCCTCACAGCCCGGAAGGTGTCGATCCGGACACCACTGACAGATGTGGAGACCTTCGAGAAGGAGACGGCCACCTTTCACCTGGAACTGTCTCACCCTGGCGTGACCGGGGTGTGGACATGGGACGGCATCCGGGTGAAGCCCAGCAGTACGTGCCGGATCAGTGCCACAGGCTGCGGGCACAGCCTGACACTGGAGAGGCTTGCACTGGAAGACTCAGGCACCGTCACCTTCACTGCTGACACTCTGCGCTGCAGCGCCCATCTGCGGGTGCGGGGTACGATCCCTGGGGCAGGCTGGGGGTGGGTGGCACTGGCGCTGGCACACCAGGAGACACCGAGGCTGAGCTGGGCCACCCTGGGCACATGTGTCCTCCTGTCCTCAGCAGGGGTAATATAGTGCTGGCAAGTGTCCCCCTGTCCTCAGGGAGGAGATGTGAACTGAGCAGTGGGGACACCTGGCCAGGGTCTGGGTCCAGAGCCAGCTGGAACACCACTCATGAGTGCTTGCCCATGGGTGGTGCCACTCTCACCCCATGCTGAAATGGCACAGCTACTCTTCCCTGCAGCCCCAAATCCATGCCTTTGTCCAATCAAGCCTTCCTGTCCTGTGTCCTGCCTCCTCAGAGCCTCCAGTCACCATGGTGAAGGTCCCACGAGACCTGGGGGTCCCAGAGACGGGAGTTGCCAGCTTCGAGTGTGAGCTGTCTCGTCCCAATGCAGAGGTGAAATGGTTCAAGGTGAGGGCTCACCCTTACCCCCTCCAGCAGCACCTGGCTGTGTCCTCCTCCTTGTTTTGTCCCCTGGCCACTGCCCTCCCTGCCAGGGCTGCAGACAGAGCAGAGAGGCCAAAGCAGTGGGGTGTTGCCTGTTTGCTATCGTGCAGGACGGGCAGGAGCTGTGGCCAGGGCCCAACTGCCGCATCTACTCGGCGGGACGGCGCCGCATCCTGCAGCTGAGCCGCTGCGAGCTGACCGACACCGGCAGCTACACCTGCGATGCAGGCGACTGCCGCGCCTCTGCCATGCTGCACGTACAGGGTACGGTCACCCAGCTCCCAGCAGTGTGTACACCCCCAAACCCTGCGCTGCCTGCTCCCCTCATCCTTGGCTGCCCTGGCACCCTGTCCATTACCTGCAGAGCGCCAGGTCCACATTGTGCAGGAGCTGCAGGACGTTCAGGTCCGGGAGGGTGACAATGCAGTCTTCACCTGTGAGGTGTCACATGGGGATGTGAAGGGCGAGTGGTTTCGGGATGAGGAGAAGATCAAGGTCTCCAGCACAGTGAAGATACGGCAAGAAGGTGGGGATGCAGGTGGCTCCACAACGGGTTTGGGGCTGGGATAGGGCAAATTCAAGCAAGAGGAGTTTGTGTAGACAAAGGGGGGTCCCTGCCCCCCTGCTCACTATGGGTGTGCATTGCTGTCACCTTGAGCCAGCCTCTCTCTCCCCAGGGACCCGGCATTTCCTGCTGTTCTGTGGTGTGCGCCCTGAGGACAAGGGACTCATCCGCTTCACAGCCAGGACAGTCACCTCGGAGGCCAATCTGCAGGTGGAAGGTACCAGTGCAGGCTGCGAGGTCTGGCTGGGCTCCAGCACCAGGGCTGGGGTGTACCAGGTCAGCTTGCAGCGTCCCCATGGAAGCCTGCTCACCCCATGGTGCTGACGCCCTGCCCCCATCTACCAGCACTGCCAATCCGGATTGTGAAGCCACTGCGGGACAAGACAGTGCTGGCGAGGCACAAGGCGACACTGGAGTGCACCGTGTCCCACGCCCGGGGCCGCGTGCGCTGGCTCCGTGGGGACACCGAGATCTTTGCCGGTGACAAGTATGAGATCTGCAACCTAGACTGCTACCGCACACTCATCATTCACCGCGTGGGCCCCGAGGATGAGGACTCGTACACCTGTGATGCCTTCGACGACCGCTCCACTGCCCGGCTCCTTGTGGAGGGTGAGTGGGCACCTAAGGGACACCGCAGGCAGCTGCCAGTGCTGCTGTGCCGTGCCCCTGTCCCCCACTGCTTGCAAGAGTCTGAGTGCTGGGCTGGAGGCAGCAGGTTGATACAGGGCCAGGGGTCTGTTCCTCCTTGTCTGTGACACAACTTTTGGGTGGCCCAACTGCTCTTGCAATGCCCCAGCTCACTCTGACTCCCATTGTTCCCACAGGGAGCTAGAAGCCAGGATGCAGTTCTCAGGGCCTGCATGCAAACTGACAGATGGCACTGCTGAGAGATGGGGTCATGCTCCCCCTGGCATAGACAGACACACGGACACCATCCCCAGCCTGCTCCAGCCTCAGGGCTCTGCATTAAACAGCCTTTTTTTCTGACATGGCTTCTTCCACACCAGCAAGCTGGGGTCTCATTAAGAGAAAAGTGGTGGCATCACTCTACATCCTGCTCAGCACCCCTGGAAGCCCGGCCCTCTGGGCCACCCTCACCCCTGCCCCCCCCACAGCCCTTGGCTTTGCACGCCAGACTCCGAAAGGCTCTTTACTGTGTGGCCGAGGCCTCGACAGCGTTTGGCACATTTACAAAAGAGACTGAAAAGGGGGATGGCAGCACAATGCTGCGGGAAGGGGGTGCCTGGCAGAAACATGCAGTTCCTGGGGCAGCGGGGCCAGCTGGGCTGGGCTGGGGGGGTTCCCAAAGCAGAGGGCTCCCCAGTCCAGTCTCACCACCATCCTGCCTGCCTGGCCATGGGGAAATCCTGGCTCACTCTGTAATAAGTTAATACAAATCACAGCAAGAGAAATATATACAAGGCGTGAGCCTCTGCCCGCAGCAGTGCTCTGGGCAGGGGCTCCTGCCCTGCCCTGCCCCAGGGTCCCCCGGCCACTATAAAAATCCAGTCGCCAACAAAACAGCGACAGTCTCTGATGCTGCAGGGGTCCCCGCATCCCTGAGGGAGCCCAGCCTTTGCCCAAAGGCTGGAGCCAATGTCCTGTCTCCCATCAAAACATTTTGTGGGGGATGCACCCTGCCAGCGCAGCTCCTGCTGGACGGGCACCAATTGCCAGCATCACCTTGGGAACCACCTGGCCGTGGCAGTCTCTGCCCCAGGACCACCCTGGTCCAGCTTGGGAAAAAGGAGTGGCAAGCCGCTCTGGGGTGTAGGGAGGGTGGCTAGGGCAGGAGGATCTTCTGAGGAGGCAGGTTTTGGGAAGCACTGCCTGGGAGCTGCTCTTGGGGACAGGGTGGGACAGGGCTCACATGCTCAGGGGATGCCCTGCTGGGAAAAGGGCATGGGACCCGCTCTTTGAGGAAGGGACATAGGGGACAGGCACTTGGGGAGTTGCTGGGGGTGCAATGGGGTGGGGAGCTGCTCCTGGGAAGGGGAGGGACTCAAATATGGGGAAACGTTAAGATGCAGGATGAGCGTGCCCGGGCCATAGGGTAATGCACAGCAGTGGGGGCTTGGGGACCCACCACCCCAGCAGAGCCACTCGCACTGCACGTCCATGGGTTCTGGTCCTTGGGCTGAGTCCCTGCCAAAGGGCTTCCCCAGCACCTTTGGGCCCCACTGGCAGCTGGGGCCTCCCCAGACAAGTCCCATGTGTCTCCAAGAAGGGTTTCCATCTGCAGCCCCAAGCTGCATGTGGCCACTTGGGGCCGAGGACAAAGCCCTGCCTGTCTCAAGGGTTCTGTCAGAGCAGGCTGGGGTGCTGGTGTTGCTCGAGGTCACTGGGTTGGCTTATACCCTCACAGCAGGGCCAGAGCCCGAGGTGAGGGGCACGGTGGAGCTGCAGTCATAGTCCAGGTCCACCACGGCATGGGAGCTGGCAATGAGGCTGTTCAGTGACGGTCCTGTCTGCCGCTCTCGGAAACTCTGGATGTAGCTCTGTGAGAGAGGAACAGAAAGTGAGGGGGGCTCTGCTCCTGGACCCCTCCACCCCATCCTAAATGCTGCTGCAGCCCCCCTCCCTGCCCCCTCCCAAAAACAGCCCAGTGAAATCCCCAGTACTTGGGCCCTGCAGTGGCTGGCCACAGCAGGGAGCACAGCCTTATCCCTCCCCTGGGCATTTTGCATCTTGCCTACTGCTTATTTCTGCTATGCCAACAGTGCTCTTGGCCAGCAGTTTTCATTTGCTTGAAAAGGCTGAAGTGCTCCATGGTAGGAATGGCCCATTCCAACTTGAGTTGCTCAGTCCCTGGGACACCCTAGTCTCATCCCTTGAGGAGCTCAGATGTTAGCTGGTGCCTGGCACCTCTCCATGCCCCAGCCCCCCGATGCGAAGGAATGAGTGTGGAGACTGGGGGAGATCTCTACCCTGGCTGCGGGACTCACGGGGGAGAGCACGTCCCCATCAAAGCGGCGCACAGGGTTGGGCTTGCGGCGGTAAGCAGGCTCGGGGGGGTGGGCTTTGTGCTGGTGGGGTGGGGGGTGGTGGGGTCTCCGCTTCTTCTTCTTCTCCTTTCGGTCTTCCCGCTGCTTGATGCGCATCAGCTGCACGCGGCGCTGCTGCCGACTGATGATCACTGTGGAGCAAAGTGGCCTGTGAGCACTGGGGAGCACATCCAAATGATCCCCACAGCCAAACCAGCACCAGCTTTGTGCAACCAGGTCTCCCTTGGGTGGTGTGCCACCACAGAGTCCTGAACCCCATATCTCATCTTGTGAACCCCATGCTGGAAACATCCACCCTGGTTTCCAGGTTCCCAGTTCCTACACTCACCCTGTGCCATGCCCATCTGCCCCACTACCCACACACCTTCTGTATGGGAGTAGCCCTCGGCTGTGACCTTCCACTGGACCAGGACACCCAGTGTGGTGAGGAGCGGCCAGATGCCCAGGATGACCCAGCTGTACCAGCACACGGGGCGAGCAGGGGCCACCTTGATGCGCTCATAGATGTACTGCACCAGGAGGAAGAGCTCGATGAAGTAGTCGACAGTGACGGTCATGATGGCGCTGCCGAAGACAGCGGTGGAGAGGGTGGTGAAGAAGCGCTGCCACTGCAGTGTGAGGACAGCAAAGAGCATGCCCACACCCAAGAGCAGTGCGATGGGGATCCACACCGTTGGTGGGTGGTAGAATTGCTCCATCACCACCAGCGTGGCCACCGCCAGCAGCAGCCCCAGGAGCAGCCCCACCATGAAGAGGCCAACGCTGCGCACCAGCATGGTGACCAGCCCACACAGGACTCCAATGCCCAACCCAATGCCCACTGAGGCCTCCACGCTCAGCTGTGTGTCCAGCACCCGCTCCTTGTAGCACAGCATGAAGATGATGATAGAGCCGAACATCAGCCCCGTCAGGAACATGACAGCCTTGAAGCAGCGGTAGCCTGTGGAGAGACCACCATAGTCAGGGAGACCACCATGGCCAGCACCCCCCAGCTCCCCTCTGCCCTTCTCCCCACTTGCCCCACCAGCAGTTGGGCTGGCCTGGCTCACCGAAGAAGCAGTAGATGATGCCAAAAAGGCAGCACATGGCGCACACCACTGAGGGCACCACCTGGTAGCGACGCTCAATTTCCTGCTGGCAGCTGTGCCCCCACTCCTGGCCTGGCTCGTGCGGCAGCAGCTTGAACCGCAGCGTCTGCACAGTTGCAGTCATGGCTCTGGGGACTCCTGGGAGAGGCATCAAAATCTCCACTCCTGCCTCATAGCCCACCAGCAGAACTGTGTCCTGGCACCCGCCCCACCTGGTGGGAGAGAGACAAGGAGAATGGAGGAACTGGTGGCACATGCCCGGCAGCCATCCCACCACTCACCACTGGCTACCAGAAATCCTGCTCTGTCCCCCCACTATGTGGGTAGGAACAGAGGGAATGGGGGAACAGCCTCATCAGTGGGGGTGCAGACTGTCACCCAACCTGTGGCTGAAGGGATGTGCTGTCCCCAGAGAGTCTGCCTGTATCCCTGGGAGCTTCGTGTCGCTTAATAATTTGTCTGTGACTTCAATTTCCTGCCCATGCCTCTCCGGTACCCTTTCCCTGTTCGATTAACAGGAGACTTCCACAACTTGGTATTTTCTGCCTGTGAAGTAATTATGCTCAGTAATTAAGTCACCCCTCAGTCTTCTATTTTTATAGGCTAAACAGATTGAGCTCTTTAAGCTTGTACTCCAAGGCATTTTCTCCAATCCTCTAATCATATTTCTGGCTATTTTTCATCTCTGTTCCAGCTCCCACTGTCCTTGTAAAAACAAATTGGGCCTCCACACTAGATCCAGCCCTCCCATAGCAATCCATGGGGCTGGAAGGGCACCAGCTGTAGCTGGCACTGCCCCTTATCCAAGGGCTCACCCGTAACACTGTGGCTATGCTGGGATGCTGAGCAAACAGTTACCAGGCCCCCTGCAGCGCCTACACAGATGGAGGGGTCATAATCCCCTGCAAAGACTGATCCAGCTTCAGTTTAAACCTAATTAGAGTGTCCGTCTGCATGCTCCCACCTGGAGCCAGTTCCATCACCCCTTCACTCCCCTAGTCCCTTTACAGGCTCAGTTGGTTTAGAATGGGTTTATTGTCACAAATTGTCCCCAGGCCAGCATCACTCCTTTCAAGTGCCAAGTTTATGCGGCCAGTTCAGGACAGCTCACAAAAACAGCGCTCTGGGAAGGAGCTGGGAAGAGGGCAAAGGCTGCAGGCATGGCTTCCTGTTGCCCAGCACCTTGCTGCTGCCCAGACAGGCTCCACTGGCATCTCATCCCTTGCCGACAACCTCCTTCCTCCCTTTGGCTGGGGAAGGCAACACCAGCCACGGCAAATCCCCGTGGGGAAGCCGAGCACAGAGCCTAATCCCAAGGAAGCAGGCGGGTAGGGAGTGGGCAGCCAAGCGCTGGGCCTCTTCTCGAGCCCGCGGGGGGACGCTAAGCAGGATTGGACTTTACCCGCAGAGCCCAGGCGCGACGCTCCGGCCCTGCTGGGGATGGGCGATGGTGTGTGCAGTGAGAGCAGGGCTCTGCCGACCCGGGGCACCGGGGATGCGGCATGGCAGGGCTGGCCGGCCGCTGCGGGGATGCCATGGGCCGCACGGGCTGCGGGGCAGGGCTGCGGGCAGCGGTGCGGGCGGCTCGCGGCGCCCATTGGCGCGGGCACTGTTGCTAGGGGAGCCCAGCGCCTGCTCATTGGCGCCGGGACTTACCCACCTGCTGCCGCCCGCCCCGGGCCCTCGAACCCCCTCCCTTCCCCGCAGGCCACAGCGCGGCGGAGGCCGAGAGCAGCGCCCGGGGCACAGCCCCGCTGCGGCGCCCCCATCGCCGCCCCCCGGCTGGGCCCCGCTGCACCCGCCGGGCTCCCGGGCCCCGGGCCGGGCGCGGCGTTGCCGAGCGACGGCCGCAAAGGCCGCCGGGGCGCGGGGCCGCTCCGCCCCTCTCTTTGTTCGGGGCGGGGGTCCCGGGGGCGCTACGGCGGGTTCCCCGCACGCCCATCCTGGGCTCCGCGCTCGCTCCGCCGGACGACGGAAGGATCGGGAACCGGGTGCCCCAGCCCTTCCCCCGAGGGGTCCGGCGCGTCACCCGCCGGCCGGATCCCCTCGTGCTTCCCCCCCTCTGCCGCTCCGCCCGCTCCCACCTGCGCTCCCGGCGCGGCAGCGGCGGCGGCCCCGCGGCGCCCGGCGCTCCCGGCGCTCCCGGCGCTCCCGGCCGCGGACCCCGCGCATGGTGGCGGCGCGGCCGCCGCGCGGTGCTGAGCGGACAGCTCCGCTGACGTCACCGTGCCGTCACCGCGCGCCGGGGGCGGGGCCCCGGAGGCGGGGCGGGGCCTCTGCAGGGGGCGGGGCTGAGGTGGGGTAAGTTGGGGGTGCACTGGGGTGCCCATTGGGGGTACACTGGGGTGCCATGCCCTGTGCCGGGACCGCAGCCCGAGGTTGTGTGTGCGCGCGCATTGTGGCACAGCACACCCCGCGCTGGGCCATGTGTGCCATGTGCTGGGTGTGCAGCGGCTGCGAGGGCTGCAAGACCCTCGGCACTGTGTGCAGGGACAGAGCAGTACAGGGTGCCGAGGTATGGATGTGGGCACTGCAGGATAATCTTGTATCAGGTGGGACCTGACAGTGCAGTGTGCCAGGGCCATGGGGACTGGAGTGCCTGCGTTCAAGAGGGGCAAATGCACATGTCAGGGGTATCTGGAGCAGCTGCCGACCCGTCCCCCATGAGTGGATGAGAGATACAGCCATGGCAAGCAGGTGGGGGGACATGGTGCTCTGCAGAGGCAGAGCTCTCTGGAGCTGGCACCTCCTGGCTGTACTGCCTAGGGACCCCCGGGAAATCCTGGCACACAGAAGACTGTTGGCAGCAGCTGCCGTTCCCTCTGGCAGCCCCTTCCCAGCCCCTGCCAGCGCTGGGGAGACAAAGGCGGGAGCTGCAGCTGGCAGGGGGCTGAGAAGGGGCTGCTGGAGGAACGGCACTGCTGCCTTCCTGCTGCTTCCCTACAGAATCTTCCAGGGCCGCCAGGCATGGGGACCCTGGGCTCAGCCACTGCCAAGCAAGCCCTGGGGAGGTGTGTGCTCTGCCCTCAGCTTCCCATGCATGTTTCCTGAGCTCAGACTGTGGAAACTTCATTACTTTCTCTGATCTGCACCTCTATCTGAATATAAGTTCAGATCAACAGGGTCATTTCAGAATGAAACCTCTCATCACTTGCATAAAATGATCTGGGTTTGTGTAAGGTGGCTAAAGTTAAATATTCTAACCAATAAAAGAAATCAAATACATCTATTTCTAATGCATTTTGCTATGTACAGAAAACAGGACACTTTGGTTTTTTGATCATCACAACTGTTTTTTGACCTCTGTGCATGGAAGATCTCTGTTCCTTTCTTAGCTCTGCATCTTTTTTTCCTTTTGGTATCTCCTCATCCCATTGCATTCTCTCTGATTCTACTTTTTATATGTTCTTCATTAAACTGCCATCCACGTGACTGCTTTTGCCTATTGCTTGTCTTGGTCTATTCAAGAGTAAAAAGGCCTATGAAAAGCAGCCGGGCTTGGATGATGGTGTAGTATCTCAGGGAGGTGGGATGCTGCCAACTGCTTTCCGATGAAAACAGGCTGCTTTGTTTCAGAAAATGAAAGAGATCCTGGAGCTGAGTGGGCCCCCACATGCCCTCAGTGCCCTGCAGTGCTCTGTGGCTGCTGGTGCTCCCCACGGCAAGTGGGCTGTGTTTCATGGGAGGCTGGAATGATCTGCCCGCCCAGAGTAAATCCAGAGGCACTTGAGAGTCCCAACGGCTGCAAGGCTGTGGAAGTGAAGCCATGGGCTGGGAACGGGCGGAAAGGCCAGGTCCTCCTTCTTGTCCTTATTCAGCAATGCCTGGCACTGAGCAGCCATGTAGGGCTGCTTGCCTTGCAGCTTCTGGGTTGGATCATTCCTGTGCTGGAAGCTCCGTTTGTGCAGCAAACTCAGTCCTGATACGGTTCTTTCAGCTCTGTCTGGCCCAGGGGCTCTTTCTGGCGGCCTGTGCAATGGTGCATCTATGCTGCAAGACAGCTCAGAGTGGGATGGTGACCTGACCCCACTTGGAGGAGCTCCCTTTGCTCCCGTTTGAAGCACATGATAAAGGCCCCTGCTGCTGGGATCTCCTGGTGTCTGCCTGCTCTCTAACTGCCCGGGATGGTTTGGTTCTGTGCATCTAAAGGTCTTCCAGCCGCCGTTTCTCTGCTGCTATGCCTGCTCCAAAGGAAGGCGGCATGCCCAGCTGCCTCCTGCAGCCCGCAGCCCGCACTGTGCTGCTCTGACCTGAAACACTCAGCCCCCGCTAGTCCTCCCGACGACTCAGCCACCAGCCACACCGAGGAGACGACCCTCGGGCAGCGGTTTGGGGAACTTGGCGGTTCAAGCCCACCATGAATTTAACATTCCACTATGAATTCACCAGCGCCGTGGTTTGGACTGTCCCGGGGAGGGGACACACGGCCCCGCGGAGGTCCTCGTGTCCCGGGCACAAAAGGCCGGGTAAATGCTCCCTAAAGCCCTCTCAGGTGCCGGTCCCCGGCAGATGCGCTTTCCGCTCTGTGAGCCGGCAGCCGAGGCCTGAGGCGCTGCCCTGCTGGCCCGCAGAGCCGGGGGCGCTCCCGGCGGCCCAGCCGGCGCCGCTGCGGGGTGCGGGGCACGGAACAGCCCCGAGAGGTGCGGGGCACGGGGTGCGGGGTGCCGGGTACGGGGTGCCGGGTACGGGGTGCAGGGTGCCGGGTGCGGGGCACGGGATACGGGGTGCGGGGTGCCGGGCACGGAACAGCCCCGCGCGCCGTCCTCGGCTCGGCCGCTGCCCCGCGGTCTCCCGGCAACCTGACCCCGCCCCCACGCTTGCCCCCTCCCCCGATTGGCCGCCCCGCCCCGTGACGCGTCGGTCGCAGCGCGGGCCATTGGTCAGGGCGGGTGACGCGCGGCAGGGCGGGGCCCGCGGGTGACACGTCGGACGGCGGCGCCGCCAGCGGCAGCGGCTGCCGGCCCCGGTCGCGGTCCCGTCCCGGCCATGCGGCTGTCGCTGGTGTTGTCGGTGCTGCGGCCCGCCGGGCCCGTCGCCATCGGCGTCTCGCTGGGCTTCACCCTCAGCCTGCTCAGCGTCACTTGGGTGGAGGAGCCCTGCGGGCCGCCGCCGCGCCCCGCCACCCGCCCGCACCTCGACGGCGGCCCCGCGCCGCCCCCCGGCCCCGCCAACGGCAACGCGGCGCGCAGGCCCAACGCCGTGCCCGCCGCGCTGGGCGCTGACAACTGGGAGCCCCGCGTCGTGCCCTACCGGCCGCCCAGCCCCGGCAGGGCCGCCAAGAAGGCCGTCAGGTGCGGGGGGGCCGGGCCGGGCCGGGCTGGGGGACTTGGGCCGCCGCTCACCGGGGTTTATCTGGGGGTAGCTGCGGGCGAGCTTCCGGTACCTGCCTTGGCGGGGCTGGGGGGGCTTCAAAGGGAGGCTTTACAGAAGGCTTAGCGGTATGCTGTGCCCTCCTTTCAGCCACCTAGACGGGTTTTTCTCACTGAGAGTGCCTTTCCCAGCTGATTCCTTTCCTCCCCTGTGCCCGACTCCCCTTAACCCCAGCCCGCAGCGAAGAGCGTCCTGCCCATGCCGGTGCCCGCTGTGCGAGGGTTGCCTGCTGCAGCACGTGCTGCCGGGCACCCTGCGACCGTCCCCTCCTGTCTGAGCAGGGACCCCTGCCGTGGTGGCACGTCCCCACCCAGTGCTACAAACGCCAGCCCGCTCCGGAGTCGGCTGCAGCCCCATCCCAGCGTCCCCTGGATGACAGGGAGTAGGCAGTGAAAGGGCCTCCTTGTCCTGGCGAGGTGGTGGGCGGATGAAGGGGGCTGAATGAGGCCACTGTGTACCAGGCGGCGGTGGGGGGACGTGCTGGGGGGGGGTCGCTTCCTGCTACTGCGCCAGACTGGGAGAATTAAACCTGAAAGTCATTGTGAGCACGACAACTGGGGGCCATGCTGGGCGGGGGGACACAACCAGCCCCCTTGCTGGCTTCAGCAACCTGTGTGGGGGCTGGCTTCCCCAGGGAGGGCAGCACGGGCTCTCCTGCCTGCCTGCTTTAGAGTAGTATGACTGGCAGGGGTGGCAGGAAGGTGCTTCCCAGTTCAGACCTGTCTGGGGCTAGCCTCATGGTTGGGGTGTCTGGTGGGTCATGTCCCTGCTACAGCTGGATTGTACAGCCCTGTTTCCTGCTTTTAGCTGTGCTCAGCCTTTTGAGAGCATCTGTTTTGAGCTGGACTGGCCAGCTTATGGGAAGGTAGGGTCCCCTTTGATGTCATGTTGACGGGGACCTCAGCAAAGTGCTCTGCAGTGCCTCTGAGACAGGTGTAGTGGCAGCTGGTGATACTGGGGTGATGTCTTTTGTTTGTGTCTGAAGCCTGGGAGCAGTTCCTGCAGAGGAACCAAGGTCGATACCATTGGTTACAGCAGGGAGGTGCAGGCTGGGATGGGTTGCAGTGCCCTAGGGGCCTTACATTGTCTTCTTCTTGCAGGACCCGGTACATTAGCACCGAGCTGGGGATGCGCCAGCGGCTCTTTGTGGGTGTGCTGACCTCCAAGAGCACGCTGAACACTCTGGGGGTGGCTGTCAACCGCACGCTGGCCCACCGCCTGGAGCGCCTGGTGTACTTCACCGGCACACGGGGCCGCAAGGTGCCCCATGGCATGACGGTGGTGACACACAGTGACGAGCGGCCCATCTGGAACATGTACCAGACCGTCAGGTACCTTCTGGACCACTACGTGAACGATTTCGACTGGTTCTTCCTGGTGCAGGACGATACCTACACAGAGGCGCACCGCATCAGCCGCCTGGTTGCCCACCTCAGCATTGACACCCACCTCTACCTGGGTCGTCCTGAGGAGTTCATCGGTGGGGACACTGAGGGACGTTATTGCTATGGAGGGTTTGGCTACTTGCTGTCCCGCAGCCTCCTCCTGCTCCTGCAGCAGCACCTGGAGAGCTGCCGCAATGACATCCTCAGTGCCCGGCCTGATGAGTGGCTGGGCCGCTGCATCATTGACTACACAGGTGTCAACTGTGTTGAGGAACACGAGGTAGGTCCTGAAGCAGAGATGTCTGGATCCATTCCCAGTGTTTTCCCTCCTCCCTGTGGGCTCTCTCAATCCTGGGAGGACTAGCTGTTGCACCTTGACATCCTTTGAGTTTGCTGTGCTGGCATCTGGTGGTGTGGGAGTACAGGTTGGGGCTGGCTGTGACCTATCTTTCCTGGCTGGCGCAGGGTCTGCATTACCACTATTTTGAGCTGGGGAAGAACGCAGACCCTGAACGGGAGACCGACCTCCGCTTCCAGAGCGCCTTCACTGTCCACCCTGTGCTGGATCCCCTCCAGATGTACCGGCTGCACAAGTACTTTGCACAGGTGGAGCTTGAGAGAACCTATCAGGAGATCCAGCAGCTCCAGGTGAGACCTGGCTTGGCTGGGAGGGTCTTGGTTCTGTTTGTCATCCTGTGGGCTTTCTAGTTTCTCTGTGGGTTTCACACCTGATCCTGCTGTTAGACAGGATCAGCTGAGCTCATGTGGCTACAGAGGCAGTGGTGCTGTCTGGAAAGCAGCTTTGGACCTAGATGGGTCCTGGAGATGCAGTGGTGGTTCAGGGTGATGAGGACAGAAGGGTGCAGAGTGCAGGGGCACTACCTGACAAAGGCTGGGTAGGATGGGGGAGAAAATCTGAGGTGCTGGACAGGAGTCCGATTGAGGGCACACTTGTTCTGGCACTGCTTTTTGAGCTAGCTCTGGCTAATCTCTGTGTATCAGAAATCAGCTTGAGTGCTGCCAGAGCTGGAAGACCTGCTTGTGCCTGCCTTGGCTCTCACTTGTCTGTCTCTCATCTTGCAGATGGAGATCCAGAACGCCAGCAGCCTGTCTGTGGATGGGGACCACATCGCCACATGGCCCATTGGCATCCCGCCCCCATTCCAGCCCAAAACTCGCTTTGAGGTGCTGCGCTGGGACTACTTCACAGAGGAGCAGGTCTATGCCTGTGTGGATGGCTCCCCCAAGTGTGAGCTGCATGGTGCGGATCTGGCAGACGTGGCCGATGTGGTGGCCACGGCCATGGAGGAGCTGAACCGCAAGTACCAGCCGGTGCTCCACGTCCGCAAGCAGCAACTGGTGAACGGCTACCGGCGCTTCGACCCCACACGTGGCATGGAGTACACGCTGGACCTTCAGGTGGAGGTGGTCACCCAGAAGGGACACAGCCGCTCCATCACTAAGCGAGTGCACCTGGTGCGGCCCCTCAGCGAGGTGGAGATCATCCCCATGCCCTATGTGACAGAGGCCAGTCGCATCAATGTCATCCTGCCGCTGACGGCCCATGACCGGGACTACGCTGCCCGCTTTCTGGAGGCTTATGCGGCAGCTGCTTTTGAGAGCAGTGAGAATGCAGTGCTCACCTTCCTCTTCATCTATGACCCCTTTGAGGCCCAGCGAGTCACCCAGAATGACATTTTTGCCTCTGTGAAGTCCCAGATCACTGAGTATGAGCGCAAGTATGCAGAGGTAAAGATCCCCTGGATCAGTGTTAAGACAGACGCGCCCTCCCAAATCAAGGTCATGGACATTATCTCCAAGAAGCATCCTGTGGACACACTTTTCTTTGTGGCTGGTGTGGGGACAGAGGTCACCATTGACTTCCTTAACCGCTGCCGGATGAACACCATAAACAACTGGCAGGTTTTCTTCCCCATCCACTTCCAGGGCTACAACCCAGCCATTGCTTACCACAACCAGGTGCCACCCACCACACTGGACCTGCTGAGGGACATGGGGCGCTTTGACCGTGACGTCTTCCACGAAGCCTGCTTCTACAACGCTGACTACATGGCAGCACGCACCCGCATGGCGGGGGACGTGCAGGAGAATGAGGACATCCTGGAGACCCTGGACATCTACGATATGTTCATCAAGTACTCCAACCTCCACGTCTTCCGGGCTGTGGAGCCTGCCCTGCTGCAGCGCTACCGGCACCAGGCCTGCAACCCCCGGCTCAGTGAGGACATCTACCACCGCTGTGTGCAAAGCAGCCTGGAGGGCGTAGGCTCTCGCTCCCAGCTGGCCATGGTCCTTTTTGAGCAGGAGCAGGGGAACAGCACCTGAACCCTGGATGGTGGAGGGGCTGGCCCTGCCATGTTATGCCTGCCTGCCCACTCTATTTCTTCTTCTGCCCTAATCTGTCTTCCTTCTGCAGCGGCTGCAGCGGCTGCTGGTGTCCAAGCTCGTAACTTGCCCCACTGGGGCTCCCCAGGCCGGGGTCTGCCAGCCCAGGGTGCCTGGGTCTTTCTCAAGCAGCCATGGCTGTACAGACCCCGGGCAAGATGGGATCAGAGTCACTGAGCTGCAAGCTGGAACACCTGGCTCCTCACTCAGAGCTGGTGGCTGCTGGCCCCATTCATCTGTCCTGGCCCTGCTGCTGAGCACTGGGGAGATGGGCTACTGTGTCTCTTGCTGTCCCCCCTTAACTGGGGGAATGTAGAGCCCAAAGTCCCCCTTCTGCAGGGCTGTAACTGCCACAGGGCCTGGAGTGATCCCTCGTAGTTCTCCCAGTGTCCTAGGACGGGAATGTGCTCCTTGCTCCTTTGGAGCATTGGCCTGGTTGTACAGGGAGGATCATGTCCCTGTGCCCGCCACAAGCTTGGACAGTGGAATGGGGCACATCCCATCCCAAAAGAGCAATAAGGATGTTGGTTTTGGGGTTTGACACTTGGCAATGAGCTGGAGTGCTCCTGGCTGGTTGGGGTGTGAGGAACTTGGGCCCCTGAGGCTGTTGGGTGTAGGGGGTGCCAGAGGGGATCCTGCTGATTTCATGTACCGTGAGCTGCTCCCCATGGGAACCATGACCCAGGCCGCTTTGGCCTTTGCAGTATTGATAGGACGTCGGAGGTCACAGCCCTCAGACGAGAGCCTCCTGACAGAGGTGGGATCCCTCCCTGCTGTGGGGCTGCCCTCAGGGTCGAGGGACATTGTGCCTGACACTGATGGGCATGGCAGAGGGTTTGGCTGTGCATCTCCTAAGGAGAAAGCGACTGAGGAGCCGCTCACTGCTCCTGGTTTGTATTTAATAGGGGGGAAAGGAGGGGGGATGGGGTGCATTTACACTAATAAAATGGAGAGAGATGTACCTTGTGGGTCTGGCTAATTCTCTCATGAGGCAACTATGGGTGTTCTGCTGGGGGTCTTTGTGGTGGTAGGTGCTGGCTGCTTGTATAAGTTCTGTCTGCAGCTGGCTGGACAGATTCCTTACAGAGATGCTTCTTTCCCCGAGCACCTGCAACATCCTTTACCTGAGCAGGGAGATGCCTGCTTCTTAAGGAGGCTGTGGGAGCCCATTGCCTTATGGACAGGCTGGCAGATGTGCCAAGCAGACACTTGGAAATACCTGCTTGAACCCCTGCAGCTTGCAGCAGGAGTCCTGCACTTCCTCTGATGCTCACGGTCAGCTGGGGCTGTCCTGCTGTAGCTGCCTGTTGCCATCACTGGTTGTGTGGCAGGATGCTGAGCCCCTTGATGTGGGAAGTCCAGTGCAGACTGCCCTGTCTTTCCTGTTGCTGTAAACTTGTGGTCCCACTGACCAGTCCTCCTCAGCCCTGTCTGTGGGTGGAAAAGCACTAGTAAAGGGCTGGTGAAGCTGTGTGTCCTCCCACATCTGCTATGTCTGTAACAGCCTTTGTGGTCTGTATGTGAGTCATGGGGGACTCCTGGTCCATGTCAGAGCAGACTGAGCTGGCTGCTCAAGTGAGGTGAACTCTGCTCTCCAGGATCTGGGATCAGCTCTGAAGGGAGCTCCCAGGCTAAAAACTTGATCTGAGCACTGCGTTGGATCACTGGTGCTGGATCTGCTCTCTGCATTGCTCTCACTCTTTTTGGAGCTGTTTTACATCTCAGGGCTTCTCAGCACTTGTGTTTTCCAGTTCTTAGTTGGGTAGAGCACTGTGGTCCTGTCCTGGACTGTTTCATCACCTAACACTCCTATTTACATTATGAGGTGTGGGGACTGTGTCCCCTGCCTGTGCTTCCTGCTTCAGGCATGATTTTCATAACTCCATGTGCCCTTCCCACCAGGCCTTTACTCATCATGTTTTACTGCTTCATGAAATACACGTATCAGAGACACCCTCAAGAAAATTAACTGAACCTACTCACTATTACTTATCAAGGCTGCTAGTGCTCAGCAAAACTCATGGAGGCCCCTGGGCTGTGTGGTATGCTTTTTCCAAGGATACCTCATTCATCTCTTCCTGCTCCAGTCTCTGTATCCATGGTGTAGGAGTGTATATGTTTAAATATAATTTTATTATATTTCAAGTATAAGCGACAGTAACTGTTCGCTTGTTCTGAGTATTTCTATTTTGATCTTCCCTGAGCACATCCTTAATTCCCTTCAAGTGGAAATCTGGGGCAGAGGGAGTGAGGCAGATGCAGGTGTGTTACAGATACATTTATCCTTTGAAAAGTGGACCAAATAGTAAGATGTGATTAGGCATTAGAAGAGTATCCAAATGGTAATAAAGCAGCTTCAAATCAAGTTGGCTGTGAAAAGAAACCCAGAATTGTCATTTAATTATTATGAGACTGTCAAGATAAAGTTGCTGTTGCCTCACTGCTGTTCGCCCAGACGAGTTAGAGGTATTTGCATACTTAACACTCTGCACTATCAATACCAGCAGAGGCTCCCTGCTCTGGCATATGTATGAGCAAATGACTGCTTGTGGCACTCCCAGCACAGTTACTGCTCCCTTTTCAAGGGAGCTCGCAGGGTCTGAAGCTGTTTTAGTGTTTGCCAGGCTATCTGCAGCATCAAAACATGATGAAACCACAAAGAAGGATGTGTAAAACTTTGGGAAGGGGGTTGGTGACGCAAGCAAGGTGAGCGCTGGCTGTGAAGTGAGTGCTGGCTGTGCTCACTGGGATGTGGCAGAGACCTGTGGCAACAGGGGCGTGGGCACAGGTGCACTGCCCCTCTCCTGCCCTCATCAGGCTAGCAGGTGCAGGCAGGGGGCCAGACTGGGACAGTGACACCTTTGAAAGGGGCAGAAGGAACAGCTGATGTGGGCAGATGAGAAAACAGAGACATTCTGTGATCCCTCTTCGGGCTTGACCTGTACTTTCATACAATGTGTGGATTTTTGCACTTATCCAGTTGCAGAGGCAGGGCAGTGAAAGGTCAGTTTTACAAATGAGGCAGGAGAAGACTTGTCTCCTGCACTGTAGACTTCTGCTTCCCTTGCAGAAATTTTCTAAGACTTACTGGCTCACCACAGCAATCAACAGAGACAGAGCAATGTTCTCTTGGGAACTTTTTCAGAAGAGAGAGTGAAGAGGTGGTTCGGAGCGCTCTGAAGCACAAGGGCATGTCTGAATACACTGGGCCTGGGTGGGCACCTGACTTCCCTCCTGCCTCCTCTTATTTTTGCACTGTAGCGAGGAAAGAGACTCAAACTGGGGAAAACCCAAGTTACTGCTGTTCTCCCTCCCCCCGTGGTTTGTTTTCCTGTGTATGCAAACACAACAGTGAGCCTGTGAGCAGGGAAGGCAAAACCTACTTCTCTAGCCTTGCTTGGGTCATTTCAGGCTGTGCTCAACTCTGTGGCAAAGCTACTTCAGGCCCAGCAGTATTAATCAGTTTGATGGCTGACCTTTGGGAGGATATGGGAATTGCAGCCATGCCCCTAAAGGGCTGGAAGGCAAGGGGAAATGCAATGCCCTTTCTTCCCTGTGCTTTTTTTGGAAAGGGGCCAGGGGTGCCTGTCACACAGGAGCAGCTCTACTGACCACAGGCCAAGATCCAATTCCAGCAAACATTTCCTCCTGTCTTTAAGTGAAGGCAGAAGAAGCTGGTCTGCTTGAGGAGGAGCAGACAGGGAGGTACCAAGCTGTGCCTGCATCCAATGCCTTGGATGTCCAACATACTGCTTAGCCCCTCTGAAAGGTGTGTGGGGCTTTGGTTAGGGGGTTTTCTGGCCAAGCTCAGGGAAATCAGAGCATTTCAATGAAGAGGGAAAGCTGTAGGTGCAGGCACAGCTGCTGTCAGCGTGTGCCTTCCTGCAGGGGTTTCCTTCCATGGGGTGTTGGCATATCTGGCTATGCCCAGGGATGTCCCCTCTGGGGACACACCACCCCAGCACTGGCAGAATGCAAGACCCTGAAGCTCTGGCACTGGGGGAAGAGGCAGGCAGCTTGCTTGGATTTTTATTTTAATTGCCTCCTTGGTTTTTCCAGCTGCCTCCTTGCCTACTGTCAGGAACTGAGTACTGGAAAGTGGATGCTGTGTGTCCCTTGCCTGGCCTGACTGCTTGGCACCACCAATCCATTTTTCCAGCAAGGGGGTCATGGGCAAATGATCAAAGAGGAAAGCAGTGAGCTTGGCATTTGCATGCCATACAGACATGCTGAGAGTCACTCCTTTCTCCAGGTGCTGCCTGTCACCATCAGCATCTCCATGCTTGGGGAGGAGGTGACAGCAGTGAGGCTACATGTCCCATTGCATTTCAGGGCTTACTTTCAAACCCTCTGCTCCCAAGCTGGAGGGTTTTTCTTTCATTGAAATGCAGCTTTTCTATGAGAACAGATGTAATTACTGTTCGTGGCAGCAGAGGCATGTTGGAAAGTGCCCAGAGGAGATCCCTGCCTCATAGACAGAAGAGATCCTTGCTGCCTGCTCCATCCTGGTGCCTACTCCCTACTGCCACTCCTGCTGTGTCTTCTGGGGTTGTCACCTCTGTGGTGACAGAAGCTGTCGCCAGTACAGCCGGTCCTGCTGTGATCAGGTACTTGGCATTTGTCCAGAGCACTGTGCTCATTAAAATTAAGGGCCTGTTTCACTGTAGTGGATCTCCTTCTAATTATGCCCCAGCTATTTCATGTGGTTCATTACAGGTGTTTCAAGCGGTGCTGTGCTGGGTGAGCCCCAGGTGGCAGCATCTCCATCTCTGGGCAGGACTAAGTCCCTGCTGGCCCTTGAACAGGCACAGCATGGGAGGGGGCACCCAGGAGCCAAAGCACTGGGGTTTGTGGTTGACCCTGGGGTGCTAAACCTGGGTTGTCCCACTGGCCCTCCTCAGCCCAGTGCCATCTGTGCTGGGACATGAGGCATATCGTAGGCAGGGAGTGGTGCTCGGTTCACGTCGTCTGCCTGTCCTGTTTGGAGAAGTGGAAGTGACAGGAGCTGTCACTTCCAGATAGCACCTGGAAGTTGTCAAATTAAAGAATAAAGGTGGTGAGAGCAATAGAGAAAAATACATGTCAAATCTTTGTTAGATCATCACTACAGGGCTCCTGGGAATGGTCCTGAGGCTGCTTTGTTGGCATAGAAGCTGGGATGGGCCATGCATGAAGTTCAGCCTTTCCTTCTGCCACGCTTCACTCCTGTGTATGGTGCTGGAGGAGCTGGAGGACATAATGAGGAACGACCTTGTGGGCCCACCACACAATCCTGCTCTCCTTACTCAGCTCCTGTGACACGTCTTCACAGTAGAACAGGAAGCACCATCAGCTCCCAGTTACTGTCTTGGTGCAGGTGAAATGACAGGGCATTGTAGAGGGGCAGATGGGTCAGAGTCTGGTGGCAGGGACAGTCTCACCCTAAAGGGATCCAATCTTCTTACTTGATGATAACAAGATATGGAACATGTAGCTATTTCCCTGCTTTTCCCTTTAGCACCCAAGCTCAATGCTTTTTTCACAGGGCATGGCGTGATCTGTGGGATGTGGCCCTGTATCCCAGCTGCACCCAGTTAACTCAGGATTTTTCAGCCCTCACTGCTTTAGAAGGAAACCTGTGGTGTCTGGTGCTGGCAGCCTTCTCCAAGAGGTCAGCTTCTGTTTCCTCCTGTGTCCCCTTTGTGCTGCAGTGTAGCTGGGGCAGATGGATAAAGTTTTGGAGAAGGCAGGAACTGGAAGAGCATTTCTGCCAGGGAAAGCCCCAGCAGGGCCCCCCCTTCCCCTCCACCCATCCTCTGTCTCCCCTGTTTCAGTTTCACCTTGCACCCCTTGTACATGAGCACAAGATTGTGAAGTGTTCCCTGGGTCCCACCGCCACCTCTCCTCTAGGATGGTGTCTCACCCATCTCTCTGCCCCATCAGCCCTCACAGGCATCTCTGGACCTACTTGTGCCTCTTTATTAGGGAGCATTTGTACATTTATAAAACAGTGACGCACATCTCACGTTCACCAGCACGAGGGCAGTTTGTGCTGGCCTTCCCACCATGGTGTCCGTGCCCACCCCGCTCAGGGCCTGCTGCTCCCACTGGCAAGAAGGGGACACATCCTGCACCCCCTCCTTGTTGCAGGAGACCTTGATGTAAGGCTGGCTGGCATGGCCGTGGCACATTCCTGGGATAACATGTGGCACCCCTGTGGGAACCCTACTGCTTGCAGGTTGGCGCATGGGAACCCCATGGGGAGCTGGCACAGGGTGCTCTGGAGGGCTCCCTGGGGAGCATCAGTGTGGCTCACCTGCTGGGAGGCTCACTGTGTATCCCCCACACAGGGGAACGTGGAACACCACGCAGCTGGGTGCTTGCACCCACGGGAACCTGCTTACATGTGGGTGCATACTTCAGGGGAGCTGTTGGACCATGCAGACCCAGAGCCAGGGCTGCTGGTGCCCTGGTTCCTGTCCTGCACCTCCCATGTGTGGGGCCTTGAGGGCTGCAGGGATGATGGCTCCTCCTGCATCTATGGCTTTGGGCATGGCACAACATGGCCGTGATCCATCTGTGGGCACCAAGGATGGGGACCAAACCAGCAGGGCCAGAGGCTGCCTGGCTCAGCCCCAGCCTTCCCCAGAGGTCCCAAATTCCTGCCCTGGGGTCCCCCTCTGCCAAGTGTGTGTGTTGAGGGGGGCTTTGCCAGCTCGCCCCCCCTCCTGAGATATTTTGGGGCAATTTGCCCTGCGCTGGTGTCTGCTGCTACAGTGGAGGGGGTGGAGGCAATGTAGAACAGGACAGGGGAAGTGCTGTGCGTCCTACCATCTCAGGGCAGGCAGGAGGACTGTGGGTGCCAGTTTTGGCCAAGGCTCCGGCCAGTGGGCTGGACTGTGGCTGTCTGGACAGGGCTGGGCACAGAGCACCCTCCTAACCATGTGCAGTCTGGGGGAGGCACAGAGGATGCTCAGCACCTGGGGCTGGGAGCATGGCAAGGGGTACGTGCATGGTGCAAAAGAGCAGCGACAGGCAGGGGAGTGAGGGCAGGACCCGCCACGCTGCCTGGGCTGTGCCGGGCAGCTACACCAAGGGATGAGCCACTCTGGGCAATAGCTGGGCAAGGAGAGGATGGGTTCACAACAGATTGGGGCAGGAGACGGGGGAGGCAGTAGGTTTGCAGTGCTGAAATGACGGGGAATTACTGGGGGCCAATACTGGAGTGGCAGGGGGAGTCACAGTGCAGGGGTCTGGCTGGGAACAGTGATGGAGGGGCTGCAGCCCTGAGAGACTGCATGAGGTTGGGCAAGGGTGGGCAGATGTTTAGGGGCGTGTCACAGTGGTGGTGGTAGTGCCAGGGGTCAGGGTGGTGCCATGCAGGTGTGGCTGCAGTTGGGGTGTCCCTGGGCTGGCCACGAGGGCCATGCTGCTCAGAGGGGTGCCCTGCAATGCTGCCCTGCCCTGCAGCAGGAAGGGGAGGAGGTGGTTCCTGGGCAGAAGGAAGCTGTTCCAGGCATGTCTCTCTCCTAAGGAAAACCATGCAGGGCAAAGACCACCACCCAGGAGGGGTCAGCAAGGGAGGGCTTGGAGGGGCTCACAGGAACCTCAGCTTACCCCCTTCATGCTCTGCAGCACCAGGGCCTCTCTAGCCCACACCTGCTGCTCCCCCAAACCCCCTGGCATGCCCATCCCCCTCCACGCTGTGTGCTTGAAACTGGGCTGAGCCCACGTGCTTGGGGCAAGCAGAGGGGACAGGCAAAAGGGCCAGGGGGCTGCTCCAGTGCCGGTGCTGAGGCAGCTCCAGTGGCATCACTGGGGGCGAACGGTGTGGCTGGTGCTGGCAGTGGGGTGGGGGAGGCAGGGGCCTGTGCCCACCGCACCCAGTGCCACAGTCCCTCTCCATGAGAACGCTGGGGAGGGGGGTGACAGGGGGCTGCCCCCCAAACCCAATCTTGCCTAGCAGGCGAAGTCCTCGAAGACTCCCTGGTGAGGATAGTGGTGGCGGTGGTGGTGGTTGGGCAGGATGCCCGCATTGTAGGCGCCCTCCACGTGCCGACCCAGTGTCTCACAGGGGCTCTGTGGAGAAGGCAGTCAATAGGGTGGACACAGATTCCATGCATCCTGCCACCTCCCTAGTCCTCGCACCCATCACAGTCTATCTACAGGAGCTCCTCAGGGGACACCCAGCTCCCTGCCCCCCTGGGACTGCCCTGACTCTGCAGCCTGAAGGCACTAAATGCAGAGCCACCCTCGATCTTGGGATGATGTCCCCTCCCTGTGGAGTGGGGACAGACAGTGGCCAGGCCCTGTCCTCACAGCCTCCAGGCAGCCCAGCCCTGCAGGGGTACCTGGTCCTTCATCTCCTCCAATCCCAGTGTGGCGATGCTGCCTGAGGGCTTCTTCAGAGGTGGCTTGGAGCGACGCAGGACCCGGCTCACCTTATCTCGGATCACCTGGGTGCAGATGGGGGGTCAGACCTAGACCTGCACACAGGTAGCACTCTGTGTGCGCACACCCCAGTCTACACAGAATTGCTGCCTGCTCCCCTTCTCACCCAGGGATAGTGGGACAGTACCTTGGCCCACCACCCTCCCTGTCCTCAGGTCACTGAGGAATGCAGGGGGACCCATTCTCCTCCCACTGCCTTCCTCTGGGTGTTCCCTAATTTGGGAGCTGTTATAGCCCTCTGGGGTGGCCACACATTTTATGCCCTCCCCAGGAAGCCTATCTCTGTACCCACTGCTGAGACACATCCCTGAAGGCTAACACACCTCATAGATGTAGTCCAGGATCTCCAAGATGGTGAGGATGCTGGCACCGATGAACAGGCCCATCTGCCCCCCGATGTCCCCTGTGGAGGAGGAGGGGAAGATGGTCACCAGGAGATGCTGTGCAGCCCACTGGAAGCCGGGGGCGGGCCAGCAGGGCAGTGCCAAGGCTGCCAGATGGTGGGGCACAGAGCAGCCATGGGGGCAGGGTCAGCAGGCCCAAGGGTGTGGGGGACATGCGGGATAGGGGACAGTCAGCAGTGTTCCACCCTTCAGCCAGCCTGTGGCTGGCTGCTGCTCTGTGTGATTCCTTCCCCACCAGACCCTCATCCTCCCAGGGCTGGGACCCAGAGCTCCACGCCTTAGGGCCCCAGAGGAAGGTGAGGGGAGTCACCGAGAAGCCCAGCAAGGTCATAGGCTTTCTTCTGCTCAATGGCTTCGTAGTTGAGCGCCTCAAAGAAGATGTCCAGCACCAGGAAGTTCTCCCTGTGGGGACACCATTATGCTGAGCAAAAAGGGCTGGTCTGGACCCTCCTGCACCACTTCCCTCAAACCTCCCGTGTCACCCAGCCCTCCAGCTCTCAGGTGCTCCCAGATGCTCCCAGGGCCCTCATGAATATTTGGGTTGGTGCAATGGGGACATGGATGGGGCATGTCCCAGGCCAGGAGAGACAGTGGGGTGGGCAGGTGCTGGCAGGAGGGCTGGGAAGATTGGACAAGTTGGGAAGAAGCTCTAGTGAAAACACCCGTGCACAGAGGATGCTGCAGAAACCAAGTATGCCAGGACCCTCTCTCTGCATGCTGCCAGGAGTGGAGTGGAAGTTCCCCGGGTCCCCAGCCCCCTGCCTACCCCCTGGAATACCCCAGTGCTGGCAACTCACCGAATGTAGGTCTCGTTCTTGTTGTACTTGCGGGCGAGGTAGCGCGCTGAGCCCTTGTTGGGGATGCGGACCATGGAGATCTCCTTGCCATAGCGTGTCAGGTTGCACGGTGTGGGGCAGCTGCAGCGCTCCTGGCTGTCCTCCACTGCTGCATCTGGGGGCAGACACCCATTGGCACAGCCACAATCTCCAGCCCCTCCCTGGGGCGCTCGGCTGGCCCCTAGATGCCCACCCACTGCCGCACCTACCCAGCGTGTGGTCAGCACACTCGATGTACACATTAGGGGAGCAGATGGACTCATTGCCTGTGGAGAAGCAGGTGGTTGGGAGGGGGGGAGTCCAGCCAGATTCTGCCCCCCACTCTTAACTCACTCCCTTGGACGTAGTGCCGAGGGCAGAGTGCAGAGAAAATGGAGAAGAGTGACCCTTGGGTGCAGGTTGGTTGGGGCAGATGTGGCCCAGGTACAAGGCAAACAGGGAAGGTGCTGACCTGTGGTGTAAGGAGGATAGGACAGGGGCTGACCCAACATGTGGAGAGGATGGGGTGGTCCCTGGGTGGAGAGAGATGGGACCCGGGGAATCCTTGGGTACAGAGTGTTGGGGCAGAGGTGATCTTTGGGTGCAGACTGCAGGGAGTTGGAGCAACCCCAGCAGGACTGTTGGGGCAGTGGGGTGCCCCTAACACCATCATGCACACCCCTCACCTGGCATATGGACCATGCGGCAGTGGCAGCTCTGCACCACAGCCTCCTTCTCACACTGGAGGCGGCAGGCAGCGATGCTGTAGGTGTCATAGCCAGGCAGCAGCTGCTCCCCCTGCATGCTGGCCCGGCAGTTCCCCCACGGCTGTGGCAGGTAGGTGAGCTGTTGGGGTGAGAAGGGCATTGCTACGGGGCTGTGCTGGGCTAAGTGCCAGCAGGCACTTCCCCAGGGCTGTGGGGCATCCCGCCTTACCCGCTGCTCCTGGCAGGACACAAAGGTCTGGAAGCCAGGCGAGACACCAAAGCCCAGCTGATGGATATAGGGTGGCTCATCCTGGCTGTGGATCTGGACCCGGATGCCAGCTTCAAATGATGTCTCATCTGTGGGAGTACAGAGGTGCTGCATGCCTGCCTGCACTGACCCAGCACCTGCACCCCTCTGATGCCCTGTTTTATCCATAATCCCCTCACAAGGTGCTCTGCCTGCCCAGCAACCCTGCATCCTAGCACCTATCACCTGTGCCCTGCCTGAGCCATAGCCCCACTTACTGGTCTCTCTCCAGATGGGCAGGTACTCCTCCTGCTGGATGTCCAGCATGATCTCCAGCCCGTTGCCCATGCCACCTTGGCGGGTCACACGTGGATTCCTCCGATCCCCATTGAAGGTGTAGCACTTACCATAGCGTGTGTAGACCTGGGGATGGAGAGAGCAGTGGTAAGGGAGCAGGCAGGGATCTGGTCAAGTATTCTGCAAGAAGGATGAGGTCCAGAAACTCCTTTTTGATTCCATAGAGGTGATGGAAGGAAGGCACAGTCTTTCATGACCTTTGGAAAGGCTCATCTCAGCCTGACTCCTGACTGTACCATTCCTCCACCCTTGCTGGAGTGGAGGTGAAGCATCATTCCCAGTACCCATGGGGCAGCCTAGCTGTCCTGCACCTTCCAGGAGGGAACTCACAGGAGTGAAGTGCTGGGGGCCACAGCGCTCTCCCTGAAAGCGACACTCCACCAGCATGTCCTCGATCTGGTGGCCCAGGCGGTGAAAGAAGCTCTGCATGGTGCGCTCGGAGCGGCGGGGTGGCAGAAAGCGCGAGTAGTTGGCCAGACGTGTCAGCCAGGCACGCTGGTCCTCCCCCAGCACGGCCAGCATCTCGGGCACCAGCGAGTGGTTCTCCCGGGCCAGCCCCAGCCACTCTCCTACCGAGTAGAGGTCGGGCTTGGTGAGGTGCAGGAAGCGTGCCCGGTTGGGGTTGCAGAGGGTGACAGCCGGGAAGCGGAGCTGGGGTGCCCAGGCGAGGCGTGCGCGGGTGTGCACGGGGCGCGAGAGCAGGTGGTGCAGGCGGTCGGCGGTGCCGGTGGCCAGCAGCCCGGCGGAGGCCAGGAAGGCCAGGCTCCAGAGCAGGCGGCGCAGGCGGGACTGGGGCCGGGTACACATGTAGTGCAGCCCGGGGATCCGGGTGGCTCGCAGGATGCCGACAACGAGCTGGGGCGCACTGCTGTCCTGGGGTCGTGTCAGAACTTCCCCGTCCTGGCAGCAGGCAAGGGGCAGCGGCATGGCTGCATTCAGGGTGGCTCCTCTGGAAAGTGGGCTGCAGACTGCCCCTGAAGCTGCCCAGGGTCCCTGCTCCCCTCCAGGGATCTCTCTCTCCTGGGAGGCTTTTGCTCTGCACCTTCCTGGAGATGAACAAGGCAGGCGCCTTCCTGAGCTGCTTCAGTGATGGGTGAGGGGAGGGAGAGGAGGGGGTTGCTGCAAACACGCCTTTCCCCAACCTGCATTCGGGAATGGAAAATTCCTTCTCGAGCTGGGCTGGGACAGGGGTGTGTGTTGTCTTACCCCAGGCAAGCTGAACTGGCAGCCCCCAGCGTCCCAGCACGGTGGGCATCTCTGTCTGGATAGCAATGACCTGTCTCAGGCACACTGTGTGAACCCTGTGCCTAGGAATGTCATGCTTCAGCTCCTCCTCCTTGTCCCTTGCCATGCATTTCGCTGTCACCACAAAATATTGCCTGGACCTCAAGGGTCCCCAGTTGTGTCTGGGGGCTGGGGACTCTGCCCCACAGAGACAGGACAGTGACAGCACTGGGAGGCCATCACCTGCTGCAAGTTCTTCTTGGGACCTTGTCTACCTTGTACCTTGGTCTCCCTGTCCCTGGAGCTGGGGTCCTCAGTGCATCTGGGCCAGGTGGGGTGGGAGAAGCAAGACTGTGGGTCAGGAGGAGTGGAACCATGGGGTGGGAGGCTGCATGACAACCCACCTGCATCTGGCGGGTGCTTTGAAGTGACGGCGAGGCTGTGATCAGAGCGCAGCAGTGGCGGGGACGGGAGGTGGGTGTCTGTACCCAGCTGTCAGCGTGGCTGGCAGCGCCCCGACAGCCTGTCAGGCACCTTCAAAGCTCAGCACTGTACTCTCCTCAGCCTCTCATCTCCTGCTGCTGCTGCTTCCAGGCATCCACCTTTGGCACTCACCCAGCGTGGGCCGGCATGGAGAGGGGGTGTCCCTCATCCTCCACAGCTCCAGGACAAGTCAGGGCTACTGGGCCCAGTGAAGGGCAGCATCAGGGCAGGAAAAGGCCAGTGGTGGCAGAAGAGATTGGAACAAAGGGAACTCCTGATGACCTCAGCAGTGACTCCCCAGCACCATCCCTGCCACAGGCCTTGATGCCTGAGCAACACGTAACTATAGCCATGATGGGGACACGGCCAGGATCCCATCTGGCAGCTTGGTTACAGGTGCTGGAGGACTTCAGGCTGGTCAGAAGCAGGACAGGCCCCGAGGGGGACAAGCGGAGGCAGCGGGCAGCACCCAAGGGCGGCAGGGCCATGCAGGCCGTCCCTCCACAGGCCATGCCCGCCGTCCCTCCACAGGCGGTGCCCGCCGTCCCTCGCAGGCCGTGCCCGCCGTCCCTCCACAGGCGGTGCCCGCCTTCCCTACACAGGCGGTGCCCGCCGTCCCTCCACAGGCCGCGCCCGCTGTCCCTACACAGGCGGTGCCCGCCGTCCCTCCACAGGCCGCGCCCGCTGTCCCTACACAGGCGGTGCCCGCCGTCCCGTCCCTCGCAGGCCGCGCCCGCCGTCCCGTCCCGCACAGGCCACGCCCGCGGCGCCGGGTGCTCGGCGGGCGCTGCCCGGCAGGGGGCAGCAGCGCCCCGCGCTCCGCTGCCCCGCGCCCCCGCCACCCCCGGGCCCGGCCCGGCCCAGCCCCAAGGCAGCCCCTGAGCCTCGCCGGGCGGCTGCTTAGCTCTCCGGCTTCTGCTGCAGCCCCGCCACCGGCCAGTCCAGCGCTGGGACCATCCCCGCCGCGGACTCCCCGCTCCCTGCATGCTCGGGACCCTGTGGGTCACCCCACGGTACCCGCCCTGAGCTGTCCCCTCAGCGCTGTATCCCCGCAGCAGCGCCAGGACACGGCTCAGCCCTTCTCTGTGGGGCGGCTGCAGCCAGCTCGGCTCTTTGAGATTTATCGCGGCTTTGAGCGCCGGCGGCTGCCAGCCTGATACCATCAGCCACGGCACAACAGGGCAGCTTCTATATTAGTTTTCTTTAAACGGAGGATAAGCTCCCCAGGCTGGAGAAAATGTCATTTCTGTGAACGCTTCCATCTCGTGTCAGTTCAGACATCTCCGGGCGGCATGGCAATCACCCTGGAGGGGGTGAGGGATGGGGATGGGATGCAGAGGCTGGGGCATATGGGGACAGATCTTAGGGACAGGGACCAGTGTTGGGCAGGATTGGAGGCCCAGGTCCAGCTGTGGTGGTGGCCGTGTTCCAGGCAGGTGGGCATGGCTGTCGGGGAGGGTGGGGAGCAGGGGTGCCCATGGTGTCCAGCTGAGTTACTCACTTGTCGGCTACTGGGGTGCCGAGGCCAGCTGTGAAATCACACTGGTGAGAGCGCAGCGCAGTCCTGAAGGGCTTTGCCTTTCCAGCATGACAAATCCAATTAGATAACAGGGAGCGCGTGAGGAGGAGGAGGAGGAGGAGGAGGAAGAAGAGCAGAGGAGAGCCTGCCTGTACCAGGAACAGGATTTTCTTCCCGCAGCTGACCCAGAAAAATACCTTGCAGGACTGAAGCACACATGTCCAGCCAAGGATAGCAACTGAGATATGGGCCCTTGGGCACCTGGCTCTGCCTGCTGGGCACCCAAGCATGTTACAGTCTTAGGGCCAGAGATGCAGCATTCCCGTGTTACATGCCTGTCTCCTTGCACAGCCAGTGCATACCGGTATCCCCACGCCATGCTCTCATGCAGGGGAGACCCCATTAGGGAGGTAATTTCTTGACAGGATTCCTCATTTTCCTTTCTCTCCCATGGAGACACACTGACCTTGACAGAAATAGCTGCCTGCGCCTTGGCAGGCAGATCCCAGTCAGATACTGCTGGGGACCCCAGCATCTTCTTCCCCAACCCACACAGTTCTAGGGTCCCCCAAGTGCCCCCCACGCTCCCAAGACTTGCCTCCCAGCCCCCCTGCTGCAGGGAGCCTTTTGGGAGCAAGATGCTGACTGCCAGCATCCTCATCCTGGCTCATGCCAGCCCACCCGTGAGCACTGGGGGCGAGGACCAACATCAGGCATTCCCAGTCCCCCATCCCCAGTGCTGCCAGCCCATTGTGCCAGCCTCGGGCTGATCCCAGCTCATGCAGGTATTTCCATGGCTTACACGGCTCCCCACGGTATTTAGCCTCTGGAAGACGACGTTAAACATTGCAGGCAGTGACAAATCCTGATTGCTCTGAGAAGACAAGAGGCCGCACTAAGCTTCCAGCCAAATGTTTTCATGCAAGGGGAACGAGCTGCAACATGCGTGGTGCCAGCGGGTCCTGCTGCTGTGTGCCTGGGCCACCCAGCCCTGTTCCCACATCCCCACTGGGACAGCCAGCCCTGTTCCCACATACCTGCAGGGGCATCCTGCCCTGCTCCCACATCCCCACTGGGACATGCAGCTGACAGGCAGGCCCTGGGCATGGGCACACCACACAGGAGCAATCACCCCAGCGTAGAAGCACCCCTGAGAACAGTCATCATTGGGGCATAATGGGGATGGGGACCGGAATGGGAGGACACCGGAGTGCTGCCCACCTGGACCTGGTGGGGATGCCAGCCCAGGGGTAACCTTGAGGGGCATGTCCAGGTACCTAAGCCCAGAGAGCAAATTATCATGAGCAAGGCTGTGGCACAAAGGAAAGCAGCCTCCAAAACTGGAAATGCTGTTTCCTGCCTGTGTGCAGGCAGCTGGAGCACAGGGATGTTCCTGGACAGGAGACATCGCACAGGAGCCGGAGCCAAACTGGTATGACACTGGTAGAGCTGGGGCAATGGCACACCCACGCACCCTGCCTCCTGCTCTGCTCCTGCCCCACACTGTGGCCATCCCAGCTCTGCTGGAGCCCCTCCCCATGCCAGAGGCCCCCCCTGAGGCAGCCCCCATCCCCACCAGCCCACTCCCCCCGCACAGCACAGCCAGCCCCGCCTGGGTGCCCCGGGAGGGAAGCCGCAGCGCTGACGCCAGCATTACAACTGCCCGGGATATGAGATCCGCTTGGATTCAGCAATTTCAACTCATTTCAAGCCCGATTCTGCAGCAATTTTCTGAGCCAGTGGGATGTTTTTGCCACTGCAAACGTCCCTTCTCATGCATGGTCACACCATTTCCTTTCCCCGCTCCCAGGAGGATTTGGGGAACGGTGCCAGTTTGGCTCGACCCCAGCTCTGGCAGTAGCACAACCATCTCCCACACTAGCAGCCCCTCAGTGCAGCCCCCTGCCCCACAAAGAGCTGCTGGGATGCTTCCTGCAGGACACACGGCCCTGCATATGGGGTCTGGGGCTGCTGCCTCCACGGGGCACCAGGCTCTGCATCCTCAGCCCAAACAGAGCAGGGCACCTTAGGCACAGCACACACAACTGATGGTTTAGGCTTCTTGTTTCCCCCATCCTGTGAAGGACTAAGCTCTGGAATATCTCCTGCGGCTCCCTGATCTACCTCCAAAGAAAGAGGGAAAACAGTGTGGGGCAAGGTGGTCAGAGGCTGCTGCAGGCATATCCCAGAAAGGCCAGGACCCCTCCTGCCACTGCAGCTGTGCCTCTCTCTGTGCTACAGGACAGCCCTTGCCAGCTGAGTCCCCTTGGCTAGGCCTGAGCCAGCAGTGGAGATGTGGGCGTGTGGGGCTGGCAGAGCCCCTTTCATGCCAAGCAGGCTCGCTGCTGGAATACCAATAGCTCAGCTGTGCTGCAGGCTGTGCTGCTGGCCAGCCAGAGCAGGGGGAGACACCCCAGCCCCGGCACTGGGCAGGGCAAGCATGTCACAACCAGCCTTCTGCATCAGGGACAGTGTGTAACCCATGTCCCCAGGAGCAGGTAGGATCTAGGCCAAGGCTTCCTGCTCCTAGTGGCTCCGGAGCATAGGGATGCAATGCAAGGCAGAGGGGTGCACCATGCACATGGGCAAGGACACCCTCCTGGAATATCTGCCCCAGTACTGCCAGTGGCTGTTAAAGCAGGGGGATGTTGGCACCATCCAGCTTTCAGGATCAGCACCTGTGACAGCATGCCCAAACTCGTGTGCCAGAGAAAGACCTTTCTCTGCAAACCATTGCCTCAGGAGTCCTGCCCTGGCCAAGCCAGAAGCTGGAGAGAGCTGTGTTGTTCATGCCACATGGAGCCAGGGTGGCTGTGACACAGAGGGGAGTAGCTGGGGACCCCAGCTCCTCATCTCTTGACTTCACTGCACAGGCATGGCAGCACACTGCGCACACATGACAGCTTGTTGTAGCAGAGAAAAGTGCCATCATGTGGTTGTACTTTCTACTCCTGCTGCTCCTGGGGGGAATTTGTCCCAGAATCTCACTCATTTCCAACCTAAATTTATTCACAGCCAGTTTTTACCATTTGTTCTCATGCCAGCATTGTCCCTTAGCTTAAATAGCTCTCTTTCCTCCCTTGTGTTTACTCCCTTGATGTATTTATAAACAGCAATCCTATCCCCTCGCAGTCTCCAGCCTGCCAGCCTTCACGTGCCAATTGCTTCTGGTTTCCTCTCCTGATTCAGCCTCTGCCTGCCTGCACAGCCCGGCTGCCCAGCACAGCATCAGGTCCAGCTCCTCAGCCCTGCCTGCCCAGAGCTCGCACACAGCTCTGCCCCTCATTCCACAGCAGCCATGGGGCAGCATCCCAAGCCGTTTGGGACTGCTGCCCCAGCTGGGGCTAGCCTGCTCCCTGCAGATCTCCTGGCAGCTTGTGCTTTCATACAGCTTGTTTTCATTGTAAGAATCCACCAAAAGCGACACCTGGGCAGGTGAAGGAGCCAACACCAAGGGAATTGCAGAAGATGAAGTGCCAGTGGCCAAGGCATGCTGCAGTGCAAGGCAGGGATATGAGGAGGAGGGCAGGCAAGAGCAGTGAAATGAGGGGGCAGGGGCTGGGGAAGTCCAGTTCATCCTGTTAGCAGCCAGAAAACCCCTCTGAGTTGCATAGCATGCTGCCCACCTACCCTGGTTTCTCCCTTAGTACAAGTGGGGTGCTGGAGCTGCAGAAGGTTTCTGCCCCATGTTTCTGCCTCCTGCTTCAGGAAGTGCTCAGGGTCCCCACGGGAAAGACTGCACCAAAGCTACACCCCCAAAAATGCCACAACGAGTTTGTCGAGCTGCCAAGACTTGGCAGCTTGGGTTTGGAGTGTGCTGAGCAGCATTCCTGCCATCCCTCTGTGCACCCTCCGGCGCTCTCCAGCCGGCTTCCCACCCTCAGACACCCCCGCGCCAGGCACGCTGCTCCTGGGCACACAGCACAGCACAGCACGCTAGGGATAAGCACTGGGATGGGCTGCAGCTCAGCCTCCCTGCTGCAAACCCAACAAAACACTCACATACACGGACAGCAATAATTATGGGTTTGGGTAGCGGGCTCCCCTTGGCAGTTGGAGGAGATCCAGCACCAGGCACGATACTGTGCAGACACAGCTGGCCCATGCCACTTGTCCTCAGGACCAGAGAAAGATCCCCAGCCCTGTGGTTTCACAGAGATGTAGCATTGAGCCCACACGTCTTGCAGGCTGGAGGAAGCAGGGAACATCAAGGATACCCGAAAGCGGGGTATGCAATGTCCCCGGGGCTCCTTTGTGGAGCTTAGGCAGCCTCTGTTCTTCAACTGTTGTCACCTCGCAGGAACCCCAGTGCCTCTGCATGGTGCTGGTTGGGCGCTGGTGGGTTTTGGCTGCAGATCCTGGGCACCCCCGGCCCTGTCTTGCTCTCCTTCGCATGCGGGGCCCTGCGGGGATGTGGCCCCGCATCCCCCCTTGGCTCCGCGGGCAGCGCATCCCCCGGGGACCGCTTCTCTTTGAAAGCAGCCGTACAGGGAGCTCTGCCGCCCGTCCCCAAAGGGTTAACAAGCAATTTCCTTTGCTGACAGCTCGGAGACCGTTCTCTATCGACTGCGGGAGAATAAGAGGGGAGAAGCAGCGAGATAAAAAGGCAGCAGAGCTGGCACCGCCTGCTTAATCCCAGCGTTTAATCTGCTGGGGCAGCGCAGGCAGCCTTATCTCGCCGTCCTTCTGCTGCTCCATCTCATTACTGCTCCCACGGCTGCCGGGAGATGGGGGAGCTGAGCCGAGGAGCGGGGCCCGGGGCAGGGATGCCGCCTGCCGCCCCGCTCAGCAGCCCCCGCTCCTGGCACCACCGCACCCCTCGGAGCTCGGCCGGAGCGGGGGGAGCACACGCGGGGATGGGCACTCAGCCTGCGCCCACGAAGCATGCTGCTCACGCCAGGCGCTGTCACACGGCCTCGGGGACACACTGCCGGTGTCACACACTCAGTCACACGTTTCCTGATCGCTGAGCTTCGGTGGTCCAGCCAGCACGATGCCCAAGCCCCCATGGGCTCATGAAGGATGCAGGGCTCCATGGGACAGTGCATGTAGAGCACCCTAGGGTCAGGACAGCAGCCAGGGCAATGCCATCTTGTTCTGCATCTCCACTCTCACCCATCCAGGTATCCCCCTGCCGAGTCCCAGACCAGGCCCGCTCTTCCCACCAGGCACACCATGGCCATTGTCCCTGGGACACACCGGCCTGGACCTGGCAGCTCCCGCTGCCTCAGAGCGGGTTAGGCGGGAGAGGAGGGGGTCCCTCCAGCCGTGTCATTTATCTGTAAATCCACAGCACTGACACGGTGAAGATGAAGCCTCTGCTCTTGCCGGGTTGTCATGGGGGTTATCCTCCTGCCTACGGATGGGTTTGCACTGATAAGATTTATTGTCACCCTGGCGGAGGTGCCAGCACCTCTCTGCCTGCTGCTCTCGCAAGGCTGTGCTGCCTGCCGGGGAGTGTTGTGAGGGGGATGAGCAGCACCTCAATGAGCAGTTGCCAGTAGAGTGGGTCCCCAAACAGAAGGAGAGCCAGACATGACCCTCTGCTCCCTGCTGCCGGGGCTGATGGGCTCCCTGCCCACCTGTTGCAAGATGCCTCACACACTCTCTGACCATTTCAGCAGGATGCAGGGGATACTGGTCCCTGAGCTGGACCATGCAGAGCAGAGGACACATCTGTGCTGCCACAGATTTGCTGACAGTGCTGGCATTGCAGGTCCTGTCACAGCTCGGCAGCTTTGCGGCGCTCCTGCACAGTGTGAGGTGACCGGGGCTCATGGGGCTGCTGGGGCAGCCATGTGTGCAGCCACCACAGGCAATATGGCCTGGGTGGGGAGCAGGGGGCAGACTGCATCCTGCAGCCTGAATTCAGCACCAGAAACTGGCAGGGTGGCTATGGGAACCAGGGTTTCATGCACCCCTGTGCTCCAGGGTGACATGGGACAAGCAGGAATACCCTCAAAAGGGGAACTTGGCTCCAAAACACCCTGCTGTGCCATGATCCCTCACCCGCTCCCTGCTGCCTGCCCCCAGGCCACGCTCCCCACCACTGATTTCCCTGGGGCCAGCAGGGATTGCCCTGAGCCACCTGGTGCAACCAGGCAGGGGCTGAACCAGGCTAAATCCCTGAGCAGCAGGAGGGGTAGCCACCTGCCAGCATCCTCCCCATCTCTGAAGGCACCACATAAGCCCCACACAGCTCTCACACCTCCCTGCCCCATCCAAACTCCCACCTCTTCCCTTTCTCCTCCCCTCCAGCCGCTGACCCCCGACACTGCTGTGGGCTTTGCTCTCTCTGACAACATGAATTTGACTCCAATATGTCAGAACTGAAGGAAACAACATGCAAGCAAACAGCCTGAGTGAGCCCTGGATGTACCCTCCTCCTCAGGGCCAGGGATGCACCCCCTTCCTGGGGCCGAGAGGCCAGTGGGGATGATGGTGCAACCCGACAGCACACAGGGAGTCCTAGTGAAGTGGGGTGATCACAGCTCAGTGGGAAAGGGCTCCTTAATAGCTGAGCCCTTTTAGCAGAGATTAGGGAGCTGCACTGCTTTGATCTTTGATTGCCAATTTGCATCTTGAAGGCGCTGGGACCTCATCCAGCCTCAGCGCAGCCCTTTGTGGTTATCTCGTGGCTAATGGATTTGTTCTTAATGCCGGAGCGTGCAGGCTAAAGGCTGATTAAACCCTCTCCGCGGCGCTAAATCAATGGAACAAACATGATAGGGGTTGGCTTTCCCCAGCCTGGGTGCTCCTGGGCAGAGGGGCTGATGGAGAGAGCCCCCGCACCCGGGCACTGACAGGGGATCCCTCCTTGGGGCTGCCGGCAAGGGGAAGAGCTGCGAGTACTGGCAGGCAGGGACAACCTGCAGCCCATATCCTTCTGTCCCTGTCGTCCCCATTGTCTGCTCTCCATGGAGGTGATGGGCTGTGTGTCTCAGGACTCCCAAGGCATCTGCTTCTCCTGCATGTTTGGGTCACATTGCCCATGGTCCTTGGCACCTGCAGGAGCTCCTCAGTTGTCCTCTTCAGCTCCTCCCAGGTCCCAGGGCTTGCTGTGGGAGCAGGGACAGGAATGGGGGAAGGCAACCTGCCCCTGAAGCTGGGGACCTCCTTCTCCCCTCTTTACACCACTTTGTCTCCCACTCAAAGGGGAGCAGCACTGGCAGCTCCCACCTCCTCTCTTCAGACCATTTCCTCCTGCCCCTGTTTGGATCCAGTGCCTCATTCCTAGGACTGTATGCTGCTCCCAGCATTCCATACATCACATGCTGGGAACAGGTATATCTGTGCACACTTTCCATAATGTCTGAGGTTTCCATTGCATGGCCAGCTTAAGAAAAATACAATTCTCATTGTGTATGCAGGCAGCACAAACAGAGGGGTCAAAATGCACCCTGCTCACTCATGCCCCAGGAACAGCTGGTCCTTCCTCCTAATCACTGCCTGGGCTGTGGGCCTGGGAATGGGAGCTGAGCACCTGAGACAGGCAGGACTAAAGATTTGGGGACTAGGAGCTGTGGGGAATATGAGTGAAGATGAGGGTTGTGGGGCTGCAAGCTGGGAGGAGACTGTCTGAGAGCATTTTGCAACTTCTGGTTTTTGCAGGGCTCATGGCATTGGCCCGGCTGCTGCCAGGTCAAAGCTACCTGCAGGTGACAGGAGCCCTGATCAGGGACCTTACTCCAGACCCCTGCTCCTGTGCTGGAGGATGACACATGACCTGCAACACAGGTAAGCTCAGAACAGCACCCTGCTGGGAACCAGTCCATGGGGAAAAGGCGTTGGAAGCCCCCCATGGGCCCCAGACTGTGCCCGTGCCAGGCTCAACCCCGGTGAGCAGCTGCCTCAGAAGCCGCTGAGCTGCTGCACAGCATGGAGCTGGTAGGATCACACACTGAGATTCCCATCGACAAACCTCACTATTGAAACATCTCCTCTTTGCCAATATTTGCCAAGCATGGGAGATAAAGTGGCTACAAGTCATTAATGCCGGAATTTCAGTCCACTAAGGCTGGCAGTGGAGGGGCAGCCGGGCAGTCAGGCAGCTCCCAGGGGTGGGGGGTCCTGCCAGCTCAGCCCACCAAGCCCCCTGCAGCAGTGCAAGGAGAGCCAGGATCCCTCCATGCTGGTGCACACCTCCTCTGGAGCCTGGGATGGATGCTGCTGCCAAGGGCACCACTGCCTCTGCCACCCTGCCCTGGGCATCAGCACAGCCCCCCCTCCTGCCAGAACCCCCACCTCTGCACCATGACAGCCATCTCTACCACGTCAGCATCTCCCTGAAATTCTCAATGCAGCACCAATCCTCTGGCTCCAGCGCTGGGCATCCACTCCATGTCATCCCAGTGACCCCAGTATCACTGCCCTGCCCTGCCTGCACCACACATCCCTTTCTCCCCCTTGCTCCAGGCTGCCTGTGCAGTCTCTGCAGTAGTCCATAAGAGGATGAGACAGGACACAATGCTGAGATACAGCTCCTGGAGGAGAAGCCCAGAGCATTATCAGCACAGGGAGTTAATTAAGGTCATGTCAGGCGATAAGGAAACAGGATGTCAGAGCAGCAGCAGCAGCACAGGGGGGTCAGAGCCTGAAAAACTCCCTCTGAAAAGCAGCTCCACTGAGATGTGATCAGCCAGGTGCTCGGGGACAGAGCAGCTGTCATGGCCACACAGGCAGGGCTCCATGTATGGCACTGTACATGCTGTACCATGCCCAGTACAGGAGAGAATGGGATGGGGTAAAATGGGATGGGGATGAGGATGGGTGGAGTGGGGTGGGGATGGGGATGGGGTGGAATGGGATGGGAATGGGGATGGGCAGGAGGCCTGGTAATACACCATTTCCTGGGCCAGGAGAGCCTTCTGAACAGTCCTGTTTACTTCCTCCTGTCTTTATGAAGAAGCAATGCATCTTGGTGTGACCAGTGTCATGCCAACAGGGCAGGAATTAGCGTGAACCCCTGCCCATAATTAGCACATGTAATTGCAGACACTCTCTAATTAGCAGGATCTCAGAGCTGGGTATGGCAGACTGCTTGACAGTGCTTGCATTGCTCCTGCTTCAGACTGTTCGCCCTCTTGCTCAGTGATGACTTCACCCCCGAGCCAGGCAGTGCCATGGGGCTGGGAGAGCCAGCCTGACCTGGCATGGCACACCACAGTCACAGCAGGGTGGTGGGAGCAGGCTGTGGACAGGGGGACAGCACAGGGGACATGCCGCCAGTGCAAATCCATCTTTCCTGCACAAATTGCAGCACGACCTGTTGCCCTGCCTTGCTGGGCAAGTGCTGAGCTGATGGGACATAATTAATACTTGCATCAATCTCAGCTGGATTTGCATAGTGCCCTCAGTCCCAGGCTGCTCAGGGAGGCAGGCTGCTCCCAGCCTTTCCCAGGGGCAACAGCACCAGATGCTGGGCTGGCCCTGCCTCCTCTGCAGGAGTCACAGCCCCAGCATGGCCCCTGACTTGCCCCCACATGCACCCTAGCCCTCCTTGCACTGCAGGCCCCTTCCCTGCCCTGCTCCAGCCACTGGAGCATTGAAGACAGATGGAGATGCTTCTCTCTGCTGTGGTCTCTCCCTCACTCCTTGTGCTATGAAGAAATTGTGCAGACAGCAGCTTGGGAGTGAAGGACGCTGCAAGTTTTGGAGGGCAAAGGGATAAGGCTGAGCTGCAAACACCCCCAGGCAGCTGGGAGGGGCATGGCAGTGCCCACCTCTGTATGCCCAGATGGAGTTTAAGGTCCTTGAGAGAAAGGCAGCATCCACAGACAGTGCCTCTTTCTTGGAACACTCAGTTCCCTCCTGCCCCAGTGCTGCTCCCATGACCCAGGTGAATCCCCCCATCTCATCAGTAAAGAGGTCTGGGAGGAGGAAGATCCAGGGGAGAAAAGACCCTGGGGTGGTGGCAGGAACACCAGGATGCAGGCAGGGACCACAGCCCTCAACTTGCTGCCCTGTGGGGGGGTAGAGGGACGGGGCAGTACAGGGATGTGCAGGGTGTCACTGACCCCAGAGATGACAGGCTGGTGACATATCCTCGTGCAGCTGAGCACAGTGCCTCTGCATGGCTGCTGACACCACTGACAGCTGCTCCCAGCCCCGTGACACCACAGGGACCGCCACACTCCAGGCACAGCCGGACTATCGACGGATACAGAGCGAGACATGGGCACATCTCCAGCCCCTGGCCCTGCTCACAAGCTCTCTGCAGCCCCTGCCACCGATGTGTTCCACCCCTGCCTGGCCAGAGGACCCACAGCATCTGCAGCACCTGCATCACCTACAGTACCTGCTATCCAGCCCACCCTGCACATGGGGGACGTGGCCACTGATTGTGACTGTGACCAGAGTGGGGTCACACTGATTGCAGCTGCCCAGATGAGTGCATCCAGCTCAATCAGAGCTGCACAGCCCTCCTGCATGCCGGGCACCGGGAATTAAACTGCTAATGAGCTGCTGGCTGGAGGGCCGGCAGTTAGTCATTAATCAGAGGCTCTACTCTGACAAGGCTGTGCCTCCTCTCCCTTCCTGCCCTGCACATCCAAGAGCAAGTGGCCAGCAGTGACCAGGGTGTCCTCAGACCCTGCTCCCTGCCTGACTCGGCTCCAACACAAAGAGGGGTCCCCAACCCCTGTGCCACTGGGACACAGTGCCTACAGGTCCTTCCAGCCACTGGCTTTCCTGTCCCCCAGCTCCTCCTCCACTCACCTCCCCCAAGCTGCCATCAGGTGAGAACCTTTTGTTCTGCTGGAAGAAAACCTGTTGAGCCCAGCTGAGCTCAGCTGATGCTCATCATGTGCAGAGTGTGCTCAAGCTTCTGTCTGAGAGCCCAGAGATGAGCCAAGTGATCTGGAGAGCATCTGCAGAGGGGCTTCACCAGGGTGGCAGGGGAGGATCAGCCATGCAGCCAGTGATATCTCCTGGGGACAGAGCAGGCACATGCAGCAGCCCTGAGTCCCAGTGCACCAGGGTGGAGGTCCAGTCCCCTGACCCAATCCAGCAGTGCCATTTTCCACCCTCACCTTCTGCCTTCTGCTGGCACAATGGTGGCATGGTGGGTGATGGGGCTGGCAGAGCCCTGCCTGTGCCTGGCACAGCACAGAGGGCATGGTGGGGGAAGGCTTTGCAATGTGAGCAGGGGACAGCCATTCACAGAACAGTGCAGGGAGCTGCAGGGAAGCTACTTGACCTTGAGCCTGCCTGCTCCCTGCTCGAACCCTTCATGGTCATGGCAGAGTCAGGACAGGGCAGGACATGGCAGAGGTGTCAGCACCCTCCTGTCCTCTCACCCTCCCTTGGCAGTGCCTGGAAGAAAAGGCCAGGAACTGGCAAGGAGCAGGTTAGAGATGCATGTTTTCCTCTATTGCACAATTAATCATGAGAAGTTTTTCCTCCTTTCGTGCATGAAACAGAATTTGGCAGGGCGCTCTGACCACAGGGACTGGCTGCATGCTCTCCAGTAAAACCCCAGCCACATCTGGCTAAGAAATAACCTCAGAGCATCCCTGTGTGTGCAGGTGGAGAGAGACAATGCTAGGCCAGGCAGAAAAATCCAGTGGGGTTTGGTTTGCAGCCCCTCATGTAGTAAGCACCTTCAGCTCCTGGTGTTTGTTCCCCCCTCCTCATCCCCCAGCACACACATGGCCATGTTGAGTTGTTGGTGCCTTCATCCCTGCCTGTAGGCCCTGTTATTCCAGTCGTGGACATAAAAATGCCCAGGCAGGGACATCCACCCTGTGGCAGCATCCCGTGTCTGAGCTCTCATCCCACCCTGTCTGCCTCCCCCTGCCCACTCCATCCACTAGCCTGACTGGAGCCTCAGCCCATCCTTTCCCAGAGGGAAAGCGAGCTGAAGCCTCCCCAACAGCATTCCAGTTATTTGTTATTGGAAAAAGGGGGAAATACGTTTTTCTACAATTATTGTTTTTTCCACCTGACTGGCTGCAAACTTGTTAATTTTTTTCTTTAATGTGTGAACAGTGTCGACGGCAGCTGCATGTCAAATGACTCTACGCCCTATCTGCGGGTCCCTGGCTGGCTTTCAGCACTCGCACCGCAAACATTGCCTTCTATAAATAAAGGCCTATATCTCATCAATGGCAGAACAGCAGAGCTTTATATAGTCGTCTTACATAAAACCGTCTCTCTTTATGGGCTTCAAACCATTTGCGTCACTTAGTGCAGCTCCGTAAACCTCCTTCCCCAGACACTCCCTCATGGAGGGAGACCCGGCATGGCTGCCCCATGCCCCAGGGAGGAGCTGGGATCCCCTCTCTGCCTGGGGCTGTCCCCCGGTGCCTTTGCAGGGCCAGGTGGCAGCTGGGTCCTTGTTCCCCTACCCCACAGCCTTGGCATGTGCCTCCCTCCAGCCCGCCCAGCCTTGGCACCAAGTGCCAGGATGGCAGCCGGCACTGCCAGGCACTCCAGAGCTTGGGGATGGTTGGCCAAGGGCCAACATCACTCACTGCGCCCTTGTGACCTTGTCCCTGACACCCGTCCTGGGGCAGCACAGTCATGGATGCTGGGAGGTGCTGTTCTGTCCTCTGTCACTTGGGAATCAGGGACCTGAGGGCGCAGGGTGACTGGGGACACGGTGCCAGGCTGGGGGTACGGACCAGCTCACAGCAGCTCTAACTCTGACATGCAGAGAGCACAAGTCTGGCCATGGCTTTCAACCCAACTGCCCAGTGAACGTCTGTAGTGCAGGATCCTGGGGGCTGCCCCCATGGCCACAGGTCCCAGCCCCAGGCTCCTGCAGTCCCCAGGGCCCCTGGCTCCATATGGCAGAGCCTTCCCTCCGGCTCGCCCGCAGGCACCCGCCTGCCCGCAGCGATGGATCGTGGGGGGGTGGCGAGGGGGGCGGGGGTGCAGAGACTCCTACTGGGGCTGCAGCAATGCCGGCCTGCAGGAGGCAGCCCACACCCCTTCTGGGACTCCAGGAGCTGGGGGGGGCACGGGGGGGGGGGGGGTTGGGGAGGTGACAGAGCTGCAGAGACCGTGGTGACAAGCCTTCCTTTACCTCCATGACATCCCAGCTGACTACCCCAGGGGGCTGGAGCCAGAAGGAGACAGGGATCTAACAGCATCATGGCACTGGAGCCTGTGGTGCACTCTGACCCATGGCTGTCCCCAGCGCTGTCCATGGGTCCCCTGCCACAGCTGGCACTGGCATAAAGATGGGGCCACAGCAATGCCCTTCAGCAGTGGGGTCACATGTCATCCACCCATGCCGCTGGCACAGGGCACCTGCACCCCAGCCAGCCCTGCCCCATGCCCAGCCAGCCATGCAGCACCCCATGAACCCCCCTGCCCCATCTGCCACCCTGCCCCCTGTCAGCCCTACTGCCCTGTGTTCCCACTGCCCCATGGTCCCACTGTGGCCCCAGGCACCAGCCAGCACCAGCTCCTGGAGCCAATCCCCTCCGCTATCTTGTCCCCATTCCTCTCGCAGCCATCCGAGGTGCCCAGCCCCCTCTGCAGCCAGCAGTGCCCCACAGTCACCCCACGGGTGCCCTGGCCCCAGGGGGCAGCACTGTCCCCACTGTCCCCCTCCACTCAGCCTGGCACGTGGGCCCAGCCTCACGGCACGTCCCACGTCCCTGGGGAGACACACCAGGCGCGGGCATCCTGGCCGCTGGCTCCCCCCGTATCAGAGACAGGCTTATTAAGTGTGTGATATTAAATTACCCAGATAAGAGCATAAGAGCTTTTAAAGTCAATTCATTAAATATAATTATGAAGAGAGCTTTTTTATGCTCACGGTGATCCGATCTCAATCAGGGAGACGGTGGGAAAGCCGTCGGCTCCTCCAGCATCTCTGCTCCCCCGCTGCGTCGCCTCCGCACCCCCCTGCTCCCCCGCCTCGCCCCCCTCCTGCAGGGAGCTGGCACCCACCACCATGGCCCTTGATACCTACCCCACTGCCCTGGCACCCTCTCTGCAGTGCTGCTGCTGGTGTCAGTGCCACCCCACTTGGATGGAGGTGGCATGGGGGTCCACTTAGCAAAGGAAGGGGAAGGGGAGGCAATGGGTGTGAGATGGCGGGGGCAGTGGCAGTGGGGTAGAGGGCAGCAGGGTGTGGAGATGCTCAAGCACAAGAGGCAGGGGGCTGGGAGCTCCGTATAGGTTCTTCCCAGCCATGGATCCCCTTGTCCCCATGATCCAGCCCCCTTGCTGTCCCCTGCAGACCAGCCTCCTCAGACACCTAATGATGCATCACTCCCCAGGCAGGAGGGGTGCATGCTTGCCTCCCATCCCACATTCATTAATGGCACTTTGTGACCAATTAGTATCTTTCAACTAGGTGGCACCTGCCCTGACCCATGGCCAGATCCCTCATGTGCATGCCAGGCCTTTGCACCAGGCACCCCTCTTGCTCCATGCACCCCCAGCCATAGCCCATGGTGCAGCTGCACTTGGGGCTGTTCCCAGATTTATTGGGGGAATCCATGAGGAAGCAGTGGTCTCAAAGATACCTCATGACCCCCACACCAATAACGTCTTCCCAGCCATCTGAAAGAGAGTCAGATTGCCAAAACGCCTGCTTGTCCCCTTGTCACCCCACCCCACTGTCATGAGGGACTTTGCAGCGACACCCCTAGGTGCAGCCAACCCCTTGTTCTCCTACAACAGTGTCCCAAAATCCCATTATCCCCAAATCCACACACTTGCACCTGGGACAAGGAGCAGCAGCATGGCTGGCAGGGAGCAAAGTGGGCTCCGCACTGGGGTCCCTGCAGAAGGCTTCGGTGGGGGCTGGTGGGAGCAGCTACCCGCTGCTGGGAGCTGCTGGACTGACATTTATTTTTAGACGTGAATTGTATAAATTAGCATTTCTCAGCGGATTAAGCAGCAGGAATTGTGTAAAATTAAATGGCAACGAATTGCATTAAAGTCCCCCGTTTTCTGGCACAAACAGCGCCTCGAGCCGTGCCCAGGCGGCTCATGTGTAACAGCGCCAGAGATGGCGCTGCGCTGCTCCGGACAGAGCACGGCCAACCTGCGACGCGTCTGCACTGCCCGGGACACAGGGCTGGAAAGGCACAAGCACAGTGGCCAGACTGCGAGGATGGAGGGCTCCAGACGGGCTGTGAGCCCCTGAGTAGCTGGCTCAGGCGCTGGGCTGGGACTGCAGGACTGGATGCAGTGAGTGGAATGCTGTAACCCAGATGGGCACAGATGGGCTCAGTTGAGCAGCTCGCGGGCATGGGATCAGTGAGGGATGCTTCAGCCTCTCCTGGGCAATGACACCACCAGCCCCAACCCAGCCAGTCCCTGCCAGGCATGGCAGGACACCCATCACAGTCACGGCCATGTCACTCTCCAAAGGAGGTGATGCTGTGCTGGGACCCCAAGAGCCACTCTGTGCCCCAGCCAGGGCAGGTTCTGCAGTACCTGGAGCCCACTGAGCAGCTGAGGGAGGCCCAGCCCTGCACAGGAGTACAGGGAAAATGGAGTGGTTGAATGCCAGGGGCTGAGCAGGCACCAGGCAGGGCAGGGCAGGGCAGGTGAAAAACAATCAGTCCATCTCTTTTACCCAGTAAAAATAGGTTGAAAATGTGACATTTATTAAGTACGATTCTGGTGGAAAGGTCAGAGAGTTCCCATGTCAGGAACAGTGGGAGAGCCTTGCTAGGAGGAGGCGACAGTCTGCTGCCCCCGCCCACCCCCTGAACCAGGATCTCCTGTGTGCATGTGGAATGCAGCTGAGGATGTTGCCCATCTCAGCACAGGGCTTCCCCCTCTGGGGTCGGCATGGGGTGCTGGGGAGATCCCTCTCACAGCCCAAATCCCGGGCAGGTAGGAGGCCTAGCATGGAGAGCCGGGGCCGCTGCCAGCTCCGAGAGGCACTGCCAGCTCTCAGCAACCTCCCTGCTCCCCCCCAGCTTCCAGCCCCGGCACAACTGGCTTCGGCAGCCACACATCACAAACAAAAGGCTTTTGACAACGAATGAGGTTTTGAGAAAGGCACTGGGCTCCTTCCCGGCCGCGAGAGCGGAGGCTCCTGCTGCAGCCACTGCCGGCGAACAGGCGGGATGCTGCTGCCAGCTGAGGGGGGCCCCTCCATGCGCTTCTTCCCACAGCCCCAAACTCCTGCACACCCCATCTGGCTGTACCCCCATCTCCAGAGCACTGTCGGGAAGGCTCCCCCTTGCCTCAGTGCCACCTGACATGGCCAGAACTGGTCTCGGGTTATGGCTGTACCGGGGTGCCAGGCAGGGAGCTTAGGGGATGAAAGCCACCCGCGGCAGCTCAGCCCCAGCCCCGCGGGGACACTTCCCAGCCTCCTGCTGAGTGGCATGTATAGAGCACCACGGATTTCCTGCACCAGCACCCTCAGCTCTGCAGCTGCACTGCCCAGCCAGGAGTGCTCCCCACCAAAGCACCCATCGGACAGCGTGTTAGCGGGCACTGGGCAGTGCCCCGAGCACTGCAGGGCCTGGGGGGCTGTGCAGCATGGTGGGCACAGCTCAGTGGGTCAGAAGAGGCTCTGCCAAGGCTCCAGCACGGCCCTCTAGCAGTCAGCACGGGGGCACATTTGTCAGCAGGGCTGCAGGGAGCCTCGCTGCGGCTCAGGGTTGTCCCCGCCGCTGGGGAGATTTACGGCCCAGCCGGGCTTTATTACATGGAAGATGCTTACGCTGGGGATTTTTTTTTTTCCCGATAGTTTCTTAATTTGCTGTCCCATAAAGAATGTGGATTTGTGACGTTGAATAGGGGAAGATCATTTAGCACTCACGGCTCTTACTTAAAGGATCCGCACAAGTTATTTATTGCGTGAGCACGGGCTGCAAGCAGCAGTGCAAGGGGACATGCTCCAGCCCTGGCACTGCTCCTGCTCCTGGACAGGCAGTCGGCGGCAGCCCCACAGCTTGGCCACTCTCATGCTGAAAAACTTTCAGCCTCTGGACAAAGTCCACCTCGTGCCCAGAGGGAAGGAAAGACTCCAGCACGCCTGCAAGCATGGCTGCAGGGAAAGCTCCTTCCCTTCTCCAGTGTCACTGGGGGACAGTCTCTGCTACAGAGGCTGCTCACTGTGGGCTCAGTGCCCTGGGACCCCAAGCCATTTGCCCTACTGGGATGTGCTGCAGTCTGGGAGCCCCCCATCACTGCTAGGACATGCTGTGACTCACACACTCGCCCACAGCAGAGCAGGCACAAAAGCTTGCTGAACATGAAGGCTCACATGGGGACCCAGAAATGGGACCAAAAGCTTGGAGCTCCCCACCACATGAGCAGCCTTCACTGGGGCCACAGCTACGAGGCACAGGAGTACCCAAGCCCACACAGCACAGCTGGGACTCAACCCGCCTGCCAAGAAGCCTGTGTTGTGTTTCAGTCATTCCCAGGAGGCACAAGGGACCGATTTGGCTTAGGGAATGGGAGTAGAAGGTTCCAGCTGCAAATGGTGTGATGCCTTGACAGGTCCCACTGCTGCATGGAAGGGCTCTGGGACATGTTATGTGGCAGAGAGTTGTATCACATCTTCACCATCCCTCCCCACACTCATCTCTGCAGCCTCTCCTGCCCCAGGTTCACCCCTTTGCTGCAGGCAAGTAAGAGGCGATAGGTACGCCCCCTTCTGCTGACAGCCCCTGATACCTCAAAGGCCAGAAATGTTGAGCTGTGGACAGGGTGGGTGGAGGGTTTAGGAGCCCTATACTCCCCTTCTTTGGGCATAAACCCATGGGTCGGCTGGCACTAGCCATTCTTACACCTGAAACGTGCTCCAGTGCAGAGTGCCAGCACACCAGAGCCTGGCTGCCTGGGCATCCCCAGGGCATTCTCATAAGCAGATGAGGTAGGCAGGCCAGCTGGTCCTGCACAGCCACATGCTGAGAAACTGGGTCCCAGTGACTGTCCTGGTGGTCACCCTTCACTGCCACACAGCACAAGCACATGTCACACACTCTGTCCACGCTGTGGGAAGCCTGTACCGCTCCATCCACCTGAGCTCTGCCCTGCCAACATCACAGTGCAGCTCAGCACACACCAAATCCCATTGCTACGCTGTGCCTCTGCCCAGCACAAGGCTGGGCTCGCTGCCTCCCCCGCAAACCAAGGCTGTGCAGGATCCTCCAGGAGGATCCCAGGGCTGGAGTCAGCATGGCCAAGCCACGTGCAGGACGGTCCAGCACCAGAGCTTCCTGCTCCAAACCCTGCTGAACCACACTGCTCCCTGGCAAACTCCAGCAGCTGGCGTAGAGCAGGCACAGAGCCCAGCAAATCCCCAGGAGGAGGAGTGGGGCTGCCCGCTTGCTGTCCCCGGCTCCTTCTTCCCACTCCACTGCAGTGTCCCCTGCCACCACCAACCCCCCGCACAGGGAGCCCCCCCCTGCAAAGTCTCTTTCCCAGGGACAGCATCACTCTGCACATTGAGCAGGCTTTGTACCGATGGGCACGAAGTGAAACGGAACATGCTGCATCAGCCATTTTCAGCCCCACGGAGCCTCCTCTCTTCCCCAGTATCCTGCACAGCCCATGGCATCACACCCCACTCCCCGGCACGAGCGGGGTTCGGCTGGCAGCGCCGCTCCTGAGAAGGCGGGAGCCAGCTGAGCAGTAGCCCCTGGCAGCCGTAGGAGAGAGGCGGCTCATTTCCAGAGTCATTAAGGTCTGAAAAGGGTCCCATCAGGTATTCCGCCCGTTCAGCACATTTATTTTCCCAAACCACAGCAGGGATTTATGATTCCAGGCTCAATATTGGTGAGAGCTGCACACTGGCGGCGGTCGGCCAGGGGCTCTGTGCCTGGGCAGACTGGGCGCTGCTTGGAAGAGGCCGTGCTGCCAGTCCCGGGCAGTGAGTGGCAGCCCCGGGCAGCCCCCGCTCGCCCGGCTGTAGCCGTGCCTCCAGAGCGGAGCGGCTCGGCATTTGTGCTCGGCATGTGCACACGTGCGTGTGCAATGCCTGCAGTCCCCACATTTACACACATCCCAGTGCTAATCCCACAAATGCAGGAGGGTTCCCCTGCGTACAAAGGATCTCTGCCTGCCCCCCTGTTCCAGCCCCTCTCGCTGAGTGAAGCATCCCGTGTCAGGGCACTTCGATCCGGGGGAAGAGCAGGCTGGAGCAGGACTCTGTGCCACAGCTTTCCCCCTGGCCGCCGCACACCCACCCTGGGGATCGCTGGACCCTGCTGCTCACCCACCGCGGCTCCTGCCCGTGAGCCCCTCAGTCACAGACCTGCGACAGCCCAGTCCTGTGGCGCAGAGCCCTGCTGAGAGCTCCCACGGAGGATCCTCTCCCTCTCTCCCTGTGAAACTTGGAGGGAAACTCAAACAGAGAGAGCTGCAAACTTCAGCAGCCGGAGTGAGCCAGGGAGCCCTGCTCCGGTGCGACGCGATCGGGTGGGTGCCCCCCGTGCCGGTAGGGGCCCCTAGGGAAGCTGAGCCAGGTGTGCACTCACCACAGTGAAATCGCGGGATGAGCAGTTCTCGCCGCTGAAGTTGCAGCTCTTGAGCATGTCGTCGAGTTGGTGGCCGGTGCGGTTGACAATGTCAGCCATGTCGGGGTCAGGGTAGAGCAAGTCCGTGGCCTTGTGACCATCGCGGTCCTTGGGGGGCAGCCCGGTCATGTTGGCCAAGTGAAAGATGTCGGCGTCGGTGAGTGCCGAGTGGCGGTAGCGGTTGATGTTGCAGATGGTGATGGCCGGGAACACCATCTCACGGATGGCCTCCTCGTCCAGGGCCATGACGTGGGGGTGCTCCAGGTAGAGCAGCGCCGACTTGGCCGCCTGGTAGAGGAAGAAGGCGAGGGAGGCCAGGAAGGCAAATGCCCAGAGGGTCTGGCGCACGCCCAGCCGTCCCGACCGGCAGATGTGTCCCAAGCCGTGCAGCGTGCTGGTGCTGGCAAAGGTGGCCAGATCCCGGGAGCGGGGCCGGGCAGGCTCCTCGATCAGGCTCTCCTTGTCCCCTTCTTCTTTCTCCTTCTGCTTCTCATCCTCTTCAGCAAATTTGATTTTACACACGATCTCAATCGGCATCTGCCCCGTGCAGCTGGTGTGCCCAGCCAGCGAGCTGCCCCCTGGCACAGGCACCGGCCGAGAGCCCGGCCAGGCGCTGGGAGGGGGTTCGGGTCCCCCCCAAGCCCCAGCACGGCACCGGGAGGGCCGAGCCGTCTCGGGAGGGAAGCGCAGCCCCTCTCAGCAGCTCCGAGCCGCCGCTTCCCTCTTGTCTCACTAGTCGATCGTCTCCTTGTGCCTTCGCTTATCAGCACAAATACAGCTGTCAAAAACCCCTCTCTCTCCTCTCCCTCGCTCTGTCTCTCTGCCTCTCTCCTTCGCTCCTCTCTGGTTAAGACCCCAGCAGATACAGGCAGCATTTAGGCATCATGTGCTAATAAAATCCAGGGAATACTTAATAATTCAAGACATGTCAACATTATTTCATCGTCAAATAAAGAGCAAGCGTCAGAGAAAAGAGGCAGTGTGAAGGGCCCGGCGCCTCCGGGGCAGGGAGCCACGCTGCGCCCTCTCCCCAGCTCCGGCCCCGAAGTGCTGCCGGAGCCACTTGTTTGAATGGCTCGGGAGCCGCCGGAGCCGAGCCGTGCCGAGCGGAACCGAGCCGTGCCGCGCCGTGCGATGCCGAGTCGTTCGTGCCGCGCCGCGCCGTGCGATGCCGAGCCGTGCCGAGCCGAGCCGTGGCGGGCGGGGCACGAAGCCTGTCCCCCGCCGTCGCCGCTGCCGCCGCGCTCTCCGCCTGGCCCCGCCGTGCCCCGCCGGCCCGTGCGCCCCGGGGCAGAGCGCGGCGCGGCTCGGCGGGGGCGGGCAGCCTGCGGGCAGCTCGCCCGGCGGCCCCCTCCTGCTCGCCCGCCTGCGGACTCCTCCTGCCTCGGCGGCTCCCTGGCCGTTAACCGCCTCCCTGCCGCGGCCCGCCGCGACCCACGGCGGCCAGCGCCGAGTCACGGCCGTCCCGGCCCCGGCCCCGGCTGTCCCGGCGGGATCCGGCCGGCGAGACGCCCCCGGAGCGGGGCTGAACACGGGGCGCCAGGGGTGCACTTTCCCGTGCCTCCCCCCGGCCCCGCCGTGTTCCTCGGTGCCCCGGAGCCAGGAGAGCGGCAGTATCGCCTCCCGCGCCCCGTGTCCGCCGCCCTCCTCTCCACCGCGCTCGCTGTGCACTCGGGATGGGCTCATCCGGCTTCATTTCTGCCCCCTTCCCTCCCTCCCTCCCTCGGTGCTCCTCATTGTTCCACGGCAGCGCACATGTGGGGGGCACCACAGGCAGGGACCAACTCTGCTAGAAAGGCTGAGCCGGGGTAGCCCTCACCCTGTCCTGCCCTGCCGAGCCCTTGCTCCTCCCGGGGTCTGCTCCCTCCAGGGCACGCTGCCGTCGACCCTCGCACAGCCCCATCAGCACCCAGCCCCCGAGGCAGCATTGCCCTGCACGCAGTGTGACAAGCAGGGTGTCCTCCTGCCCCGTCCTGTCCTGCCCGTGGCAGTGGGATCTGCTAGCCTGGCTCGGTCATGAGGTGATGGGTTCAACCTTGAGGCACCAACCACATGGCACCTGGGTCTGTCTCTTCCCAATGCACAACATCTCTGCCAGCAAGTTTTAATCTCTCCCAGTTTCCTGCCTTGGTTTCACCAGCTGGGGACGGAGGGTTTGCTGAACCAACCCACTCACTCACAAGTCAAGCAACCCTCCGTGACACTGCCTTGTGGCACAGTGGTGGGGGAAACACCATCTCCCTGTCCCCAGAGCAAGCCCAGCACTGAGTACCCCCCCCACAGCAGACAGGGCTCTGCTGAGAAGGTGCGTGCCTGGCAGGGAATCCAGGGTCTCCGGAGGACAAGTGATGAGACAGCCGCCCATGAGCGCAACAGAGGCCTCGCCTCTCCTCGGGGACTGCGCCGCAGGTCAGCGTGACCTTCACTGTGCTGCCAATGCCAACGGCAAAGCTTTCCCCAGCCGTCCGGCAAGCGCACATGCATCTTCAATCTTCCCATCGATCTGTGCATGGCACACATGTTTCTGCCTCTCTGTGGGTCAATACAGCATGATAGGCTGCCTCCGGCAAGGAGCACGCACAGCCCCAGCTGCCTGTTTCTCCCTGCCCAGGGGATGCAGCATGCACGTGCCAGCCCTGCACCTCCAGCTCCGAAGGACGTGGTAGGAGCAGGCTGGGCAGGTGACCCAAGCACTGCTGCCACCACAGGTGCCCCAGCCACACAGCCACCAGGGCCCAGATGCTTCCACAGGGACCCTTGGCTCCCTGGGGGATGCTTGGCCCAGCCGGGACCATGGGCGGAAACAGCCTGATCCTGTGGAAGGAGTTTCCATGGAGTCAGCAATGGCCAGCCCTGCGTCTTTGGTCTGCAGAGCTGGATGTGTAGACCCTGCCTGCACCTCTCAGATGCTGTGGTGGCAAGGGACATGAGGGCATGGAGGGTCTGCCAGGCAGATCACCCCATAAGCACAGACCCTGAGGTACAGGGCAAACTGAGCTGTGTGAGTGTGGGACCAGCTGGAGGTCAATGTCCTGTGTGCTGGACAGTCATGGCACAGGAGCAGGACTGTCCCTTAGCTCCCCCCAGGACCCTGTCCTCCATACCAAGGGGATCACGCACCCCTGCTTTCTTTATCCCCCATACCAAGGGGATCACATACCCCTGCTTTCTCTGTCCCCCATACCAAGGGGATGACATCCCCCTGCTTTCTCTGGGCGTCTTCAACTCCATTATTAACTGCCACCTGGACTGGGGACATGTTTCAGCACCATCCCCACAGCATGATCCCCTCCTGAGTGGCCAAAGAGGTAAGTCCTCTCCCATCTCCTTTCCTGGCTCTCCTCTCGTGTTGTACTCTGCTTCTGCCTGCCCATCCAGCAAGGGCAAAGGGATGTTGGGGACTCATCTCCTTGCAGGATTACCCAAGGCTAGAGTGCAGCCAGGGTGGGTTGGGATCAAGCTGTGCCCCAGTGAGTGGCACCCATAGCACAAGCCCCATGCCCAGCTGCAGCTGCAGGCCTTTTACAAGCCATGGAGAGGGGAGGACTATGGCTTCACAGCCAGGGAGCTCTGGGAGAGAGAGCATGCTGGGAGAGACAGTGGGATGGAGGTGCAGGGAGTGGGGAAGCAGCATAGCTTGGGAAGCCAGGCAGTAGGGCTTAGGGACTGCTTTCTACCCAGACAAGGCAAAGAACAAAGCATGCGCTAGGAATGGCTGGTGCTGTCTGCAGTGTGTCAGTGCTGCTGACACGTCTGCAGGTCCCCAAGGTTCCACACTGGAGCCTCTCACCTGTGGCTGAGTGCCTGCACATGGAGGCATGAGGCCACATGGGGGGACTCTGTAGTGTATAGTGGGGCTCATCTGCCCCTTCACCTGGCCACATGCAGCTACAGAGTCTGTTCACCCCCTGATGCTCCCTCATCCACTCCTTGGATAGGATGCTAACAGTCAGGAGAAACACAATGCCCTGGGCTCCTGTGCTGACTTCACCAGCCACTGTGCAAGCCAACACGATGGGAGAGCCAGCCAAGGGCTTGCCAGCAGACTGGGAGAGTGGAGTCTCTCCTGGTTACCCCTGTGCCCCCCAGCCAGGGGAATGCTGATCGTCAGGGACTTGGCACAGGGCCCATGTACTACACTCAGATGGGGGAGGCTGCGGGTGCCAGGGAAGACAGGACTGGAATTCAAAATGATGTTGACAAATCGGAGAAATGGCCTGAAAACAATCAGATACAATTCAAAAGGACAAGAGCTGGGCTGGGGTGGGAAGCAAATCTGCCCAGAAAGCAGAGGGCGAGCGGCTGGAGGGCAGGGCTGCCAAGTGGGCAGGAGGGCAGGACAGAGCCTGGCCCAGCAGTGGGCAGCAACATCAGCTTGTCTGAGTTTAACACCAGACCCCAGGACAATCCCAGGTGGATAAACAAGGCATGCAGAGGGGTGGAACCCTCAGGCAGGACATGTTCTGCAGGTGCAGTTATCTGTGTGAGCAGGAGCTGTTTCCAGATGCCCAGCAGCCAGGCAGATGCTTGGAAAAGCAGCTGGGAGTTAGGAGAAAATAGGAGAAACCTCCTTCATTTGGGATATGGGATCTATCAGTTTAATGTGGGATCTCTGGCAGCCCTGCAACTGCACTGAACTCAGTGAAAAGGACAATGTTGCTCAGGGCTGCGTGAGAAGGAGAATCAGCGTGAGGCATCTGAGGCGTTTGCTGGCGGCAAGGCCTTACTGGGAGCCCTGTGTCAGGTCTGGGACACACATCAAGAAAAATCCAAACTAATTGTATAGAGTTTAGAGGATGGCAGTAACAGAGAGCAGTGATGGAAACTGGCTGGAGACACTGGAGCTTTGGGTGAGAGCAGAGGGGGTTAAGAGGCTGTATCCATGGACAAAATAACAGCACAGAAGGAGGGGGCTTTCTACAACATCAGGGCTCTGACACACCCACAGAACACAGCAGGAGACAGGTGAAGCCTACACATGGGAGAAGCTGGCCCCACAGTCTGCAGGGATGCTTGGTGAACCTAACCCTGCTGTGGTGCCCTCCAGCACCCTCATGGTGATTCATCCCCTCCAAGACACAGGCACTGGCTGTTTCTATTCTTAGCCCAGTCCAGATGAGGGTTTGGATGTGATTTCCCTCTCTTGTCACCCAGCCAAGGGATTGACTCTTCCATACCAAGACCCAAACTCCCACTGCACTCCGTCACTGGTGCTGTGCCACTGCAGTGATCTCACCCTCCCAGCCAGCCTGTGGGACTGCAGCTCCTCAGGAGGGGCACAGGGGATCAGCTCAGGGCACCAAGAGTGACGTGGCAGGGGCAGCCCTGGAGGGTGGGGGACATGGGTGACCAGACAGTTACAGACCTGGGTGGTCAGCAGGCAGCTGTCCAACGGGAGACTCCGATCAGGGAGCTCCCACCTGATATCCTGCTGGCCAAACTGGCCAGGATATGGATGCAGCTTGCTGAGTGCTTTACTGCCAGCCCAAGCCATGAGCTGGCTGCTACGTCTTCCTCGCCAGCTCCTCACACTCCAGAGCTGGCGCTGGCCACGGCCCCACGCCCAGAGGGAAGTGGATCTGGGGCAATCATTACTTTTGATCTAATTGAAGGGAACGTGACTGCGGAGCCCAGCTGGCCGCAGCACTCAGCTCTGCCTCATGCAAGTTGCATCCTCTGAGACCCTTGCAAACACGTTGGCTTAACAAGAACAGCCTCCTTCCATGGCCTCCCCGGCATGCTACCGGCGCCTGCCCAGCAGGTCAGTCTGTGCAGCAAGGACAGCAAGTGCCTCGGCTGTGGGGAGATGTGGGATGACAAGATGTCCACTCCAATTACAGGAGAGCAGGGCTGGCGACAGTGTGATGAGCATGCCAGGCATCAGTGCCTGCTGTGGAGCTGGCTGGGGGGAGGCACAGGAGCAGTAATGCTGCCTGCACCCCACTTGCTGAAACTTCTGCAGCATCCTCCTGCACCCACTGGGAGTGGTGGGAGGGAGCTGGACGCACCAGGGTAGGAGCAGAGCCATTGATGTGAGCACTGTTACCAGCTGCATCGTGCTGGCATGGGGAAGATGGCAGCTCCAGTGTGCACACCAGCCTCACCGGTGGCCCTGGTCCCCAGTTTGGCCCACTGTGACAGATGAAGGGTCCGCCAGGGTCAGCAGACACATGGGAGATGCGGCACCCCATTAACGCACTGACCCTATTTACGTAAACTACCCCCATTAAACACAATACCTTATTAAATGCTTTACCCCAATTAAGTGCAATACCTTAATTAATGCAACACCCCAATTAAAGACAACACTCCCATTCAATTTATTCCTTCATTAAGCACAAAACCTCAATTACAAAGTCTCTTTTGTAAGCTGTGTGCATGAGCTCGCACAAGGTGCCCTGGACACCTTTTGCTGCTGCCAGGAAAGCAGCACTGAGTTTATATGGCTTTTGAGGTCCTGCCTCCAGAAATTTAAGGAGTGGGTTTCGGTAGGATCTGAGTGTAGGAGCTTCTGTTTGATGGCTGAGAGGACAATGCCTGCATCAGAGCTGGGTTAAATCCCATGGACACTCAATGGGATGATGGGTCCAATCCCTGTCTGATCATGGGAGAAAAGGGTTGAGCCCAGGCTGATTCCATGGTATTTAATCCTGGTGAGTGGTGAGATCTCACTTGTCACCCTCCTGAATTCCTCTTCCCAGAAATGCTCACCCAGCCAGCTTTTGCCCCTGTGCCCAGGAAGAGGCAGCGGCAGTGGACACTGTGGAGTTCCCACCCATGTGCAGCAGCCCCTGCCTCTGGTCTCCACCTGAGACAACCCACGTGCCTCAGACCCACGCTGTCCTGGCTCTGCCAGGCTGAAAGCCAGCACCCCCTGTCCATGTTTTGCTTTGACCCTGTCAGTACAAACTACCCCCAAACTGAGCCATTCACTTGACTGCACGGCACAAACAGTCTCATAGAAAGAAAACAAATCTAAAAGCCTCCCAAATCTATGCAGAAGAGCAAAACAGAGTATCCTCCCCAGCAGGATGCCCAGATGTCAGCACAGAGGGTGTTCAGCTTTCCCAGGAGGATGCTCAACCCAGCACCCATCTCCTGACTCCGGATCTGGCAATGCTCGCTGGCCCATGACCAGCAGGAGGTCAGGCTCGGCTGACGCTGCCCTCCAATCCTGCGTGGGAGGAGTGGAGGAAATGGCCTCACCACCCTCAGAGCATCCCCCACGGCTGGAAAGGCTGTGGCAGACGTGACCAGGGAGCGGCTGCATGGCAGCAGGAGCCCTGGCTCTGTGCATGGGCAATGGGATGTGCACAGTCCCTCCTGCCCTCAGCACTGTTAGGAAGGGGAAGGCACCCTGGGAGCCATCGGTGCAGTGTGCAGAGACAGCCATTTGGTTTTACAGCCTTTTATTGCTGCAGCTGGTTGGTGCTCCCTTCTCCCTGCCATCTTGAGGAGGGCAGTGGGGCGGGCTGGCACATGGCCACACTGTGCTGAGCAGCTCGGCAGTGGCGCACCCTCCTGGGGTGCCACTGGGCTTCCACTGCTAGCAAAAACACCAGCACAGCAGGGAAACAGGCTCAGCCCCCTGCTGGGGCAGTCCCCAGCACTATTTCCCTCACAGCCCCTCTGTCCAGAGCCTGAGACCCCCCACCTCCACCACTTGTCACCTGCCTGGCGGTTTATAAAATTTTAAAGTTAATGGTGTAATAAACGCCAATAATTATATTGCAGCTGCAGCGGGGCATCCTGGGATGAATACATTATGGGAGCTGCAGCAGCTGGGCAGAGAGGGCAGCACTGGGAGATGCTCCAGTCAGGCAGCCAGAGATGGACAAGCTTCACCCAGGTCCTGCTGTGAGCGGGACAACCCCTTGTTTAACTCCCTCCCAAGTGACAGCTGAGCAAAGGTGGCTGGAGGGTGGGCAGAGTGGAAGGGTGATGAACGCTGCAGGGCTGAAGGCCAACACAGCAGTGTCAGGAAGCCCAGCACCAGGTTCTTCACTGGAGAAGGGCAGCCTGCAAGTAGCCCCAGGGCAGGGCACAGGAAATGCTGGCACTCCAGGAGCACCCACACCGGGCAGCAGGGCTGCACCCCACTCCTCCATCCCATCTCTGGCCCTGAGGGATGGGAGAAGCTGGACAGGAGTGTGCCCAGCCAGCGGAGCATGCGGATCTGCCCTGAGAGACATCATTCAGCTGCTCCCTCACACTCAGCTGTGCCTGCAGGCCCCATCCTGCCCCAGCCCCTGCAGTCACTGGTACTCAGTGCTGGGTCAAGCACCCTGTGACTCCTCCTAGCCCTGGACTGCTCCTCCTGCACCATCTGCTGTACTTCACCAAGGCAGCTCCTGCTTCCCATTTGGCTTTCCTAAAAACAACAGAGTCATAAACTGCCAGCAGAGCTGCCTCAGCACAGCAATAGGGCTGAGGTTTTAAATGCACCCAAGTCAGGAGGCTGGGAGTTATGGTTCCCCAGACAGCCATAGCTCAGCTGCATGGTGCCCATGATGGTCCTGCGTGTGCACAGCCGTGCGCCACGGGCAAGGGGCAGAGTTAGTGTTACCATGGGAACCATCGCTCCCCATTTTCCAACATTTGTGTGATTAAAACTTCAACCTTAATGCCATAGCTCCACTGATGGCATATATGGTGGGGGCACCCTGCCTGCCCTCTCCAGGTTGCTGGGCAAAGGGGCTGGGAGCCCAGGAGTGCCCCTGCCCCCTGATGGCTGACGAAGATGTGGTGGGCAGACTGGGTCTGCAAGGTGAGTGGGAAACTGGAGACAGTCCCTGGGAAGGGGACCCTGGACTGAGTACAGCATAGGCACAGCACACACGTGGCCACCAAGCACACTGCATGGGCCCCTACTTTGGTCATGAGTGCTGAGGGCAAGGCAAGTGCCCACCTGGCTGTAGAGCACATGGCAAACACGGCACAGATGCTGTGCCAGGGGTTGAGGAACTGGTGCCTTCATCACCCTGTGTGCTCCAAACCCCAGGCACGCTGCTGGCACCAAGTGCATGTTGCAAACTCCAAACATCTCACTGCTCTTCATCTGCGGCATTCTGCAAATAGGGAAAACATCCTACTGTGGAGCACCCTGGAAACATCGACCTCAAAGGTGAGCTGGGCCATTGCAAACATGTCACCATCAGGCACCAAGTGCCATCTCCTTGCAGACTGGCAGCTGGTGCTGAGCATGGAGGGCATTGCTGGAGCCACATGTGCCACAGACACTGAAAACTGTGCTGTGAGCATGGGATGTGTGACGGACTGTGAGCTCTGAGTGCACTGGAGTGAGCCTCAACAGGGACAGCACAGGCTGCTGGCACTGCTAACACAAGAGCTGGTGCTAGCAGTGCTCACAGACTGTGCAGCTGCTCCAAAGCAGGCCAGTGTCCAGCACCACACACAGGCTGGACAGCAGGAACACCGCTAATACTGTGCTGCAAGCTCTGTAAATGGCAAAAGCATCAGGAACCTTGTGCTGACCACATCATGGGCTGCACTCACAGAGCACGCTGTGAGTGAGCAGTACCCTGGGCACTGGGGAGGGATGCAGGGCACGAGCTCACACCTGTGGGAGCGAGTGGGAGCGTGCAGGCAGCGGGAGCAGGCTGTGGGCACCCCACTGCGGGCACCAAGGCTGAGCCCACCACGGGCACCAAGGCTGAGCTCACCACGGGCACTGCACATGCACTGGCACTGGGCACCAAGCACAGTGCCAGCAGTGTGCTGTGAACACTTATCACACCACAGGAACCGAAACACTGAGCACAGCATGGAGAGCTGGCTGGTGGGAGCACGGGCTGTGCTCCAAAGCCAAATCGAACAGACGCAGGGCACACCTTGAATGGAGAGATTGCTGAGCGCTTGGCAAACACAAACCACAGCTGACACCAGATACTGAAGGTGCTGCAAACATCATCAGCGGCGGGGTGCACATCCTGAGCACACTGTGTATGCCGAGTGCTGCTGACACTGAGTGCAAGGGCTGTGTAAATAACAATGATGCCACAGGTATTAAGTGCTGAGCACTCTGCAATTATCAAGCAAACTGTGGGCATCAAGCGCTGCACACGCCATGACTGCAAACACACTGCAGGCACCAATTTGACAAATACACTCCTGATAACAAGCATGTGGCTGGTGCTGAGGGCACTGAAGAGCATGTGAGTATGGGTACAGAGTGCCACAGGCTATTGCAAACACCAAATCTGGCACAGGCAGAATGCCTGGGAATGCTGCACACATCAGCTCAGGCATTGTGTGCGTTGCAAATGCCCAATATAGCACGGGCACTGAATGCCAACCAAATCCTTCACTGGTTCCCAGCTATGTGCTGTGCTATAAGAAACGTGCCAAGTCACCACCCTCTAATGCTAATACAAACACCAAGTGGATGCAGACACCACGCAGTCTCACGCTGACCATTGAGAACTGGTCATGCTGCAGCCAGACCTCTTCCTGTGCCAGCCTCAATGCCCACTGAAAGGAGCAGCTTCTCCAGGTGCTACGAACACCAGAGTTGGTGGCACCAAGTGCTGACACAGCACATGTCACAAACCCACCCCAGGTGAGCCCCAGCAACTACGGCAAAGGCAGCTCAGCCTGGAGGTTCTCCCACACCAGGGTGCGTGGGGTCCTGCCTGTCTCTTGGGGAGCGACAGCCATGCAGTAGTGCCAACAGTGTGGCGTGTGCCGGTGTGCTCAGGGCCTGTTATTTCATTTTCACTTGTCCCATCCCATTAGCACAGCTGTCTGCCACCAGAGAAGGGAAAATTGATGCTAAACGGGATATCAATTTATCATGGAGTGTGTCACCCGCCGCACGGCTCTGCCAGCCGAGCAGCAGCGACGCGCTGCACCAGCCAAGCAGCACCTGTAATTAACAGCTCGTCAGCCTCCCCCACTCCTGCAGCCTGGGCACCAGCTGGCGGGTGTGGTACGGGGAATCCCAGCTGTGGTGCCACCCTCCACCTCTGCCAGGACCCTGCCATCACTCCCCAGGGCCATGCGTGCCCACCTCCCAGCCAGGGAGAGAGGCAGTCAGCAGGCTGCATGTGGGTGTACCGGGGATGCCAGCCTGAGGAATGGCTTGGAGAGAGAGGTTTGCCCCCTGCCTCAGCCCTGCCTCAGCCTTTTTCACCCTGCCCTGATCCCGCCCAGCACGAGGCAGAACTGCAACTCAAGTGGTGACAGTGCCCAGTGAGCAACGAGCCAGAGCCCAGCTCCCGGGCATGAGTTACAGCTGCTGCCTGTGCTCAGTGAGACATCAATCCTGTCGGGTGGCGGGGACAGAAATGGAGAGTTCAGCGTGCCGGGAAGGGGCAGCAGGATGGGCCATCAGTCCTGGGCAGGAGGGTGAGATGCCAGCACAGGCAAGGCTGGAGGGCACCCACTGAGACAGCCCCTGCCCACATCCCCATGTTTACCCCTGGTGCCCCTGGGTGCCCCCAGCCCCAGGAGAATGCAGGCTGTTGTGCCCAGTCCACGCTGCCCAGCTGACAGGCCACAGCAGGAGGGATGGGCCAGATGTGGCTTTCCCCAGGCCTGGGATGCCAGTGGCCATACTGTGGGAACAGAAAAGAGGGAAGGGCCTACTGGGACAACCTAGTGCAGAGCCAGGAATAGGGTCCCAACCTGGTGCCAGAAAAATCTCTAGGTGTTTTTGTATGAGCAAAACCATCTCCATTCCTGCTACTCCAGGCTGCTCAGCTGTGCTCCCCTCAAAGCCCCTGCCATACAGGGGTGCTGCAATCACACAGCCCTTTCCCCACTGGAGATGGCAGGAGCGGGACCGAACCCCACCTATCCTCAGCCGGGCACTACCACCCCTGCCCTGCCCCCCGCATGCCCGAGTGGTGCAGCAATGGCAGTGGCTGTGGCTGTGGCAGTGGCTGTGGCAGTGGCTGTGGCAGTGGCTGTGGCCGTGGCAATGGCAGTGGCCGTGGCCATGGCATGGTGGGAGGCAGTGGGTGAGCACGGAGGCCAGCTGAGCTGAGGCTGTTTGCAGCTTTGATGTTAAACAGCCAGAGATGAAATGCATGGCCCGGGGCTGGGTCCCTTGCAGCCAGCCGCTGGCCAGCCTCTGGCTGCGGAGCCGCGCGCCAGAAGCGCTGGGGCCGATAATTGGATGCATGTTTCTTCCAATGAGTTTGTATCATTTTTATGTAAATTTGACATTTTCCTGATGTTCTGTAATGTGCACAAAGCAAGTGCCGCTCCTGCCGTCGGCAAAGCCTATTTCCTTCCTGTCTGAAGTGCTGTGTTGATTTAAGGGCCTGCTAATACGCACAGCCAGGGCCCCCCCGTGCACACACACGTGCTCACACGTGGCTCGCTGGCTCCGATCTGTCTCCACCAGTCTCACGTGCTGCTCCCAAGCACCTTACCCCATGTCCTGCACCGGGACACCATGGAGCTGGGCTCCCCAGGAAAGCAAAGCACCTTCTTTATCCATCTCACGTGCCACCAAGTGATGCTGCTTGGCTGCTCGGCTCATCCTCATGGAGGTGAAGAGGTTTCCCCATGCCCTGTGTGGAAGGAATGCCACCGGCAGTCCCTCGGGGCTCTTTCATCTCCTATTGGAAAGTAGGAGGAGTTGAGAGCCCAGGAGCCAGAGCAGGAGGAGAGGAAACAGCAACCAAGAGTCACCTTTCTGGCAGCACAAGGAGGTGCTGCCAGTTAACCACTTTCAGGGGACCGTGCAGTGGGAGCTTTGGACATTGCTGCTTGGGAGCTGCCAGAGGGGCTGGGTGCATCTGTCCAGGCATCCCGTGGCACTTCTGGGCAGGGCTCCCATGTCCTGGCCACGGACCACCTGCCTACGGGCAGCAGCTGTGGCACTGGGGGTGCCTTCCTTGGGGTGGGGGCACCTCAGCTCCCACATCCCCGGTTTCTTGTGCCGCATGCTTTTCCCGGGCTCTGTCTGTGGCGCAGGCGAGTGGGTTTCAAAGGCAGTGCTGCTATTTAAAGCCCTTATTGTTCGCGTCCTTGACACCGACAGCTACATCCTGCTGTCGTTCGATGTGAGCGCATCCTGGCCCGGCCAGCCAGAGGAAGGCAGCTAATGAAGAGCAAGTGCAAAGACGCCTCTTCTTTGTCCTGTTCACAAAGCAGCTTCCCAAACAGTCCCCCTCCGCCCTTCACTGAGCAGCTATTTATAGTTCCCCTTCCCCAGGGCATGCTGGGAGTTTCCTCCAGACAGTGATGCCCTGGGATCCCTTCAATGGGCCACAGAGATGAAGGCTTTGTGACCCCTCAGCCCTGAGAGCTGATAGCAAATCCCATCCCATCCTCGCATGCTCCCCTTCCAGAGACAGCCTTGAGGACAGCTGGATCAGCCAGGGCCAGGGGGAGAGTGGGCTTCCCACAGGGTCATCTCCCTACCCAGCCCTGGCAGCCAGTGGTCCTGGGGGAGCTTCTCCATCTGGGCAGCATAGCTGCCTCTCTCCTCTTCATTCCTGTAGGCAAGCACACATCTGCTGCTGCTGCTCCCCTGCCTGCCTCGGGCACAGGGCTGCGCAGCTGTGGGACCCAGCGGAGGGCTGAGTGCCCCATCTGAACCCTGTGTGCCCGGGGCACCCTGTCTCCTGCCCCCCATCACAGCGGGCATCTGCGGTACCCCCGTGCCAGGTGCTGCTCTCTCCAGCGAGAGGCTCTGACAGGAAATTAAAGATTAATGTTCCCCGCGGCACCTGTGCCAGCGGCGCCCACGGTGCTGAGGACGTGCCCAGCATGGAAACCTGGGAGCTGGGGGGGCGGTGGGCAGGCAGAGGTGCCTGGGGCATTTGACCAGAGAGCAGGGGGGCTATGCAGGGGGCAGAGGTGGCATGAGGAGGGAAAGGATGTGCCATGTGCCCTATGCCCTGTCACTGCATTGTGTATCCAGTGCTGGGCAGGGAAATGCTCCTCTGCAGACAGGTCAGGGTAGGGGTTGAAGGGGCTAGAGAGGCAGCTGCAGAGGATCACAGGTCTGGAAGTTCTGTGCAGAGCCCTCAGCCCCTTCCCCACCTCCTTCAGGGTGGGGAGCCACCAGTCCCTTGAGGAGACACCTCAGGGCAGGCCAGGGGATCCAGCATGTGGCTAACTGGCCACCTGGCACAGTGAGCAGGCCATGCAGCTGAGCAGGCAGCACCATGCCAGGAGCATTTCCTCCCTCCCACTGGGAGGGGATTAAGCTCAGCCAAGCTCAGGCTGGCAGTGGCCATGCCCACACAGCTGCATGTGTGGCTGCAGCTGCCTCCTCCACTCCCAGTGCAGCCGGGTATTGCATCCTGCTGCACCCACCGCCTGCTCCTGGGGCAAGCCCCCCTGCTCCCAAGGCACCGGTCTGTGCCAGATCCCATTGCACCCTGTACCAACTCCCACGGGCACACACTAAGGCCCACGAGGGTGGTGGCACCTGGTCCCCCACTGCCTGCCCTGGACAGGCACCCACCACGACCATGGGTGTCTCCCCAGAAACACCGGGCACCTTGGTGTGCAGGGCTATGGTTTTGTGAAATATGGCCCCTATAAATCCCGTCGTGTGCGTGCCATAATTCTCAATATATTTTCAAATATACTTCAATTATTTTTCCCATATATCATGGGGAAATTGCATTGGCGAGTGGCGGCACTAAGCAGGGAGCGCGTGGCGGGGCGGCATTAATAGGATTGTGCATGGTATTATGCATGAGGTCGTTCAGGACACAGTGGGGAACCTCCCGTGCTCCAGAGAGACAGGAAGGAATAAATCAGGCTATTAGCCCAGCACCTTGCTCAGGTCTGCAGGGGATTAATCTCTACAGCGTGTAGAGATCCCAGCTGGGCTCTCTCCCTGGGAAGTCTCCCTGGGCTGTTCTCGGAAGCTCTGTCCCACTCTCTGCCCAAAGCACCAGGGAGCAGAGGCAGTGCTGAACATGCCAGACTCACCAAAGTGGATGTGACATCTCTCTGGAGAGTGGTTTACCATGACCACAGGCAGGGCAGTCCCTGGGCTGTGTGTGGAGACTGGTGTGATGCTCTGGGAAAACGCTGGGTATCTTGGCCCTTCTCTGGAAAAGCCTCATCCTTGGCTCGAGCTCGCAGGCCTCGTTCCAGCCCTGTGTGAGGCCCTAGCCGCCTCGAGCCCCACGCTGCAGGAGGGCGCCATGGGCACCCTTGCTGTATCTCAGTGTAAGACAGCAGCTGCGCCAGCAGCACCTGAGAGAAGCCGCAGCCCTCAGGACAGGCGCGTATAATCAGCCAGGACAGTCACATTTCCTTCAGCTCGCCATGAATATTTATGCAATTTGTGCAGAGCTGCCAGAGCCGATCTACTGAGCCAGAGGGGAGATGGCAGCCTGGGCCCCTGGGTCCCCTGGGGAGCTCCCTGGGGCTGGTCCCTCTTGTCTGGGCTGCTGCACACCCCTCCAGGACACCACTGCCAGCAGAGAGATGGGACGTGAGGGTCCTGGGAGCAGTGGGAATGGATGTAAGGAACCTCAGTGTCAAAGGTGGGGCTGGACAATGCTGTGTTGTGTTTGCAGAGGGAACGTTTGGACTAGCCACTAACCCCATGAACAGCACCAAAAGCAGGTCCTGGAACCTGGGCTTGTGGACCACTCACCTCCTGCATGTTCATCTGGGAGAGCCTGGAAGCATTAGCACCACATGAGCTGCTGCAGCTGAGGGGGAGCCCAGGATGCAAGCAGCAGGAGAACTTGGTTCTATCTCTCCAGGGGGTTTCTGTGTGAGGACAACTGGAATTCCTACAGAGGCCAGACATCCAGGGCGGCCTGTACTCTGGTAGCACACAGGATATTCATTCCTGTGCATAGGGCTTGGCCCACTAAGAGCAATGAAGAGGTTCCTGGTGCTTGGCAGATGCCACCCTGGCTGGGTCCTTGGGCGTGCCTGGCCCTGCAGTGGTGCCCCAGAGCAGGCAGGGGGGTGAAGGACCTGCAGGGCCAGGGCATGGGTGCTTCCCAGCAGCGACAGAGCTGGCAGTGCCAGAGCAAGCAGTGAGTGCAGGTGAGGTTTACAGTAAAGGGAAAAACAAATTATTAATCATGAGAGCAGCCCCAGCCGGGCTGTCAGGGCCGCATGGGCTCATGAATATTCAGCATCGGGCTGAGCACTAAATCTCATTTAAATGTCAGGGACCATTAGGCAGACAGTGAGGGGGCTGGGATGGCAGCTCCCCACTCTGTGCCAAGCCCTGCATCAGACAGAGGGGCTGGGACTGGGGTGCTGGCACCCTGCTGGCATGGCTCACAATAGTGCTTTGTGTGTCCTTAGTCCAGCACCTGGGTGCTCCTTGGGGGTGTCTGAGACTCCCTGACACCTCTGTCAGCCCCAAATATCTTCTGATTTCTGATGGGGGCTGAAAACCCACACCAAACACCTTAGAGATGCAGACACTGTGAACTGCATGTTCTGCTCCCTTCTGGCAGAGGAACAAACCCTAAAGGATCACCAAAGGATCAGGTTCAGCCTGGCAGGACAGTTTCCTGGACCCTGGCATCCCAGCCAATCCTCCTTACTCCTCAAAGCACACACAGGAGAAGATCCATTTTCTTTCCTGGACACAGAGCTGGAGGGATGCCAGAGGGGCATCCAGAGGGATGTCTAGGAGGACTGAAGCCATGCCAGGGGGGTGCAGGCAGGACGCTCAGGGCTCTGCACTCTTGAAACTCTCCTTTGGAGCCCATTCTTGGTCAGTGCCTGGGCACCATCTCTCTTGAGCCACCTGCCATCCATGCTTAGGGTGGCTGGTGGCTCTTGGTGGTGCCCGCAGTGGTGGCAATGGCAGGAGGCAGCAGCAGGCAGCAGGAAGGAGCAAGCACTCCTGGGCACTGCCTCCCTGTGCTGGCACTCACACTCTCTCCAGCTCAGCAGGGGCCTGGCAATTACACGGATACGTTTAAGCTCTTAATCCTACTGAAGATTATTCCAAGGTCGGGGCACCAGACAGGTCCCCATGCGCTGCAGGCTGTGGTGCATCCTTGCTGCCATCTGCCGGGACAGCCCAGCTCAGGGCATGCTGGCACCCGGCACACAGCAGCCCTTCCCAGCCTGGGCCACCAGCATCCCTCCATCCATGGAACTGGCCAAAGCCTTGAGCCTGCTGGCGTCTCCTGAAGGCTGGGGTGGGTGACCCTGCTGGCAGGCTCTCCCAGGTGCCAGGCACCAGGTGCCAGCCACTGCTACCACCCCTGGCTCTCCAGCCTCCCAGCTCTATCAGCTCCCTGGTTTTGTCTCATGGTGCTCCATGGGAGGCATGGGTGGCCTGAAGAAGAGATCGCTCCAGCAGGGCAGGAAACATCTCGGACTTGTTATGGGTGTGGCTGGGGATCCAGAGCTGCTGTGTGCTCATCCAGGGTAACACTGAAGCTCAGAGCTGCAGAACAGTGCCTTAGCTTGGGTCTGAAGAACCTTGGCAGCCAAAGAGATTGCTCACAAGTTCTAAAACTTTTATAATTGCTGGTATTGGCAGGTGATCTGAGAGTAACAAGTGGCTCGAAGATGATGCAAACCAACATGGGAGCAGATCTGAAGCCCACTGCAGAGCAGGGCCATTAACTGCATCAGCTCATGCCCTGGGCCATGCTGGGGTCTCCCCCAGACCCCTCCAGATGAGCAGGTATGCTTTATGGGGCCATGGCCCCAGCCCCAGGCAGGCAGTGGGATTGATTATAACTAAAAGGAGGGAATGTGCCCAAGACAGGCAATAGGTGCTCAGCCTGGGCAGTGGCACACGGGATTCCCCCTCCTGCCGTCTGCATTGCTCATTGGAAATCAGCACCCACTCCTCAGCATGGCCTCGGTTCCTCCCTGCCTGCTGCTGACAGCTGATGGAGCCCTGCAGGACCTGGCATTTCCTCCCTGGGAAGATGTGTAAATGCTGCAATCCATCACTGTCCCATCTCCTGTGGCAGGCCAGCTGGCCAAGGACAGGGCTCTGGGATGGGTGTGGTGTCTGGCATGACTGGCTGGAGAAAGTGGGACTCCCAGGAGACAGGGAGAGAATCATGCACGCAGTGTGTTTGGGTGCTGTGGGTGACCACACTGCACCATTTGGATCCACAGCTGACATCAAGCTCACCCTGCTGGGCAGGGGCAGAGCCCAGAGCAGCATTTTGTACGATCATCACCTCCAGAATCCTAAAATCCCCTCAGCAAGGTGCTTCTCCTGCTTGGCACTTGGTCCCTCCTGCTGCAGGGTGTGCTGGTGGCCAGCCCTGGGTTGCCCTGCTCTCCCCTCCCAGCAGTGCAGCCATCCCACACAGCACACACAGACACAGCATGGCACACACACTGCACCCCCTCCTCTCACACCCCCAGCCCCTGCAGCTGCTGCGCCCCAAACCCCTGCATCTCCTCCTACTACTGCTTGGGAAGGTAAAAGAAAATATTAATGATTATTAGGAAGAGCTAAAGCAGAATTGCAAATGTTATTTCTCTGGTAGATGGATGATAGCAGGATGGATGATAGATAGCTGGATGGATGGATCTCTTTCCCTCCAAGCTGTAACCCCCTTCCAATCGCTCCCTCCGGAGCGCTGCTGTCACCTTGTCTCTGCTCAGAAGGGCTTTTACTGGCTCACTGGGGGATGCACGAGAACAGGTTATTAATACATGGAGAGGGGGATGGAATCCATTTGACTTGAAAATAGCTGAGAAACTGAACGGCACTTCTAAAATCTGCTTTTAATCAGAAGGAAAAGAAGAGAAGTTTGAACAATTAGGGAGTAATGAAGAGCTTTGGAAAAAAAAAGCTCTCTGAAGATTAGCTAAGATTTTTACAGCACTTCAAGCATTTAAAGAGCTATGCTGGTATTGAGCAAAACGATGCAAATATTCCCTCTGAAAATCAGAGGTGGTGGGATTGACAGCAAGTGCCAGAGCCTGGATGTCCACAGGCAGGCACAGCACTGGTTTGCTGCAAGCAGCGATGCTGTGCTGTCTGCAGGGCACCCAGGGCAGGCCAGCAGCAGGTGACAGCAGCAGGGCTCACCTGTGCCACTGCCCGTGAGAGGAAATGGGAGCATGGCCAGGAGGCAGCCCCGGCTTGGCCGTGGATGGAGAGCCATGGTGGGGTCTCAAGTAGAAGTGCAGCCACCATGCAAGGCTGGACCCATCCCAAGCCCTTGGCAAGAGAAGGAGGGGTGATCCCCTATGGGTTTGGCTTTTGTGGGTCCAAGGATGCCCAGCATGGGCAGGGACTGCTGACAGCACATCCCTGAAGGAGAGCACATGGAAAAGCTTCCTCAGGCGCTCTCTGAGGCTCAGAGAGAGGCTGGGCAGCCGTGACACGAGCATTCCCTGCCCTGAGCCAAGCCCTGGCCTCCGGCAGGCGGGGCAGCCGCCAGGCAGTCCGTCCGTCCATCCCAGCCGAGCTGGCGGCTGCTCCGTGCCAGTACCTGCCAAGGGCCCGTCACCAGGAGGTGAGCGCGGGGGCTGCACAGCCGTGCACAGCAGCAGCTGGGTAATTTTCATGCTAAGTGAAAAGTAAAGTGCACAGACTCTTTATTAGAGCGAGCACGGTGCGGGGAACAATGAAGGCAGTGATGATCGTTAACTTTCTAATCGGAGGAGAAAAGTCCTCAATGCAATTTTTATGGTAATAACATCGACACTAAAGATAATTGCTCCCCGCGTCGCGCTTAGCGCCAGGAAACTGTTTGGGAAAAAAACATCAATTTGCAGGAACTGAGCCAAAGTTTCCTTAAGGCAGCTGTTCCCTGTGCCACCCCGTCCCCAGCCTATGCCGGCACTGGCCGCTGGCCGACCCCTTGCCCTTCCAGCTCTGCCCACGCCTCATCCCTTGTGCCAGCCAGGCTGGGTTTGCACCGTGCCGGTGCTGCCTTTCACAGCATCGGCTCCTGGGGCTCAGCTCAGCAGGAAATGCTGGAGACGGTGCAGCCCACCTCTGCGGTGGTGGAAGAGGGCCAGAAACATTTTGGGTGATGTGATCGAGCAGCGCTCATGCTGCAGTGAAGGGGACGGGCAGGGCTGCCCCGTGCGCCGGGACCACCGCGAGCAGGGAGGAATGGGAGCTCGCCCTCCCTGGGGAATAATAAACACAGGAGAAATTACAGCCAGGTGACATTTTAACGAGCTGGCGTCCTGTGTGGCATTAATATTCCAGGGGCTGCAATTCCCTCGTGGGTGTTTGAGAGATGAAAAAAAATCCCAGCCCAGTAAAATCAAATAAATAAATCTCTGCCTAAGCGTGGCGTCTCCCCCGCCCCCGGCACGGAGCGGGTGGCACGCGGTGTGATTTCCCCTGTGATCCCCTGCCGCCGAGCAAGCAATCGTCTCATCTTTGAGCGTGGCGGCAGGATGATTTATCCCGGCTCCCGGCGCCCCGGCTGGGGCGAGAGCGCGGGGCCGGGGATGATGCATTGGGCAGGAGCAGGGGTGGCGGCGGGGGGAAGGCAGGGGAGCAGGGTGCGCACACAGGCCGCCACTCAATTCTAAATTAATTTTAATATTTGACAAATCAAATCTACTTAGGTGAGCCATGGGCCATGCAAAGGAGATTTATGAGGGTTTGGAGCTGTCGGTTGCACGTGCAGCCCTTATTGGCCGCTGCTTGATGGGGTTCCAGCACTCACAGCATCACCAGCTCCCCCTCCCCAGGAGCAGGGATGCACACAGTGAAACAGCATAGCAGTGGCAAGAAAAATGTCCCAGAATCTAAGTCCTGGTTGTTAGGCTGTCAAGAGTGACAGACCCTTTGCCTGCCCCAGCTCTAAGCCCACTGGCAGATCTGGCAGGCAAGGCACAGTCCTGGCTATAGCTGGATGTGGTACCTGATTGATACCCAGGATGTCCCTGGGAACTCCAGCTAACCTAGAGAAGAGCAGCCAGTTCCAGCCTGCTGGGGATGATGCTGGAGCAGTTTCCCATGGGCTGGGGGGACTTTAGGTCTGTGGAGGGAAGAGCCATGCGGGGAGCAGGTGGTGGTGTGCAGGGTGTGCAGAGCCATTCGCCTGCAGGACCATTTCAGTCCCAGCTACATCAAGCCCACAGATTCATGGGCCCTGGGAGGTGACAGGAAACCTGATAGGTTTTAAGACAGCAACATGCCCTGAATCTACAAGGTGCCTGAGCAGGCGAGGCAGGGAATCCAAAATGTTTACAGCCTCAAGGGACTGCGGAGCAGTGAAGGCAGGCTGGGCTGCCTGGGATGAGATTTCCATGCTGGGGACAGACTGCTGCCATCCCTAATGTGCTGTTGGAAATCTCTCCCTCCGCATGGGCATCCCCTCAGCAGCTCTGCAGAACTGGTACCTGATGTGAGACCAGGGGAGACTCAGGGAAGCCCACTGCCCCTGAGCTGAACCCTCTCCTGTGGCAAAGCCCCAGCATGGGGGCTCTCCTGGATTGCAGAGGTCTTTCACAGTGATCCTAGAGAGGGGTCTTTAGTGCTTTCTGCCCCAAAGCCCCTCACACCTGCCTGTGGGTGAGGACCAGCCTGTACTTGTTTCTTCTCGCTGATTACTTGGCACAGTCAGGCAGCCATGCCCCAGTGCTCAGGCAGGGAGACCAGGGCTGCCCTCCACCAGCCCTCTCCTGCAGGATGCTCTTACAGAGATGCAGCACTGGGCTCTGTGCTGCAGACCAGCCCCATGTCTGGCTGCAGCCTCAAGCTGGAATATCTCAAGGGACCTACAGCATATCCCTGTGTTGAGGGACACACAGTGATCCAGAGCCCGTGGCAGGGCAGGCAGCCTTTCCAGCTCCTCCAACAGCAAAGAGGCAAGTGGTGCACAAAGCTCAGGCCAGCCCAGAACCCCGGGTGGCTCCATTTCCTGTTCTGCCTGAGCCTCCCCTAGCTCCCACTCTAACAGTGGCAGAGCTCTCCAACTGCTCCAGGTCTGCCAGAGAACAGCCAAGGGCCAGGGCAGAGACGTGAGGTAGAGCAGAGACAGCCTGCATGCAGGGATGACATGTACACCTACACCTTGCAAGTCTTACACTATAAAACAGAGACCACAGAGGTCTCAGAGGACTTTAAGAAATCTCTGCAAGTTGCCTGGGCCAGTAGGGACCAGCTTTCAGAGGTGATGGATGTAAGGAGAAGGCATTTTCCAGCCCCTGCCTGGCCCTGTGCTTGGTCAGGCCCCCAGCTGGGCATGGGTGGCAGCTGCTGCATCCCAGCATATCCCTGCACAGGAATGAAGAAGGATGGATGGAGGACCATGCCTCTGGGGCTGTGAGCTTCATCCCCACAATGGCACACAGTTCCTGATGGCCCTCTCCAGCCCACCTCCAGCCCTACAGCTGCCCCATCCACAGCAAACAGTGCCAGCCCTGGTGATGCACAGCCCATGGGAAAGCGGGCACTGTGTTACAGCTCCAGCTCTTAGCAGAAGCGTATGTTCCCATAAAATATCTACATTTGGATGCAGAGATTTTCAGGGATTGGAGAACGCTGTGCTGATAATTAAACATCTGCTCTGCATTTGTCTGTCTTCCTGCCACAATGTCGCTCCAGCCCTCATTCCCCCCTCCCTGTCCTCTGGCAATCAGTCTGGACAGCATTCCCTGCTCAGTGCTCTGTCCTGGCCCTGAGCCACAGCATCCTGGGCCATGGGTGCTGGAAGAGAGATGGCAGCTCTGGGCACCCTCGGAGCAAACAGCAGCTTCACTGCCAGCACCCACAGTCTTTGAGAGGCTGCAGAGCCAACAGCCTCTCTGTGGCTTGCACCAGCCCAAACAGTTCCTCTGAGCCCCACCGAGCATTGCCAGCCAGTGCTTGTCCATGCATAGTTCCCCTGGGCAGAGCAGGCAGCTGCCGCCGCCATGCTGCAACAGGAGAGCATCAAAACAAGTTCCAAATTGATCCCAGAGACTCTCCTGCAAGCCCCAGTCATGTCCTGCTAGGAGCAAGCGTCTGCTCTAGTTACTGTCTCCTAGGAGAGCACTGAGGCCTTCAGGCTGTCACAGGAGGAGCAGACCCAAACATGACATCTCCATGGAGCCCAGGCTATGGCAGGCAGGGCCACAGCACCACTGAGCAGATGGCACCAGGACCTGGATCGATGGGGGCTGGCTGGGGCCCAGGGGGGTTCTACCAGCTCCTACAAGGTTGGGCTGGTGGAGGGATGAGCTCAGGAAAGGGCTGGGTTCCTTTCCTAGCTGTGGTACCTGACCCCAGCCTCTGGCCAAATGCCCAGCAGGGCTGAGCTGGGGCAGCCGTCCCTGCCCACACTGCTGGCCCTGAGAACTGCATCCTGCCTGCCCTGAGAGCTGCACTGCCTGCCTGCCCTGAGAGCTGCACTCCCTGCTTGCCCTGAGAGCTGCACTCCCTGCTTGCCCTGAGAGCTGCACTCCCTGCCTGCCCTGAGAGCTGCATCCTGCCTGCCCTGAGAGCTGCATCCTGCCTGCCCTGAGAGCTGCATCCTGCCTGCCCTGAGGAGCTGCATCCTGCCTGCCCTGAGAGCTGCACTCCCTGCCTGACCACCAGTGGCAAGCTGGGGCACCTGCAGTGCCGTGCCACATGGGCACTGCCAGCAGCCACACCAGCACCTCTGCCCTGGGACCCAGAGCCCCGCGGGGTGCCAGCATCCTTGGGGACAGCACCCTGCTCAGAGTGGGGTTCCAGAGCTGAGGTGGGCACAAGGATGGGGGAGGCTGTGCGGGGGGCACTGCAGAGCACCTGGTGCAGCACTCCAGCCTGTGCCAGCAGCATGCCCCCCTTCACCAGGGCTGCCCTTCCTGCCATCCCTTGTCCCCTGCCTGCTCCCTGCCCTGCCTCCAGGCCCACACACTGTTTGTCACACTTGTCATCATGGCAGGGGAGAGATTAGCCGTAGACCCTCCGCTCCTGCCCCAAGCCACTGATTCATATTCATGAGACTTCAAAGCATCTCTCTGGCTCTCCTGCACCAAACCTAATCCTCTACTGCAGCACTGTGCCAGCAGCCCCAGCCCTCCTCACTCTCAGCTCCAGGCTGGGAGCTGGCAGCCCCACAGCCCTCCTGCCCTGGCTGACCATGGCCATGCAGCCACACACCCACCAGCCACAGACGTGGGGAAATGCTCTGCACCGTGGGGTGGCTGCCATGGGAGCCACAAAAACAGGGGTTAGGAGCACAGAGGCGATGGCTTTTGTGTCCTCACCTGCACCTGCCCATCCCTCCACCTCTCAGGGCTGTCCCTGCAGTACCCTGCCTGGACTGCCAGCCCAACAGCAGCTGGGCAGCTCCATCAGGAATCACCAGCCCAATCCCTGCAAGGATTGCAGTCATACCAACAGTCCTCTGTAGAGGATGGTTGATACAGGTGCCCCACAGCCCCCTACAAACCTGGCACAATCAGCCAGCAGCAGGCCTTGGAGGGGCAGTGCTGAGGGGCAGCTGGGTATTCAGAGCACAGCCTTGCTGGGCAGCCTTCCTGCACCCACCTGTGACAAACCCTGCAGCACTGTACCCACAGAGAAGTGGCAGGGAACGTGCTGGAAGCATTTGGAGGTGCAGGCAGCACCACAGTGAGTACCTGCTCCCAGCCTGCCCCGGCAGAGTTGTGGGGCAGAGAATGGGAGGAAAAGGCACCCAGGAGTGTTCTCCCCCACCCACTGCAGTGTGGGGGCAAGCAGGGCTGCAGGGCCACCCCAGAGCTAACTGGGCCACCTGCAGATACAGCTCAGCACTCCACAGCAGGATCACATTGGGGTCAAACACAGGCAGCCCCACACTGACAGCCAGTGGTACCGTGCCACCTGCAGGTGCTGGCAGCCCCATGCCAGCCCTGGTGCTGGAGCTGGGAAGGTTCTGGTTCTGCGTGCAGGTCCTGGCCGTGGGCGGGCAGCGGGCGGCAGGTCCCCCACGGAGCCATCTCCTCCAGATGGTGAAGGCCATTAGAGCCGCTCTCATGCGCATGGAGCCATAAAGTTTATGGGGCTCATCATTTAGCTGTAATGGAAATAGTTAAATCTGTCTCTGTTTAAGCAAACTCTGCCCTCGTGGGAGCGCTCGGCGCAGGCAGGCAGAAGCCTCCAGTGGCCAGCGGGTGCCTCTGCTCGCCATCCGTCACCCACACGCCTGGGACATCCAACCCTGGCACTCCCACCTGGCACATCCAACCCTGGCACTCCCACCTGGGGCACCTGGGACATCCAACCCTGGCACTCCCACTGGCACCTGGGACATCCCTGCCATGTCAGAATGGGGATGGGCAGTGATCCCTGCACTACCAGCCCCAGTTTCTCCTCAGTGCAGACAATGCTAGAACCAAATTTGGGGCAACCAGGCAAGATTTGGGACTGCATAAATTCCCTGAGAGCAGAGGCTGAGAGGTAATGTGCAGAGAGGCACGCAGAGAGGGCAGGGAGCAGCAAGAAGGATGGTGCCTGTCTGCTTCAGGCAGGGCACCTGCAGCTGTGTAGGGGTGAGGATTTGGTCAATGGATTTGGCCACTGCAGAGCTGCCCCACAGGGCTTTGGCCCAGCAGCCCCAGCAGGACCCAGAGCCTGTCAGAGCACTCTACATGGGGCAGAAGAGCAGGTGACACACCAAAAGCCACTTTCCATTCCTCACAGGCACCCTCAGAGCTGGGCAAGGAGATATGATCCCAGCACAGCCCAGGCTGTGAGCCTTCCAGCAGGATCTGGTCAGGAGAAGGGTGAGAGCAACCCCTCAGTGCCTCACAGCACCCCTCAGCCCTGGCCTGGGGGTGTGGGGCTGAGTGCCCAAATGTAAGCTGCCAGTGTGTTTATGGAGGGCCAGATTCCCCCACGGGGTGGGTGGGGGTGCTGACCTGGGATGGGGTGAGACCCTGGGGCTGCTGCCACTGCTGGAGACACCCATACTTTGCCAAGGTGGTGCTAGGAGCTGCCCCCCCAGCATGCAAAGCATGATTAATTACAGAGTAAGTCATTAATATTCACAGCTAATTAAAGATCCTTATCATGAATAATGGAAATCACTCTCCAAATTATGGGACAAAGATGGAGGAGGGGGGGAAATGCCCTTTGAGAGGGGTCTACAGAGGGGCAAAGCTCTTGGGAAGGGGCATATAGAGTAGGGTCATACCCTCCTTGTGGGATGCATGGGTCTGGCAGTGCCCTGGTTGGGATGCAGTGGTGGGCAGAAGCCAAGGCAGTGGGCATTGGGGCTGGCAGAGGATTCAGCCACACTGGAACTGGGCCCAGGAGGCCCCAGGGGCACCAGGCAGCCCTGCCTGTGGGTCTCTAACCTGCCACCCCATCGTGTGCAGGACCCAGTCTCACACACTTTGTGCTGGCCCAGTGTTGCACCTCTCCTCCTGGAGCAGGGATTGTCCTAATCCTGTATCATACAGCCCCCAAGCCAGCTGGCCCCAGCAGCCACCCTGAGTGAAGGTGGGATGGGGCTGCCTGGTCCTTGAGGGGCAGGTGGGAAAGGAGGGCACCAGCACTTTGCCTGAGCTCCTGTTATACAAATGAAAGGTTTTTAGTGGGAAAGTCTCTGGGAGAGTAATACATCTCCCATATTGATCGCAGGCCAGGGACCAAGGCACGGCTTAAACAGTAATTGATTTCTAGCCGCCGAGATGTGTTGGGGAGCATTGATTTAACAGCACTGCAGACACACTGCTACTAATCTGATTAAAGTATTTAGCAGAAATGTTATTCTTTTTAAAAAAACAGAGGGAGGTGACGGCGCTGCCTGGGGCTGAGGCAGGCCTGTGGAGCAGGGACAGCCCAGCACCCTGCCAGCGGGGAGCTGGGGACAGCTCTGTGCCCGCGCCCTGGTGGGGGTGGCACTGCCTAGGCACACATCCCCAGCCAGTTGTGCTTGCAGCCATTCCTGATGGAGCTGCCAAGGATTCCTGTGAGCCTGGCAGAATGCAGGCAAGGCAGAGCCAAGGATGTGTGCTGGGAGTGTGGACAACACGTGGAGGAGCGCCAAGCCAGTGACCCTGCCAGTGCAGCCACCAGCTGTGCTGGGGACAGGGCAGGAGTGGAGGCAGCCTGCAGAGGTAGCCCTGGGTGCAGGCATGCTTGGCTGGTGAGGCAAACACATGGGCCACACCAGAGCTGCAGCAGCCAGGGAGGTGCAGGAGCCAAGGCCTAGCAGTGCCTGGGCTTGGAGGAAATGCTGAGCAAAGGTGACCACGCAGGGGCCATGTGCACTGCTGGCCTACTGGCCGTGCAGCACCCCCATGTTCAGCCTTTCCCCACATTGTGCCCTGCCACAGCTGGTCAGGCCATCACCAAGAGCTCTTGCACACTGTCCCCTCCTTCCCTACTGCTGAGGGTGGGGATGGATGCTGGGCTTCTGAGAATGGAACTCCCCCATGCCATTCCCAGCCCTTGTGGAAAGGTACCAAATGAGCAGGTGGAAGGGTTCCTGCCACTCCCCATCACACTCATCAGCCCAGTTAATTAACAGGCGATGTCAAACAAATAAATTATTCCTGCTTCCTATTGATTCTAATTTACTGGCCCCTAGAGAACCCAGGATCGTTTATCCCACCTGTCACCCCTGCACAGCAGCTGCACTAACATCTGCCCTGCTCCCTTCACCTCTCCTGCCCATCTACCTTCAGGGCAGAGCTGGGCACAGCCATGGGGCCCACAGTGCCCCATATCACTGCCTGTTGTACCCCAGAATGCAGTTGAAGCCAGGTCTGCTTCTTCTGCTGGGAATGGCAGATACACTGCTGCCAGGAGAGAAACTGTCTGCCCATTGTTGTGGCACCCCTGCTTGCCTGGGGTTCAGCATCATCCAGGGGTTCCCTGGCTCCTGCCAGCCCTTTCCCCTCCCCAGCAGCACCAGAAAAGGTGTGGGTGAGAGTTGTGGCTACCTGAGCAGCCAGGCCCCCAGCCCAGGTCATGCCCACCAAGACAACAGCCGGAATTCCCCCTTGTCCCAGAGCAGGGCCCCTGCTGCCCACTCATCAGCCTTTGATGCCTGTCTCCTCTGCAGGAGGCTGATCAAAGCCTGAGCCCCTCCCAGCTGCCACCCCTATGGATGCTGGATCAATAAATCAATGCCAGCTCAGCTGCTGACTGCACAGTAAGCTCGGCTGGGAGATCCTGGTGAGGAACCTCCTGGCACCCACGCCTGCCTGCTCCAGGGCCTCAGCTCCTGGCTGATGTCACACTGGGCTAGTGATGCACCTCACCAATCCAGGCTCTCAGGCAGGATAAGGATGGCTGCCAGCCCTCAGCAGCCAATCCTGTCTGCTGCTGGGGTCTGGGCAGCACCCGGTGACACGTCCTGGTCCTGCCCTGGCCAGGGCACCACTGCCCAGTGCTGCCTGCACTGCAGGTTGGAGGCTGCAGGAGCCTCTGGGCTCACAGGCACTGGTGCAGGTGACAGCATATATGCCCTTCTCTGGCCATAAGGTCATCAGCTGGCTCAGCTGAGGGATGCTCTGGGCTGTAGCCTGCCAGCACAGAGCAGCCCTGGCCTCACCACAGTTCCCATAAATGACAGGCCCCGCCGCACTGGGGCAGCTGGAGCCTGGCCAGGGTCATGGAATGGGGTTGTGGGTGCAGCCTGCCTACCTGCCCACCTGCCTGCCTGCTGCTCCAGGCACTGGTGCTTTCCAGATCTGGATGAGCTGGATTTCCTTGGATTGGAGAGATTAAATTGATCCCGGCCAGACGCCAGCAGCAGGCTGCTTGCCACATGCCTTTAGTCCGAGCCTGCCTGGAGCATTTGCTGCTTGGATGGGGGTCACCTGGCATCTGGCAGGTGACAGGGAAGGGACACATAGGGCACTGGAGTCACTATTGGCAACCCTGCCATGTGTCTTGTGCTGCCTGTTCTTCCCCAAGCCCTTGGACATCTCCTCACAGCTCTTCCCTAGCAGAAAGCGGAGCAGCAAGAGCCCTGCTGCTGTGCCAAGGGGAGGGTGAGGAAGTGCAGTGGGTGCTGCTGCCAGGCTCTGCCGCCAGCGTGGCCAAGGCCAGGGGGCCCGGCAGGTGACTCACTCGCCCTGGGTGATTCATCCCAGGTGGCTGGCAGGAGCAGCCAGAGAGCCAGGGTGCCTTCAGCTGTTTCAGGATGTCTGCCCAGAGCCGGTCCATCATCCTGGCTTCCAGGATGAATCCGCATGCCTGCTTCCACAAAAGCGCTCCTCATGGATGCAACCGGGCTGTACCAACCCTGGGAGGTGCCAGCCTCCCACCCCTGACCCAGCCCTCACTGTGAGGACCGTGGGGTGCTCCCACCGGGCTGGGTGTGCTCCCCCGGCAGCGCCTGTTGGAGAGGCGGCCCCGCAGCCAGGAGATGAGCTCGCTGCTCATCCTCATCGCATGTGACGGGAGGCAGATTTATGGCTCCGAGCCGCGATTTGTGCGCGGCTCCAGCACACCGTATTGATCACTCCTGGTGGCTCCTGCTGCTCCCTCACCTCCCAGCCCCTGCCTGTTAACCCTTGCAGACCGGCGGGCCCCCGGGGCCAGGCACCCTTCTGTGCTGCAGCAGCTGGTGCAGCAAGGAGCACGCCGGGTCCAGGCTGCCTGGGATGCCAGGGCCCATCTCCTAGGAGAAAAGCAGATTTTTTCCTGTCTGGGGCTCAGAGCAGAGCAGGCAGGGGGAGTCTGGCTGGGTTGGCACTTAGGAGCACCCCTTGGAAAGGAGAAGGGCCAAGGGGGCAGAGAGGGGCTGGAGGAGCCAAGGGCACAAGGATGGCAGTCAGTGATAAGGGAGCAGCGCAGAGGGGATGAGGCATCGTGCCAAGGATTAGGGCTGAGCGTAGGGGGACGGTAGGTGGTGACAAAGGAGCGGTTCCCAGGGGACAGCGTGCGATGGCCACGGGCAGTGCCAAGGGCACACGGACAGCAGCGTGCAGGAAGCAGTCCCAGGGCCAGCTGGGGGCTGATGCCAAGGGGATGAGGATGGGGGCAGCCGGGGGGGGACGGGGATGGGGCTGCAGGTGGCTCTGCAGCAGCAGCAGGAAATGATGTGTGAAATGAAGAGTTCCTGCCCAGTGCCCAGAGGGAGCGTGCAGCATACTGAGCAGGGCCGGGGCTGGGGAGGGGGCTGCAGGGGGGCGCACGGCTGAGGGGGTCCCCAGCCTTGTGGGGACAGAGAGCTGACAGAGGGGGCTGCTCTGCAGCACGGGGCTGCATCCTTCCTACAGGAGAAGCGGGAAGGGGGCTCTTGGCATGGGGCTGCTGAGAGGCTGCTGTGGGGCTGGGGGCTGCGTGGGGCATAGCCTGGCTAGATCAAGCCCTCACTGCTCCCCTGCTGCGACGCCCCAGCGCCGTGTCCCCGCCACCCCCTCCCTGCTCGCTGGTTTCCCGCTGCTCCGCGGAGATAATTAAATCCGCTATTTCGGCAGGTTCCGCATCCCCTGCCAGGCGGATCTGCAATCAGCCTCGAGAGGGCCGGGGGCCACCCACCTGCGCCCCTCCACCTCACCGCCCCCACGCTGGGGCACCTTGGCTGGCCCTGACACCTCCGCCTGCCTCGGGTCCCTGCCTGCACCCTTGGGGACAGTCCTGGGTGCTGTGGGAAGGGTAACAACTCCTGTGTTGGTCATATCTCCTCTCCAGCTCCAGGGTCGCAGTCCCACGCCAGCTGCTCCTGAGGGGTGACTCCTGTCGCCAAGGCCAGCCTGCCTGCAGAGGGACGCTTCCAGGGCTGCCACAGACCCCAAGCATGGGCAGGAGCTGCTCCCCACCAGCTGCCCAATGCCTCCAGCTTCCCATTCTTCCCCAGTTCTGATGTTATCTTCCTGCAGCACCCGGAGAAGCTGTAAATAATTCACGGAGGTGAGCTGGGGCACAGGTGCTCCCGCAGGCACGGCTGGGTGGCAGAGATAGCGCTGCTGTCCCCGCCGGCTGCCCAGGGCCTGCTGGCACCTGCCAGCTGGGAGGGAAGGGCTTGGGCTGTTCACGGAGGAGAAGCACTGAGCACGTCATTCTGAGAGAGTTTAGCAGAGTCAGGAGGAGAGCAGGGCTCCCAGGCGGCCCCACACCGTGCTGCCCCCATTGCCCAGCCCCACACCATGCCCCCTGCCTGGCCAGCTGTCCCTTCTGCCTCCCTTCTGCCCCCAATCCACTATGCAGGATGCCACATTGATCCCTGAAGTTGGCAGCTCTGACTGTAAATTTTGATCAATAATTTAAGGGGGTAAAACTATTAATAGAATATTAAACTATCTGCTCTTGTGTGATGCATGAAGGTGGGAGTGAAGCTGAGGCTACCTGGATGACCTGCACAGCTACCTCCTGCTCCAGCCAAAACCCCCACCGGGACCTTTCCAGTGCAGAGGGGAGAGTGGCAAGCATTGCTGTAGCTAATTGTGGGCTGTGCCAGGAGAGGGGAGGGCGGCATCCATCAGAGAGTGCAGTTATTGATGGACTCCCAGGCTGCTATTACCTGCCAGCCCTGCTATTACACACACCATCACTCAGAGCGGGGCTCGGCCACCACGCCCGCCCCTTGGCGGTCCGTGCTGGCCGGGAAAACCACTGGAAGCAGGTATAATTACAGAGACAGTGCCCACCAGGAGTGTCCCAGCTGCAGCTCCACTACCTGTGCTGCTGGCTACACGATGCATTGATGCCGTTCAGTGCTGCCTGTTTTCCTCTAGGTCTTGTGTGCCCAGCCCCACAACAAACCAGCACTGTGCAAATCCCATGGCACCTATCTGCCCCACCCCAGTGCCCTCTCCACCTTTTGCAACCAGGTTGGCCCCACACAGCCTAGCTGAGCCACGAGAGGAGGCAGCCCTGCCATCCTGGAGCGGGGAGCTGGCCGTCACCACCAGCAGGTGCTGCCCTTGGGAGCCACCGTGCTGCGATGCCGAGAGCGCACCGCAGCCTGACTCATTCCGGGAGGATTAGTCCGTGATCCCCCGCTGCCCGGACCCAGGGAGGGCAGCTCCAGGAAGCGTGGAAGTGAAATCAGGGAGATTAACCTTGTTCCCCGTGGGATGGAAAATGGAGGCACGTCTGCTCATCTGGATGGAAGGAACAGCCACCCTATGGGGGAGCAGATAAAAATAGGCTGACATTTACCTGCCAGCCCCAAGCAGGGCAGGCAGAGGGCACCACGACCAGCCTGTGTCCACAGAGGGATGCAGGCATCCACTCGAGTGCCAGGCACTCGTCACCCTCTATCCTGCTCAGGCTGCAGTGTCACAGACACATTTTATGAAAATCCTTTCGTTAGGATTTTTTCTCCTGAGAAGCTGAGAGGCCTCAGGAACAAAATGTAAACAATAATTATCTGCTGCTGTGGAATGCAACAGGTAGGTGCATCTTTGATCGGTTCATGTTGGTTGTTTCTAATTAATGGCCAATCACAGTCAGCTGGCTCAGACTCTCTGAGAGTCACGAGCTTTTGTTATCATTCCACTTCTTTCCTTTCAAGCCTTCTGATGAAATCCTTTCTTCTATTCTTTTAGTATAGTTATAATATATATCATAAAATAATAAATCAACCTTCAGAAACATGGAGTCAGATTCTCATCTCTTCCCTCGTCCTGGGACCCCTGCAAACCACCACACTGCAGAGACAGCCTGGGGCATTCAGCAGTGTGGCTGTGACAGCAGGACAGTGTCACAGGGCAGCACCAATGATGGGGAGTCCTGCCAAGGCAGGAGTGCCTTCTGGGCACACACAAGCATGGATGCTGGGCAATGGCACAGCAGGTTGTGTGAAGGGGATTTGGTGTGTTCAGGGCTGCCTGTGTGTGGAAGTGGGCAGCAGGGCAGCTGGCAGTGAGGTGGGAAGCTGTGGCATGGGAAGGGCAGTGAGCTCAGACTGGGCTGGGGCCTGAGCCTGGGGCCACTTGGGTGCTATTACTCCTAGAGGGGTGGTGGTGAGAAGAGCAGGCAGAGCTGAGATCCACAGTAGAGGTGCTCAGGCAGATGCTCAAGGATGTTGAAAGAAACCTCTTACCTGGGCATCCTTCCCTACAACCAGCAGGAGGAAACCTCTTCACCTGTCCAAAGCCCTGCAGTCTGGGCTGCCAAGAAGGGCTGATGGCACTCTCTGCTCTCCTAAGCACCCAGGAGATTCTACAGCAGCTGTTAGCACCTCTGCGCTTGCCTGTAGCAGCTCTGTTTTCCCATGCACAGACCAGAGTTGGGCATCTTTCTACAGTGGCTTTAACATTTCCCAGCAGTGCTGGAAGCATTTCCTTGGGATGACACTTGCCTCTTCACAGCCATCTCCAAGCAGCAGGGCCCAGCCACCTCAGCCACAGTCATAGAGGTCAGGATGCTTCCTCCAGTATTGCCAGCTTGGCATCACCTCTGACAGGGTTTACCTTGAGTGCCTGCCCAAGCCAAGGCATCGTCCAGCCCAGCCACAGTGATCCAAGCCGAGGCACCAAGAAGCCAGAGCATGGGTGGGAAGGGTTAATGCTGTGAGAGCAGAGCCTCCCCTTCCTCCCCCTGCGCTGTGTTTTACAGGCCGGAGCTATTACCAGGAAATGTTCCCATCAGCACCATTGATCCCCTTGTTTACAGCCCAGTAATCCTCCGATGTTGACTCAGGAGCAAAAAGGAAAGAAGGGAAGGGATGGCTCCCATTGGGCATTGCCCCTGCCCTGCCTGCATCCCACCCAAGCCTGCCTGACACACTGGGCTGACCCAGCCACACCCGCTGGGTGCTGGAGTCTCTCAGCCCGTGGGAAGGTGGCACAGTGGCAGGAGTCCTGTGGCAGCAGCCATGGCCCCATGGCTCACACAGGTCCCCTCTGCCCAGCCCTGCCCTCCTGGCACACGGCTGGGTCCCCGCTTGCTGCCTGACACCTGGTGGAAGGAGGGCCCAGTGTGACAGCCCCGCTTTGTTCTCATTAGGGTGATGAGCAGAGGCGTCATGCTAGATTAGAGACCCTCCCAGCTCACAGCTCTGCATATGCCAAGCTGGAGCAGCTGCCAGCTGGGAGAGCCAGTGGCAGTGGGCACTCCTGCACTGCCAGGAGAGGCTGCAGCCCCCAGGCTGCCCACCAGGCAGTGGCACGGCAGGGCTGGCAGGACTCTGGGTGTGGGCACTGGCCTTGCACAGTCCTGCCAGCTGTGTGTCAGCTCTCCCCAGCCCAGGAGGGCTCGGAGCCCTGGGCCAGGGCTGTAGTTCTCTCTCACCCTTGGCCCCACTGAGATCCCACAAACCTGTGCCAGGTGTCTGTGCCAAGAGCACTTGTGTGGTGTCCATCAGTGGGACTTCCATGAGGTTTTTACTTCTTCTGGCTCTGATAACACCAGGGGCTCAGCCACCTCCCTGTGCCCACATCCCTGGCATGTCCCCATTCTGACTGGAAGGGCAGGATTGTGCCTTCCTCTGCTCACTTACACCACTGCCTGAGTTCATCTCGGGTACCTGCTCTGCCAGGAGGGAATATGCTTTGCTTCCTTCTAAAACCCTCCAGGCCCGGATTTACCTCCCCTCCCTCCGCAAACCCTCAGGAGCCTGGCTCTCCCCCAGAGCCCATGGCAGAGGAAAGGAGCCAGGCTTGCCAGGCAGGCTGGTGAAGGCTGCGGGTCACAGCCTGCCTCTGCTGGGGCTGATCCAGTTTGTGCTAATCCCAAGGCTGGGCCCCCAGCCCACCCTTTCTCGGTGCCTCTCAGCCTGGCTTCACAGCACAAGCACTGCCAGAGCCCCCCCAGCCCAGCCTGGTGCACCCCAGCTCTGCACGGGCTCTGCCCCAGCCCCAGCAAACCCAAGGCCTTACAGCCCACCAAAACTGGTGCCTGACATCCTTCCCCTTCCCTGATCCCTGGTCACTGGGGGCTAGGATCTCCTTATCAGCACCACAGCAGTGCACTAGGCTGTGGTGCCAGCCCAGGGGCCATGCCTAGCCCTCCCTGCCCCCAGAATGTCCCAGCCCTGGCCACTCACTGTCTGGAAGTCGCTGCTGTTGCAGTCCTCCTTGGCAAACGTGCAGCGGACAAGCATCTCGCCCAGCTCCAGCTGGTGGCCCGCACGCTCATAAAGCTCCTCCAGGTGGAAGGGACGGCTCTTCTCCTCCCCACCTACGGCCAGCGTCCCCAGCAGAGCCTCCAGCCTGCTCCTCTCAGGGCTCTCCGGCACCAGGGGCCGGCCAGCGCTATCCAGGAGCCCCAGCATCTCCCCTGCCCAGTACAGGTCATGGCTGGAGAGCTGCGAGAAGCGGGCAGGGTTGAGGTTGCAGATGGTAACGGCGGGGAAGATCTTGTTGTGCTCCGTCTCCTCCTCCAGCTGGGTGCTGTGGGGGTACTGGAAGTACAAGCCCACACACTTGGCATAGGCGTGAATCAGGAGGGCCAGCGAGCCCAGGAAGGCCAGCAGCCACAGCAAGTTGCGGATGGTGTAGCGCCGGTGCCGGAAGATGTGATGGATGCCGTGGAGGGTGGAACGGCTGGCAAACTCCTCCAGGCTGCACGGGGGCTGCCGTGGGGCTGGGGCACTGCGTGCTGGCTGCCTGTCAGGGCAGTCCCCTGCAGCAAGGGCTGCAGAGGGCCAGGGGTGACCCCAGGTGCGTGGGGGAGGCCGCTGAGCCTCCTCCAGCCACATGCTGCCGGCCGGCTCTGCCTCTCCGCGCTGAGACCAAGGTGCCGGACCAGGTTCCAGGGGTGGAGGACCGTCCCAGCCCCGGGCGGTGCGGCTGTGATGCGCAGCAGAGCCGGGGCGGGACTGTGCCGCCCGCACCGTGCCCCGAGCGGGAAGCTCGCCGAGTGCCGAGATCGCAGATGTACTTAGCGATCACCACATCCTGCAGGAACTGCAGCCAGAGGCTGAAACATCCTGCAAAGCCCAGGGCACTCTCACTGCCTGTCCCCCGGGGTTGTGGGCAATTACTTGGAGTCCTGCTCACTTCCACCCTCTCGGTGCACTTAGTGTGGGTTCCCCGGGGAAGGGGGAGACAGGCAAATTCCTCATTTTCCCCTGCCAGGACATGTAGATGCCACCTGGGCAGGGCTGCATGGCCCTGGGCTCAGGAGAGATGCCTGGGCAGGCTTGTGTTGGGGGTCAGCCTGTCTTGGGGCATGGAGATGTGGGAGAACCCCAAGCTCTGCACCAGTGTTGCAGAAGCACAGCTCTGAAGAACAGCTCATGGGGCTGGCCAAGGAGTCAAGATGTCAGTTGTCACTCTTGCCACAGCTCCTGTGCCCTTGGACTCAAACACCTCCTCTGGGATCCCCAAAAGCTGAAAGGGCCCAGGCTGCCACAAGCACAGGCAAGAGTGAGGGGTGGCAGAGCACATGGGAGCAGTGACACAGACCTCAGGGGAGTGCCAGGTGCTGGCACCACCTGCACACCACCACAGGGATGGTGCCAGGATCTCTACTATGGTGCTACCTCAAGGCCAGGACATCTCACACAGCGGAGGGCCCAGCACCACTCAGCATCCCTCACGTCCACAGTGCACAGGAAGATGCAAAATCTTTTATGAGGCCAGTGTTGAAGCTGAAAGAAACAGTTGCTTGTGAGTGCTGAGAAGCCTTGTGTACCCAAAAGCTTGTGTCCCTTTCTGAACAATCTCAGTTGCTCTAGTAAAAGATGCTGCTTTCTCTTACTGGGCTCACCATTCAGGACCTGTCTGAGCAGATTCCCCAGCCCCAGTTTGCTGTCAGGGAGCAGAGCAGAGGCCCAGAGCAGAGCTGTGTCTGTGAGGCCAGGGAGGGCACACCAGCTGCGACAGCAGGCTGTGCTCTCCAGCTTCCCAGGAGAGCTGATGGGGAAATCAGAGGTAAGGATGCTCAGGCACAGGGAAGAGGTGTTTCCCAGGCCCAGTGGGGCTGGAGGGGAGCAGGAGGACTGGGCTCTCTCCTGCAGATGTTTGGCCCTGGCTGGGCACCCACAGAGCCTCAGAGTGCAGCAAAAGGCACTGCAAGACTCTGGCGGTGTCTGTAGCCACGGGCTAGCGACACTGGCCCTGCCCAACTGTGCTCCCCTGGCCTGTGCTCCCCAGCACAGCTTTAAATCCATTAGCTTTGCATAATTAGATTTTTCTCAATTACCAGATTATGATAATTAACAGCTCATTTGTAGGAGGCAGTGCCTAATCCCAGCATCATGCCTGGCTGGATGCCAGCCTGGCTCTTGGCTGCTGGTGCTGGGACAGTGGGCAGAAAAGCAAACACCAGGACAGAAGAGCCTCAGGAATGCTCCCAGGATGCCCCAAAACCTCTCAACCACTGCTGACCTTGACCTCCCCTTCACTGTCTGGCTAGCACAGCCTGCATGGAGGGATTGGACACCAAAAGCAAGGGGAATGAGAGCCCAGCAGGAGCAGCATTCCCTGGCAAAGGAGTCAGCAGGGTTTTAGAAGTGGTTCAGGCACCCACATGGCTCCAAAGATGCAGAAAACATCTAGAAAACATCCTGCAATGCCTCCTCCTACCATCAGCCACCACGGCAAAACATGGGAGAGGTTAGCATTGTGGGCTGGGCTGGCACGGCTGCAGTCATTAGGAGTCTCATTAATGAACTTTCCTAGTCAATAATGTTGTGATGAAGGACAGGAGAGCAGGGAGGCAGCTGCTGGTAAGGTACCAATCTTCATCACAGGAAGGCAGGGTAGTTCAGGCAATTACTGCCCATCAACAGAGCTTCATCCCTGGTAACATAATAGAGCAAATATTAAGAGAAAAATGCTGCTGAGGACCTCGAGGGCAAGGGAACAGGGAGCAATAAAGATATGCTTGGAGCTCACACAGAATAAATCTACCCAGTCCATCTTCGTAGCATTTTTTTAGGTAAAATTGCTAAGTAAATAGATAGTGAAGGGACAAGAGGTATGAAATATCAGGCTTTTATTAAAGCATTTGATATAGCATCTCAGGGAACTAATTCCAGTTGGTTGGCCAGCCATCTCCCACTTGGGCTGGGTGCAGCTGAGGAGGCGAGGGAGATGGGGTGGCCCTGGGCACAAGGGGAGCGTGGTGGCATCCTGTGCCACCAGATTGCAGTGCCAGCAGGGCAGCCCCTCTTCTCCCACCCTGGTGAAGGTGCTGCAGCTTTTGCTCCATGGACTGTCTCCAGGGGTGGCTATGACAGGAGCAGCAGTGTTACATATGGATAATCCGGATGTCCCTATGGGACAGTGCCCATAGCCAGCCCAGTGCCCCCATTGCACTTGTTTGGGGCCACCATGTCCCCATGCCTGAGGCTGCTTCAGGGCTCGTCCGCCCCTGCCATGGGCTCTGCTTGCAGAGCTCTGGCTGGGAGGAGGCACTGAGCGTAGGTAGCAGTCATGCCCAGCCAGGCATAACTGGATGGAATGTCTCAAGCTGTTCCCATGTGTCTACTATGCGTGGCATTTCTGCTGTTCTGCAATGAGCCTCTCTAGGCAGGGGATCTGGTCCTGCCTCTCCCCCCAGCATGGACTGCAATTTTGGCTCATGCAGGCAATAAATCAGCCTGCTTGCCCTGAGGTGGCTGTGTGGCCCCTGCTGCTTCAGCTCACATTTCCCAGCCTCAAATTACCCCAGGCTGCCAG